>NC_090195.1:16850624-17450624 GCF_024679245.1 Pseudorasbora parva | reverse complement strand
AACAATTTGACATAATTGTAAACTGACTTTGCATTAACTTCGATAGGCTGTACAAGGAATTGTAATTGTTTTCTGCAGGAAACAAATCTGATGTGTCTGAGTGATGTGTCTCTGTTTATAGGTTTTTCCCTGCCATTGACGGAATTTTCCGGCTTTCTGTCTTTTCACTATGTGGTAGGGGGTGCTATGACGCATCTTCTGAAAGAATATCGAATCTTCTGATCATAACACATGCAAAGAAGATGCAGAAACAAGTAATATCATAAGTAATCATATGCATTTGTAAAAAAACATGATCATCAATATTATGCAGCAAAAAAAAAAAAAACTGCCTAATGTTACTGAATGAAATGTATATGACTGTATAAGCATTAGGGTTGTTGATGAACTCAATCTACTCCATCTCTGTTTTGATCATCGTTCTGCATCCGCTTTGGATGTAAGCTTTGACAAAAAAAAAAAATATTCAAGCCTTTTGTTAAAAATGTAGCTTTTTTATGAAACCATACCTTCAAGTGTTGATAAAAAAGGATGCATGAAGCTAGAATAAAGCAGGTTTGCAGAGGCTCTTTTCTGTCTTTTGACATATTGCATGTTCAGATATTTCATACAACCATATATTCAAAATAAAAAAATAATATATAATATATAATAAAATATACATGGCATTTTTGTGAAAATGATCAAAAAAAAGAGTAGTGGCCATAAACCTTTTAAAAAAATGCTGGCAGGAAGGGGTTAATGATAATTTGTTGGTTAAGGTTGAGAAACTTGGCGAAACATACTTTTTTTCCCCCAAAGAGCCACATGTGGTTTCCGACCACTGCCTTAGTAATAATTCATAGTAAATAATTATGCCTAATTATTGTGTCAACATTTTGTCAAAAAAAAAGTGCAAAATATATATTTGAGTGGATAAGTTTCAGCATTTAACTGTTTTCATTTGAATTTTTGTTTTGTTTTTGTTTTCCCATACTGATTTTCTGGAACCATGTGTAAATTATTTTGTTTCTTTGAATATTCGCTTTTACTTATTGAAGTGTTATTTAATGAGACCTAATTATATAAAAAAAACACACCCCACACATTTTGTGTTTTTAAAATCCACCTTATCCTGTAACCATAATCTTTCCTTCCCACCTTAAAGAATCACAAGATGTACCCTTCAAAAGCAGTTAAATGTACATAATATATTTTTGAAATTGACAGACACCTCCTTTTCAGAATGATTTTTGCTCTCTACCGTGTCTGCTTAGGGATTTCCTATGCTATGAGATTACTAGAGTTCCTGTCCTGAAATGATAACATTTTATGTCCTGATGTTTCTACATTCTTGCATGTTTTATTTATTTATTTTTGGATCAGTGGGATGATGTGGACATTTGATGAAATATATTCTTGGAAATAAAAGGCTTGAAATATCGAAAGTCTTGGGAGTCGATAGTGTGTTCTAGGAACCTGATTCAGAAGCTTGAAAACAGCAGGGTTCTCGAAAGCATAATACACATGAAGGATGATTTATTAATCAAGTCCAACCAGTGGGTTTTCCGGATTCTTAGTGCAATAGAATTCCACAAAAAGAACTAAAAATTGCACATTTTACCTGTCATGTTGCAGATGACTTTAAAAGGCCCTAACGGTCCACTTCCATCTGGGTCAATCCAGTAGGCATCAGACGATCTTCCCAAATGCTTGTAGGCTTCACAGGACTGCTCATATACAGCTGGAAGAAAATAATCAGCTTTACTAAATATTATCAAAATTTGTATTTAGTTCTTTATTAACTTCATTAATTATAATTTTACAATCCTTTTTGGAGGTTCACATTCAAGAGTCTTAATTAAAACTCTTAAATTTTAGCAAATAAGACTATATTTCCCCTTTATATTAACTTTTCCCAAAACTGGGCTATGTGTACTAGTGATGGAAAACTAATTAGAATGAAGTGTGAAATTAAAATACCAATTCAGCACACATTCACACATGCAAACAGTTTACAAACTGACAATATCACCATAGTGCTTTGGAGCAGTGTTTCCCAACCTTTTTTCAGTCATGGCACCCTTTGAAAATGTTATAAATTTTGTGGCACCCCCTTAGCATAAGTTATGCTAAGGGGGTAACGGTACAGATTGCTCACGGTTTGTTTTGTATCACGGTTTTAGGTTCACGGTTTCAGTACAGTTCAGTATTTGCTATGTTCAGGGAAAAAAGGACTACTGTCAAATAAAAAGAAAATAAGAATAAATAACTTAAATACAAGCAGCAGCACAAATAAATACTATTGAGCAAAGATACTAATAAAATAAACAATGCTTTTCAGGTTTTTCAGGTGGGTCTAACATTAGATTTTAGGTAGAGAAATTGAATAATTGAATAGAAACAGTAATCAAATGTAAAATAACTGCATATTTAACTGTTTAAATTAAAAATGTATCCTTATTAAACTTACAAAAGCTATTCAATCAAGAGCAGTGAGTGATGTCCTTATCTTTTGTTTTTTGTAGACAGCAGTTAAGGCTACTACCCCTTTAAGACCCAATGCAAGGATATGCGTCGTCTTCTCGACTGAATGTAAGACGGAACGAACTGGTACCAGTTTCTCGAACTGGTAATGACGGATAAAATAACTGGTCATATTATCGAACATATGGCAGCACTCGCATGCATTGAATAAAGTTTACAAAGAGAGACCGTTTTGCCCGTTTTTCTTTTATTATCGCTGTTGTTTTAGTGTATAACTGAGGAGCCAGCACGTGTATCTAGAAACATACATAAAGCATTATTAAAGATGCGTCATCAGATGCGAGATGAACCGCGGTGCAGGTGCACCTTTTACATGGCACCCCTGCTCACGTCAGACGGCACCCCGGTTGGGAAACACTGCTTTAGGGTGTGCCATCTAGAACAAACACAAGGTAACTATCCCAGAAATCAAACTCGGAAAGAACAGCATGAGCTATATAGAAAGTTCATAAATATTAAATAACCAAAACAATGACTTTCTTGTGCAATATATGGAGTAGTTTAAAAGTATAAGTGTTTATACTTTTTGCAAACTTGACTATTGACCAATACAACCTTGTTTTTGTACACGGAGAGGTTTGAAGGAAGTAGCTCAACAGAGTTCGACGTCTTTCATATTGACTGCTGCAGCTTTGTAACTTCTAGTCTCTTCTCCTCTCCATCTAACCCCAGGGGTCCTAAAAAAGTTTCACTGAACCATTTCTCTAAGAAACTGATCCCAAACAGACTACAATAGATGTTTTCATATTAATCAATAGCTCTGTCTCAAAACCTAGTAGGCGTTTGAAGGAGTCATAGTAGGTGCCACTCCAGATGCGAAGGTCATTCTGAAAGCTAGGTAACTTAAATGTTCAGCCTTGAAAGAGACCACAGCATCACGTTATTCACAGAGAAAGAAGTTACATCAATCAAATATGGATCGATTATGGATGTGGTGAGAGAACTGCACTTAGATTACTTCAGTTAAAACGCATTATTAGCTTAGCAACATGCTAACATCAAACTACTGAAATCAATGCCAATTCAAGTCTCTTCTGCTTCCATTTCAGTTGCTATTTCAAAATATAATTTTTTTGACCTGGTAACAAACAGAAAATGTTAGAACTGTGTGTGTCAGCTGCTATGAAAGCAGTGGAAACAAGAACATCATTAACATCCTATTCATGGGTAAAAGCAAATACAGAGAAAGCAAATATTACACGGAAGGCCTGACATTTCTCAGAAAGGTCTTCTAGATGTTAGTTAAACAGAATGATGTTCCTCTTGTGTGTTTCCCATTCTCCTTTGTCCTTCATTTCACAGAAAACATAATGCTTTTCTTTGTTCTCTGACATTATTGTAACCTTTGCTCACATGCTCAGAGTTGCACACATCCCTAAATAAAGATACACCCAAACACACATTCTTACATGTGTGACAGGTGGCTCCGGTGTAGCCCGTCCCATCACAGGTGCAAGTGAACCCGTCCCAGGTCTGACTGCAACGGCCTCCATGTTCACAGTGGTTTGGCATACATCTGAAAAAAAAAAACAACAACAAAAAACAACAGATTTGAATTACACATTAGAATGCATGTTAGGTCAATGTAAAAAGTTAGACTACAAACTTTATTTACTACTATATTTGATAGTTGTAGTTCATCATTTTTGTTACATTTTAATGTTAAAGGGAAAAAATGTCTCAATAACCTGTTATCTTCCCAACCAATGTGCTGTTTTAAATGGAAGAACTATTTTTCAGAAGTGTTTGCACTTTTTTCCAGAGTAGAAACATTTTTTATATATATGAGCACTCAATAAATTACTGATTGCCCGCTCAGTTGAAAACACCGAGAATGTGTTGAAGAGGATGAAATGAGTCATTTACTCTATGAAGGTCTTAATGTCACAAAAGAAAAACAGTCAAATTAATATTCTATGAGGTGAAAAAAAGTTACCAAGTTACCAAGCACAACCATTTCTAGGGTTTACAAAGAATGATGTGAAAAGGGAAAAACATCCAGTATGTGGAAGTCCTGTGGGCTAAAATGCCTTGTTGATGCTAGAGGTCAGAGGAGAATGAGCCGACTGATTCAAGCTGATAGAAGAGCAACTTTGACCTTGTTACAACCGAGGTATGCAGCAAAGCATTTTTGAAGCCACAACACGCACAACCTTGAGGCGAATGGGCTACAAGAGCAGAAGACCCCACCGGGTACCACTCATCTCCACTACAATTAGGAATAAGAGACTACAATTTGCACGAGCTCACCAAAATTGGACAATTGAAGATTGGAAAAATGTTCCCTGGTCTGATAAGTCTCGATTTCTGTTGTGACATTCAGATGGTGGAGTCAGAATTTGGCGTAAACAGAATGAGAACATGGATCCATCATGCCTTGTTACCACTGTGCAGGCTGGTGGCGGTGGTGTAATGGTGTGGGGATGTTTTCTTGGAACAGTTTAGGTGCCACTTGGGCATTGTTTAAATGCCACGGCCTACCTGAGCGTTGTTTCTGACCATGTCCATCCCTTTATAACCACCATGTACCCATCCTCTGATGGCTACTTCCAGCAGGATAATGCACCATGTCACAAAGCTCGAATAATTTCACATTGGTTTCTTGAACATGACAATGAGTTCACTGTACTAAACTGGCCCCCACAGTCACCAGATCTCAATCCAATAAAGCATCTTTGGGATGTGTTGGAACGGGAGCTTCGTGCCCTGGATGTGCATGTCACAAATCTCCATCAACTGCAAGATTTGCTATATGCTATGTAGAATTAAGGCCGTTCTGAAGGTGAAAGGGGGTCAAACACAGTATTAGTATGGTGTTCCTAATAATCTTTTAGGTGATAATATATAAGGGGTGTAACGATATATCGTTAAACAATATATCACGATATAAAAATATGACAATATGTATCGTTGATGGAAACAATCTGATTCAATATGATATAGAGTTGTTTTATCCAAGTCTCAACTTGCTGTAGTAGGCCTACTTAAAGGGTATAATTCACCCAAACAAATTAACAAATGTAGGCTACCACAAATGTAAACTCTGTCATCATGTACTCACCATCATGTTGTTTTTTTTATTTAACTTCCAAACACAAATGAAGATATTCTTTATGAAACCTGAGGGATTTCTGTCCCTCCATTTTTAAACTCCATTCCTCTCAAACTTAAAAGATGCAAAGAATGTCATAAAGGCATGTAAAAATAACTAATCAAGTTTAATGTCAAACTAAAGATAAGGACATCACTCACTGCTCTTGATTGAATAGCTTTTGTAAGAATTATTCTTTAATCTAAACAGTTAAATACACAGCTATTTTACATTTGATTAGCCTACTTTATTCCATTTCTCTACCTTAAAACTAATGTTACACCTATAAAAACCTGAAAAGCATTGTTAATTACACTTCAATCAAATTACACTTCAAATATTTTTTCCCCAAAGTTAGTTTATGTCATTGTAGGCGGTTATCGTCACGATGATTTCATTTCAAGTGTTCGTTTTGTAAATAAGTTTAGTTTTAGTTAAGTTAGTTATTTGATGCTATAAAAACGGCTGTGTGATGTCATGATTGACAGCTGAGATCGAAGTCTTCTCTGAGTGAGGTAGTCACTGAGGCACTAACAGACTTTATTCTGGATTTTTGGGAGCAGATTATTTAATTTAATTTCCATAGCTGTTTATTTCACACCAACATAGTTAATTGTTCTGCATCTGTGAGAGTATGGGTGTGCTTTTGATATCGCCATTGTACTTCCTGCTCTGCGCAACTCCGGTCCCGGACTTTTTTATATATTTACTGTTGCACTAAAATCCAAAAGTGAAGAGATTATGTTATTTAGTACTTGATTGTTCAAGCTACCTCACAGAAGTGCTCTGTTTGTTAGAGTTGTTGAATGTTAAAATAAGGTGAATAATAAAAAAAAAAAAAGGAACATCCTGGTTCGTTTTTTCGCTCTTCTTTATTATTTTTTTATGTATTATAGAAGTATCGGATAGGAACTCGGTATCGGCAGATACTCAAAATCAAATGACTCGGACTCGGACTCAAGGGCAAAAAAACTTGATCGGGACATCCCTAGCTTTATGTGATGAATATATTTAACACAAAGCACATACTGTAATAAACACAGACGTTCAAATAATTGCGTGATGCGTGAAAACAACATGAGAGGGAGTAAATGCAGAATTAAAATTATTGTATGAACTAAACGTTTACAGTTTGAGAGCGGTCATTTTTATATATATATAAATATATAAATTATATATTTCAAATTTCTTCAAGAATCCTTTTAAGTTAACAGCATTCCCACTTGTAGAATAAGAAGAAAAAGCAAAGAAGACCATCTCTTAGCATCTCAGCAGTAAAAGTATGTCATTTGCACACGGCAATCGCACACATATAAATTTGTTTTCAAGCCATGCCGATTTGCCAGCATCTTTTATCTTAGCCTAACTAAAATCTTAATTAAAGCTCTAAAGTTAAAACAATTAACTGCTTCACTGACTTTCTCCTGAACTTAATTAAGAAACAGTCATCTTCAGAGGTGTTTTCAATTGGCCAAGGATCAAAACTGAAATCTGGTGATGTGGTGCTCATTCTAAGTAAAAATATGTGCTGAACACTAGCTGTCCACTTCCACAGCTCCTCATATAGTCCTGCCAACTCCACATCAAATCCATTAACATGGAAAAATGTGGTATGAAATGAAATTAGGGAACAATCCCCTTGGAGCTAATGCTCATTAGGCCAATGTCTCATAGGAGGAGGAGCTGTGACAATGCCATTGACAATGAACCTTAAGTCTGACAATTTTTTCACTATTGCTATTGTCATACTTTTTCAGAGCAGTGCTGTCAAACTGTAGTTTTCGTATAGGATGACATGTCCCAATTAACTGGGTTACCTCATCGGCCATCTGTGCCAGGAGGAGAAAAGTACAGATAGAGTTGACGCTGTTCATTAATCAAACTCCTGCAACAGAACAGTCCCTGGAAATTTGTGGCCACTGATGACTCAGTCCAATAATAAAAATTAAGTCAGAGTCGACAGCAACTGTCACTGGGAGATAAGACCTTGGTAATAGCTTCTCGGTAATAGATTGGAAAAGATCCTTGGTAATATCTCAGCTCTCACAAAACAGAAAGTTACAAACATTTCACTATTGTTCCTTGCTAAGCAGAAAGATTGCAGAGCAGTGAGCCTGAAAAAGCATTTCCTGTTGCATGGTCACTTGGTTTCCCAGAGATTTCCATCACAATTTCCCAAGGAAAGATACTGAGTGCAACAGTGAATGTGCCCATGTTTGTGTTTAGGAAATGTCTTATTGACAATGGGAAAACTATTCTACTGAACCAGTTTTCCCTAAACAGTGTCTTTAATGGAAAGCCTGATTTTTTTTCGAGTAAATGATGAATACAAAATATTCCTCTTTCATTTGTGTCATTCGAAAAGCTGATTATTGAATTAATAAACATGCAATCTTTTATGCAACAGTGGAAAGTCTGATTCATATTATCACGATTCGTATTTTCACAATACACTGCAATAAGTTGTAAAAAAGGGGTTGTCAGGTTTAATAACTTTCTTATAATGAAAAGAAACAAACATTTAAATAAAATAAAAGCATTACACAAAAATGTATAAAATAAACAAATATTTTAAATATTTAATATTTTAAAGTGCAAAATAATTACAATGAACAGTAGGTAGGCTAGTGTAATCACTTTACAATAAGCTAACATTAGTTATTGCATTATCAAACATTAAAGTCCTCATGAAATCAAAATCGACCATATTTACTTAGCACATATTAAAGGTCTTAGGGTGAACAATTAATCCGTGCAAGTTAATACACAGAAAAAAATTGTTTGCTGTGGTAATCTTTAATCAAAATCTGAAAAGTTACTTCCAGTCTGGAAACGTCATTCCTTCTCAGCTGACGGCAGTTTGACGGCTTAGGTTTGAAAATGCGTAACCCTCCCCTCCAAACATTAGTCTTCCATGAGAGTTTGATGAGGAGGAGCGCTGAGGTAACACTTTAGTTTACGCTTCCAGTGATGGTTTATCACTGAAAACTTTAGTTTACGGTTCTCACTATTAAGTTGCTTATTTATAAAACTGGGGTATTGACTGTTTATTAGTACTTATTAAAGCACATATTAATGCTTTAATCTGCATGACCATATTGTACATCCCTTAAACCTACCCAATACCTAAACCTTAAAACTACCTAAATAACTATTAATGAGCAGTAATTAGGAGTTTACAAAGGCAAACAATATATACATTATAAACACTTTTGTTTTTGCCCCCATTTTTCATGAGCAGAACTCAAAGTTCTAAGACTTTTTTGATGTACAAAATTGTTCCTATTTCTCTCAAATATTGTTCACAAATCTGTCTAAATCTGTGTTAGTGAACACTTCTTTTCAGAGATAATCCTCACAGGTGTGGCATATATCAAGATGCTCTTAGATTATTGCAGAGGTGTGCCTTAGGCTGGCCACAATAAAAGGCAACAATTTTTTTTATGGGAGTGGCGCTGTTCCCAAAACTAGTCAGTATCGGGTGTGAACACAATTTGCCTCATGCAGTGCAACATGTCCTTCACATAGAGTTGATCAGGTTGTTGATTGCGGCCTGTGGAATGTTGATACACTCCTCTTCAATGGCTGTGGGCGAAGTTGCTGGATTTTGGCAGGAACTGGAACACGCTGTCGTATACTCCAATCCACAGCATCCCAAACATGCTCAATGGGTGACATGTCTGGTGAGTATGCTGTATGCACTGCCAAGTTCTCTGAAACGCCTTTGTAGATGGCTTATGGTAGAGAAATGAACATTTAATTCACGGGCAACTGTTCTGGGGGACATTCCTGCCGTCAGCATGCCAAGTGCACGCTCCCTCGAAACTTGCAACATCTGTGGCATTGTGCTGCGTGATAAAACTGCCCATTTTAGAGTGGCCTTTTATTGTGGTCAGCCTAAGGCACACCTGTGCAATAATCATGCTGTCTAATCAGCATCTTTATATGCCACACCTGTGAGGTGGACGAATTATTGCAGCAAAGGAGAAGTGCTCACTAAAACAGATTTAGACCGATTATAGAGAAATGTATTTGAGAGAAATGGGCCTTTTGTGCACATCGAAAAAGTTCAGCTCATGAAAAATGGGGGCAAAACAAAGGCTGTATTTATAATTTTGTTCAGTGTAGTTAATAGTGAGTATTTGACCCTAATCTAAAGTGTGACCAAAATATCTTCATGTGTGTTTTGAACATTATGGTTTTGAGTATCTTGCAGTTCAACTACCTTAACAAATTACAGTTTCAAAGAAGCTTCCCCGACCCTGGAGGCCAGAGCATCGCTTTCCCCAGGCTGTTTACATCCCAAGATGTGCTTTTGTAATGGAAAGTGACAGTTTTCTAATGCAACCATTATGAACAGCGGAAGCACTTGGCTTAAAATGCCTTTGTCAGATTAGACTTGTTGGGGTGAGACACCAATCTGCATCTCCTCAGAGATGGGCGCAGATTAGCTCCTAGCCCCTCACTTCCCATCTCACCCTCTAACACCCCCAACTCGACACACCATTACGTCAAACATTTTGCACAGCTATTTAGAATGAGTCATATTCTAAGAAGGCCTCTAGAAGTTCGGCAGAACAGCTTATGCGTGAAATAGCTTGATGTGAGAGAAATTGATGTGTGTGAAATACTGTAGGGGTGAGAAAGAAAGAAAAAGAAAGAAGGAGAGGATGTGATTTGAGCTGTATCTAACCGCAAGGTCGTGTGTTTTAGTGTCTTTCTGGTGGGAGGACGTGGAATATTCTTTTACATGTCAAACACAGGGACACGTTTGGTAAAGGAGATTGATAGCGCATCACCTGGCCTGATGAAAACGAACATAAAATCAATGGCGTGGTGAGCGGGTGGCCCCCCTTTCAATCCCACATAATGAGTTTGCTCCTCACTGTGCTGGCACTGTGGAGCTTTGCCAGAAAAGCATCATTACGCTGACAGAAAAACACACAGGGAAAGCGTTCAACAGTCTCTTGCCTCCTCTATTATTACAGTTCACTCAGTTTGGAGGGAGGGAGGGAGAACGAGTCGGTATCTAGCCTGATCTAATACTGGAAAAGATTTTCCTCTGGGGATTTACAACTAACTGTATTGCAGTAGAAACTATAATCTCAAAAACATAAATAAACACCGCAGTAAAGATGGAAAGTTCATCTGAAACATCATCTTAATATTGTCAGTGCTAGGGATGTGAATTTCAATGGCAGAAAGACGTGCAGAATGAACTGATCTTGTCTTTAAATCATGTTGAGAATGTAGTCAGCCCTGAGCTATGAGGCTAATGAGACGCATTAAAGAACAATGCATCTTTACACACAATTAAAGGGGGGTTTAAGCTTCTAACTGAGCTGTAAGGAATATAATGGAATGTAAACAATGCCTCCATATGTGGGTCTTTATCACTAAGGAGCAATATAAATTACCTACAAATATAAATGTATAAAAGGGCAAACACAAAGCAAGCAAAGAGTTATTCTTATTAATGAGCAATTCTTTGCTCTTAACGTGGGAGGCTGCTAATGTCAAGTCAAGTGCAGTTTAACCTGAGATTTCTTATGTACATTAGCGCAATTCCAGACCGATCCAATGAGAAAGCCCTACACCCCTACTCTTTTTTTTAACGACCGGTTTAAATGTCTCATTCGAAGGATGGTGCTAATAACTAATATATGCTGGCTTTTGCTTGAATATGCACGTGTGTCATGTTCGCTTGTTTGTCCATTTGCAATTGTATTGTCGTTCACTTCAGAGATGATAAATAGGCCAACCCATTCATTTCCACACCCAATAAGCCCTGGAGCGTCTAAACCTCCTCCACTTTCTGTTTCAAGCTTTGCTTCCAAAGTGTATCCAAAAAGTAAAATAATAACTCCTAATGTACGTTTGTTTCCTTTGATTACTCTTTTCGTGATCAATACAACCCTCTGATCTTGTCATAATTGCAACATGTTGGGCTGGTGCTCATGCTATCGAGTTGTTCATGAGAACTGTGTGTGTGTTTTTTGAATGAAAGGGATGACTTTTTCATCGGACATTCAAACTAGATTACCATAGTAACACACATTGCTTTCACTTGTTGATGACATCATACCCTCGGCTAGTTGGCACAGTAGATTACTTGTTGCGTACATATGTGTGGGGCGGAGCAATCAAAATAGGAGCAAGACCCTTTTGTGGTAGGGGCGTGTTAGTTTTGGTGAGATATCGGTTACCAGACAAAAGGCAAATAAATAACAAGAAAAAATTATGACCTATTAGACCAAAAGCAAAAGGAGCCATGTTTCTATGACACTTACAGGGGACATAACCTAGGACATACCCTCGACTTAGTCCTGTCTCTTGACCTATCTATACTTGACACTGAAGTGATTGAATAACTCATTTCTGATCATTCCTCCATCACATTCAATATGTCTCGCCCTGATATTTCTAGCACAATTTCCTCTGTTACAAGACAAACCCATGCTTACTCACCACTTTTCTGGGAGGATTTTATAAAGCTTTATAATGAAGCTAGTCTATCTTTATCCCTTGAGTCCATAGTTGATCTAGATGTTGAACAGCATTTTTATGCCCTGAATACTGTATGGTTCGATATCTTAAACCTCATTGCACCTTTTAAACTTTTAAAGCCCCTAGTCTAAATTAGAGCCCTGGGTTGATCAAAACACCATCGTGCAGGAAAGCTGAAAGAAAATGGAAAAGAGACAAACTACAAATCTCCTTTGATACGCTCAAGAACAGTTTAGCTACATACCAAACATCTGTTCGAAGAGCAAAATCGCTCTACTTTTCAAATATAATTGAAAAGCACCATCATACCCCTAAAATAATTGTTCAGTCATAAATTATGTGCTAATCTAATCTTCCCATCTAAACCCGTTTCAAAATTCCCCCCTTGCACTGCGTGAAGACTTTTTGAGATACTTTAGTGACAAAGTGTTACATCTGAGGGCTCAGATACAAGTTGCTGACTGCGAAATTTCAACGTTTAGCAACCTATCTTCTTCTTGGACGACTTTTAACCGTGTACCGCTACATCCAGTCAAGGAAGTCATTGCTAAACTTAAACCATCCTCTTGTCCTCATGATACCAATTTTACAATTAGTTTCTATTCCGACTTTCTTAAAAAGGCTATTGTCTCTCCAATTTTAAAGAAACCATCACTGGATACATCTGTCCTTTCAAATTTTCATCCAATATCTGTCCTGTCTTTTATCTCCAAGGTTGTTGAAAATGTTTTGCTCTTACAGCTTCAAACATTTTTAACTAATAATCACATCTATGAGACATTTCAATCTGGCTTCAAATAGCTACATAGTACCGAAACGGCACTAGTAAGAGTTCTCAATGACATCTATATGACTACCGTCTCCAGTGATTCTGTCATTTTACTCTTGCTCGATCTGTCCTCAACCTTTAATACTGTCGACCATGAGATTCTTATCTCACGTTTGGATCTTTTCTAACTAATCAAAGTTTTTCTGTAAAAGCAGGAACTTTACTTCCTCTCCCAGCGAGCTAATTTGTGGTGTACCCCAGAGCTCTATTTTAACACCCAGCCTTTTGTCTCTATACTTACTTCCAATTTGTTCCATCTTTGATAAACATGGTGTTTCCTTCCACGGTTATGCTGATGACATGCAACTCTACCTGCCTGTAGCCAGAAAAAGCAGTAGTGCTCTAAACACTCTTTTAGCGTGTTTGGACGATGCCAAAACATGGCTCTCCAAAAATGCCCTGTTCTTGAACTCAGATAAAACGAAAAACATATTCTTTAGCCCCACGGACTCCAGGACACAAATTTGTTTAGATTTTGGGCACTTAAATTCCTTTTCATCTCCGCAAGTGAGAAATCTGGGAGTTTTAATTGACAACCTCCTTAAATTCGACAAACAAATCAGCTCTGTTGTAGGCTGAAGTTTTTTTTTCTATATTTATTTGCTTTCCAAAATGTTCTCTCTGAAGACTCTCTAAAGGTTGCCATCCATGCCCTCATTACTTCTCGGCTGGACTATTGAAACTTACTCTATTACAGCATTTCTAAGACCCAAACCTCTTGGCTACAACTGGTTCAAAATACTGCAGCTAGGTTCCTGAAGGGACATAAAAAGTTTGATCACGTCACACCACTTCTGAGATCTTTACATTGGTTGCCTATCCAGTTCAGAATTGAATATTTTCAGAATTGAAAATATTACTACTTACTACCTCTCTATCTGACAAACCTAATACACCTCTATACTCCTGCGAGAGAGGAAATTCCTCCTTAAGATTCCCAGAGCTCGCTTAAAGACGAGGTGAAATCAGGCTTTCAAAGTGATTGGACCTAGCCTGGAAAAACCCAGACAATTTCCGGCAAATTTATATTTACTCTTCAAGTAGTCTGGCAAAGAGACCATTCAAGCCAATTTCTAATCCCTCCAAATCACGGCACATTATGGAAAATCACTCGTTTGAATCAGCCATTGCATCTGTTTTAAGCGATTTAAACTTTTCATTTTTGTTAAAACCTGAGCAAAGAACAACACTTGGCTACCAGATGTGGATCACCCCGGATACTTTGATGAGGGATGGGGAGTGTGATCATGTGCACACCACACAGCAGCTCTGTATCTGGCCTTTCTGTGCTTATTTCCTCAGACTAGATCTGGTAGTCATGTAAACATTGTAAATAATTGTAAATAAATAACTAGCATGACCATGCTCAAGTCTGAAAATATTCTAACACATCTGAAATGACTGAATTTGAATAAAGTTTGTGAGACACAATTTTCCAAAGACTCATCAATATTATTTTATTTTCAAAATATTGCAAATTATTAAATTCTAATCGCAATACAAATGCCTTACAACGTGGGCAGATCGCAATCAGAGCTTGATGTTTTCTGTTCGACCGTCAATCACAGATGTTTCAGTCGGTCTGAGATGATATTAGGTTTTCCAAATTTTGCAAAAATGTTTATGGAGTGGCGGTGGACACCAGCTATTACCATATTTCTTTTACAACAATGGCAAAAGTTGTCAGAGGCCATTGCAAAATCTTCCTCGAAATCACAAACGGAGAATTGCTGTCAGAGTCTCAGATTTATCTCCTTCATCGCTCTGACTGGTTTTACTCTATCCAATTGTGCCCAGAGGCATTTAAGCAACGTCTGTTGGTGACGCCCCTTTGGAAGTGATTTGTCAATGCTTTGCCAGACCATAACTGGAATAAACATCATGGAACAAACTTCCACACTCTATCAGAACCGCGTCCACTTTACCTGAGTTCAAAACTAGTCTCAAAACTAATTTGTTCTCTTTGGCTTTCAACTTATAATTTTGTCTTAATTTTATTTCTAGCATCATTACTATTATTAATATTGTTTCTTTCTTCTCTGTTTTTTACTTGTATTGCATTCTTACTTGTGCTGTTATACAGCACTTTGGTCAGCCTGTAGTCATTTTTACACATGCTCAAACTAAATAAACCTGCACTTGAAGATGTAATAAAAATATCTGGTGTCCCCAGAATGTGTCTGTGAAGTTTACCCCCTTGGTAAACTTCACAGACACATTGAAGTTTAAGACACGTAAAGTTTACCCCCTTGGTAAACTTCACAGACACATTCTGGGGACACCAGAGATTTATATTACATATAATGGCTCGGATGCCGGGAGTCCAAGGAGACTAGTATGTTTGTTGGTACATCCAACATTTGCACACTTTTTTAGCACAGACATTGTATTACTCTAGCTAGATGGTACAGCAAGTAAATAGAAATGGCAGACTCACTCAGAGGTGTGTATGCTTAAAAGGCAGATCATCAACATTCATTCCCCTATTCTTATGTAGGAGTAGGGGGGAATGTAAAACAACATGCTATGAGAGATTAATAATGATTCATGGGAATTAATTATTTTATAATTTTACCATAATAGGCTGGTTGTCTCAGGGTCCTGCCCTGACAGTCTTGTCTGTCTCGTCTCTGTTCAGTGTTTCTTTGTTTGTCCTGTGTCTGACCACATGGCTCTGTCTTTGTTTGTGTTGGCCATGTGCTCCTCTTGTCCCACCTCCTTGTTTCCTGTTACCACACCCCCTTGTTTAGTCATTGTCTTGTCCTAATTTGCTTAATTGTGTTCACCTCAACCTCAAGTGCTGTTCCCCTTATATCGAGCTCCTTTCCCTCTTGTCTTTGCTGGTTCGTTGTTTGCATTTATGATATGCCTTGTGTCTCGCTAACTTTGTCCTGGTGAAAGTAGTTTATCTTGTCAATTTATACTCTTTTGGCCACATTCTTGTTTTGATTTTTTTTCTCTCTCTCTTTCTAGTTTCCAGCAAGGTTGCAGTTTTGTTTCAAGCTCCAGTCATCTATTTCCAGTATTAATTCATTTATTTATTTAACTTTTTCTCTCTTTTGCTAGTTTAAGTTTACTTAGAATTTCATATCAATATCTCTTCTGTTTCCTTTTTTAGATTCCAGATACTTAGTTTGCATTTATCCCTATTCATAGTTTTTATTTTTGCTTCTGTTTGTTTATCTCTTGTTGTATTGTCTTGTAGTTGCTCCTGTCCTGCATCCTGTTCGATCCTGGTCATTGACTCCTGGTTTGGCAAATAAGTCAGGTTCTCCAGCAAGTCTCATCACCAGCTGTCAAGCCTGCCTCCCTGAGCCACTGCCTTGTCTTCATCATTGGCCATCACATATTTGCTGTCTCAACCCTGACCAGCCAGTTCTCCCATTGTGCCCCACCTCTATTGTTTGCACTTTGTTCCTGCCTCACTATTCTTGTGCTGTCTACTACTGTTAATAAATTCAAACCCTCGCTCATTCTTTATTTGGCTTGTCGCTCTCAGTACCATTACAGGTTGTTTACACACACATCTGTGTTCAAAAACCTTATAAAAGTGATTTTTGCATAATATGACCCCTTCAACTGGTTAAAGTGAGGCCAGTTAGTGAATAAGACACTGGTTTTGGCTTTAAACCACTTTAAACCACTTTAAACTGGTTTTGACCATTGACAAGATAGTGCAAGAAAGGAATTTTGTCCTATGAAGTCTCCAGTTATGCTTCCTTTATCTCAATAGAATTTAATTACCATCAACAAGAGCCAAGAAAAAAAAAAATACCATACCAACATCATATTTACCTCCAGATGTGCAATTATGCTTATGAAAAAATCAACAACAAAAAACAAAATGATACACTGTAATTAATGAACAGATGATTCAGTTTAACTATTTTAAGGGTCGGGTTGATGTTAAATTACTATAAAGACAAATCTGATTAGTTGTGATTAAAAACAAGCTGCTTGACCCTTTTGTCTGTAATTTGAGTGCAAATTACTATTTTCTTGCACAATTGATGAATACATTATCCCACACATCTGCTTCGAAATCCTCCCGCCTGGACGATGAGATGTTATTTCATGAAAATATTAAAGATACAAATGGGGCAGTCAACATATATATCTTGAAAAGCAGGGCTTTCAAAAATAGTACTTTTGTTTCATTTTGTTGTTGTGCACCCCATAATGGGTGGGTTTTGTGTTCATATGTATTTTATGTTAATCTTTGTACAGCTTTGTTTTGAAGTTCTGTAGATGTTCATTGTTAAGTTAATAGTTCTGTATACAAATATGCCAACCTACACACACAGGTTATATAATATACAGTATTTATAAAAAAAATATGGCAAAAATACCAGCTACAATGGTTTCTTGTTCCTCTTACTTTGTTTTATATTATTAATAAAGCTGGATTACCAAGATTTGGCTTTGATGTATTCATAACAACGTGGCAACCAAACAAAATCGCTAAGCCTTGGAGAGTGAAAGTATGTAGAATCAATCTAAAGATAAGAACCAAGAGCAGGTCTCCTGTTCTCGCTCAGTATCTGCATGCTGATTAAACTCCTCATTTGCCATTGAAGTCAAGGAATGAAGAAGGTCAACTCCAGGGAGAGCAGGCAGAATGCGACAGATCCTGCCCCCAAGGCAGATGCTGCCGGTGGGGATAAAGCCACAGTCTCAGTCTGCTGCACCTGATAATAACTGTCTCAGCCAGTGTTTGTTGAAAGACAGGGCAAGGGAAGAAGGGTTGGCTCTGACCTGTCAATGATGGCACACATGTCGAGGCTGACGTTCTCGAAGGCTCCCATCCTTCCCTGCTCCACCGCGGTCAGGTCAGCCAGCTGATCGTCCACCTGAATGAGCTGCATGCAACCCTGGAACGAGCGCTGGATGGGAGATGCTCTGGTTCTTAAAAAATAACCTTAACAAACAAAACACACAGAAAATGTTACATGCTAAATGTACTTATGTATAACAAATGTAGTGTAATAACACTAATATATATTAAGATTAAGATAATTGCTGAAAAGAGCTGTCAACTTTAATATTTTATTCAACTATAACAACAGTAATATTTTGTAAGACACTTCATGCTCATCAAGGCTGCATTAAAAAATACAGTAAAAAACATTATATTGTGAAATACAGTATTAACATTACAATTTAAAATAACTGTTTTGTATTGCTATATTTTTAATGTCAGTAATGCAAAGCTGAATTTTCAACATCATTACTCCAGTCTTTAGTGTCACATGACCATTAAGACATAATTTTAATATTCTGATTTAGTGCCCAAGAAATATCTCTTATCATCATCAATGTTGAAAACAGTTTAATATTTTTTGTGGAAACTGAAAAATACATACTTATTTGATTAATAAAACAATATAAAAAGAGCATTTATTTGAAATTGTAACATATCTTGTTTTCTAAATAAGTATTTTAATAAATAAAAATGTATTTTCAACTTTGATTTAAAAAATAAATAAATGAAATACTAAAATATAAAACTAAAATCAATCGTTTTAAAAGCTAAATTTATTTATTTTTCATCTAAGTAAAATTAGGGGAGTATGAGCATTCATAATATTTTCTGATCTATATTCAATAATGATATATTGCAATCTCTTTATTTGTGGCTAGTAACAAATATGGTGGTGATATATTGTGTAGCCCTAATTAACTGTATACATAATGTTACAATTACATTACATAAAATCTTATTTCAAAGGCTTCTACATTGCCCGCATCCAGAGATCCCAAACCTGACCAAAAAGTATTTAAGTTATTTAATGAACTATGTTATTACCTGTAACTCAACATTTCAAAAAAGTGACTGAATAGTGCTTTAATTATAGCTGACCTGGGTTTGAGAGTTCATGCAAGAACTACCATGTCCTCAAGTGAGACACTTAACCTCATACTGTAGGACTGAGGTCTGTGTACTGTATTGCTCTGGATAAAAAAGGTCAAACTAAATTAAACACAAAAATAAAGTCAGTGAGTGTGATCTAATGTCATATGTGTGGAAGGTATTATAATGTCAACGCGTGTAAAAGCTGAACATAAGGACCATTAACTGGGGAAAAACCTATCAACCTAACCTCATTAACCAAGTGATAGCTTTGACACCAAAAAAGGTCATGCACATTGCAAACAATCAGCCAACTCTGATGCTACTAATGAGATAAAATACCTAGAAACACTGAACAAAGCCAGATTAGACAGATTTCTCCACATGGATCGCTGACATTCCTAGGAGAAAACGCGGAACCTAGACCCCAAAGATCTGGCAAATCTACAGGGTTGGCTACGCTTGCGTTAGAGGTAAACAAAGCTTTCCATTATGCCGATCACAGGAAGGTCTATTGAGATTCACCTTGCGTCCCCCTGACATTAATCTACAAATGAGAGCATCTGGAAGCATCAGTGTTTGCAAGGCTTGCTTAAAAAATAAAATAAGAAGTGAAGAGAAAAAAACAACAACAAAGTTCCTTAAGTTTGCTGGGCCATCTGTCTTGTCTGTTTCCTGCACCTGTCCAGGAGTCTATATGCCTGAGCAGTCAACAGAGGAGAATGAGGAAGGTGGGCTATTGGAAGACACACTGAGGGAAATGTGCCTCACTACAGAGGAAACCTGAGAAAAACAAGCATCTGCTGACAAATTAAGGCAGGGCTGCAGTGGCATCTCAATGATTGCCAGGATTTGTGGGGATCTGGGAAGCTGCCAGGATCCGTGATCAACAAGGGACGTGGGAAAAGGCAGCCTTTCGTCACCCACGCTTGGAAGCGACTTCCCGGTGACTGCTTTTGTCCCATTCTGCTGTTGTAATTAATTGAGGAGAGTCACATTACTGACAAGATAACACTCTAAATTACGATTGAGGTCCACAACTCACACTCCTGACAGGGTTTCTGAGTAGCTCCTGCATGACTGTGTTTACGTGCTGCTGATGATTTTGCAGGGATTGGAGAATAACTACTGTAAGATTAATGAATGTCTATGGGCTCCATGTATTATTCATGACTGGCAAATGGAATATGGAGGATTCCTGTGGGAAGCCCTTGTTTTAAACTTTTATCCTCATCAATAAGCCCAGTACAGATGTTAACTTTTTGTTTATTCTGCTTGAATAGTCTATAATGATGTTAAGGAGAATCCAACAATGATTGCACTTTATTTTGATGGTCCCCATTAGACATTTTGTTAACTATAATAATGTTGCACCTACAGTACATGTCAACTAACTCTTAATTAGAGTATTAGTTGAGTATTAAACTGTTATGGGTTAGTAGGATAATTGACATGACATTGAAAGTTCCTTATAGTCAGTGTACTTATAGAAGGTCTGTAGGGGGACCCTTAAAAATGAAGAGTTAGCCGATATACACTCACCTAAAGGATTATTAGGAACACCAGTTCAATTTATCATTAATGCAATTGTCTAATCAACCAACCAAATGGCAGTTGCTTCAATACATTTAGGGGTATGGTCCTGGTCAAGACAATCTCCTGAACTCCAAACTGAATGTCAGAATTCAGGAAAGGTGATTTAAGCAATATTTAGCGTGGCATGGTTGTTGTTTCCAGACGGGCCGGTCTGAGTATTTAAAAATCTGCTCAGTTACTGGGATTTTCACGCACAGTCATTTCTAGGGTTTACAAAGAATGGTCTGAAAAGGGAAAAACATCCAGTATGTGGAAGTCCTGTGGGCAAAAATGCCTTGTTGATGGTAGAGGTCAGAGGAGAATGGGCCAACTGATTCAAGCTAATAGAAGAGCAACTTTGACGGATGGTCAACAACAGCAGAAGCCCCCACCGGGTACCACTCATCTTCACTACAAATAGGAAAAAGAGACTACAATTTGCACAAGCTCACCAAAATTGGATAGTTGAAGACTGGAAAAATGTTGCCTGGTCTGATGAGTCTCGATTTCTGTTGAGGAATTCAGATGGTAGGGTCGTAAACAGAATGGCGTAAACAGAATGAGAACATGGATCCATCATGCCTTGTTACCACTGTGCAGGCTGGTGGTGGTGGTGTAATGGTGTGGGGGATGTTTTCTTGGCACACTTTGGGCCCCTTAGTGCCAATGAGGCATCGCTTAAATGCCACGGCCTAGCTGAGCATTGTTTCTGACCATGTCCATCCCTTTATGACCACCATGTACCCATCCTCTGATGGCTATGTCCAGCAGGATAATGCACCATGTCATAAAGCTCGAATAATTTCAAATTGGTTCCTTGAACATGACAATGAGTTCACTGTACTAAAATGGCCCCAAAGTCACCAGATCTCAACCCAATAGAGCATCTTTGGGATGTGGAGGAACAGGAGCTTTGTGCCCTGGATGTGCTTCCCACAAATCTCCATCAACGGCAAGATGCTATCCTATCAATATGGAAAGAGAGTCAAACCAAGGGGGTAATCTAGCACACGGAAAGCGTACCACCCATAGGGGCGGCCATTGCTAACCAAGCCATCACCTGCTGTTAGCATCCCATTGACTCCCATTCATTTTTGCGTCACTTTGACATTGAATAACTTTACATCTGAGGCGTTTAAAGACTCCATTTGTCCATTGTTTATTTCTAAAGAAACACGACTGTATAAAAGGCTCCATTACCTTGTATCTTACACTATTGCCCCGTAGAAGCTGTTTTTTGTAAAAATAGGCTAACGATTGCGTCATAACCAATGCGACTCTGTCGCACAGTAGATACATTACTGTATAGACAGGAGGAGATGGTTGCAGGCAATTCTTTACAGTCTATCAGACAGTCGGGGGGACGTGGAGACATAAAGTCCGATAAAGTAAAAGGAGAAGAATGGGGAGAAGCTGATAGTGAGCCAAAAGCAACAGAACAAAACATTTAAACAACGTGATTCAGATTTTACTTTCCACAACTACTAGAAGACTTACAACTGTCAGACAGATTGCTGATGTCACATCTACGTTGTCAAGCTCAGTCTGAGCCTGTGCAGTAAGCTTAGCCCTCAGGAAGTGAGTGTTTCTTATTGACTTCACAATTGGCCGTTGAAGTCTGTAGGGTCGCTGTGTCCATAATACAGCTTGAAAATCACAGGAATAAATTACATAAATTCATAAAAACAGAGAGATAAGTTTGTATTTTTTATTTGTAGAATAGTACTGTATTTTAGATCAAATTAATGCAGTCTTGCTAAGCATATTGGACTGAAACTTTAAAAAACGTTACTGACCCCAAACTTTTGAATAATGTTATCCATTATAATTACTCAAATGACTCAAATCAAACAACTTTTCAATTTGACAGATTTTTTTGACAGATCGAAAGGCAAAAATCCAAAATATCCAAGTTGACAGCAGCAAATAAAAGCTCCACTACATGCTATATTGTTTTGAAGAAACATTTGAGAGCTCCTTTTTTTTATTCAACTCTATTACAAAGTCATCAAAACAAAAGCTGACCTTCTACAGGTTGATGGGTATTAAAGTCCTAATCTGCTGCTGAAGAACTCAACGTTCTTTCTATGTTTAACACTGTCTTCTTTATTACAAAATCCAATCTACTGCCATCTCCCATCAGACAGTCATTAATTCTGGTGAATTCTGCCACAAATGTGCAGAACCATTCTCTGTAAAATAGGTTTGGGAGACTACATCTAACCAGAGAGGATGTCGTGGGACAAGCAGTCCCTGTCTTGGAAAAACAAAGATCTATTCTCTCTGTTCCACTGCAGACAGCTAAATACATGAGACCGTATTTTAGAGACATTGGGGACTGATGGGAGTTTTTCTGTTTGCTAGGATATTCCACTATGTCTTAAATGATCAAACATGTGCTAAAGCTAATTATGTTTAGTTCTTGGGCTTTGTTACATGAGAGGGCCAAAACTTTTTGATTATGAATAGGATTTTAATAACTTTTTATTGCTGTTAAGTAGTAGGGTACGACAACAATACCTTTTGCCAATACCCCAATACTTTTTTTATACAATCTCAAAATATATGATAAAAAAGAAGTATCCCCTTATTTTTTCTGTAAATCACAAAAAAATAAGACATTTTGAAGAATATTTTAACTTTTTTTTTTTGTCCATACTATGAGTGTCAGTTGACTTCTTTCATTTCAATATGCTTGTGCTCATCAAAGTGTCATGGCATTTCTGGGAGACAAAATAAAAAGGTCCCTTATACCCTTCCCTTAGCGACATTCTACTCTGTAGAATATTAAATGTATGTATCCATGGGCTTTATAATGTTTTAGGCATGCATGTCAAATCTCTACTGAAGCTTTACTTGTCTGAAACACAGAAAGATTCTGTTTTGTTGGCAGAGAAATACCAAGAGTTATGGAAATACAATGTGCACCAGGCCAGTCTGTCTATCGCTGTAATGAGGATCTGAATCAGGTGGGGTTCCTGGGGTTTATCTAGCACAAACACACATGACTATCTTTGCACTTTAGAGTCATTATCAAAGGCTGCTAACAGTAATAACCCACCAGTGGAGGCACAGAGGGCTCACTTTCCAATATGCATCATGCAAAATAATTTTATTTATCTATTTATTTCCAGGTAAAATAGTATTATGCTAGAAAAAGTGAGGATAAAAATGTTACATTGAATGGGATGCCAAACAATAGCATAAACAGCATTACCAGCTGCATGAAGAATATACTGGAAAACCTTTTGAATCATTTAAACAGTTATCTAAACAGAGATAAAGCCCTTTCTTAGATTTAATGTATACATTTATACTGATTTTAAGCTGAGAAGCCATTATAGTTCTTGCACTAAGCTTACATCTGAGAAGAAAACCATCAGTCATAAAATCAACCAGATAAACAAGCATCCTTCCATGCATAGCAGTGACAGATATAAGGGAGATTGGTATGCTCTTGCAGTCAGCCAACACGTGCATGTGTTCACACTGATGAAATGCATTACATCTGCCTCAGTGAGGTGAATGTAAATATATGAGCAGGAATCAAACACTTTTCATGTGCTGCTTCTAGAATCCTAATTTGGTCCTGTTTATGTTCATTTTTTTGTAGATGACCTCGCCATAGCTCAGTCTGATCAGAGCCCTGCCTTTGATGATTTTACCACATTAAATTTAATGCGCCGAGGTCCATGCTCTACAATTAGCTACCATGCATAAACAGCATCAATTACCTGTGTTCATGCTGGTGGTTTCACAAGATAAACAAGAAGCCTGGTGGGTAAAGATCTATATTTATATGAATCATATATATAATTTTTACTGTAAATTGCTTATGTAATGCTTAGGCATAAAAGTGTCTCCTAACTGAAAAATGTCCTTGCTTTATAAATCACCGGAATAAATAATAACCTTGCTTTATAATAAATTTTGGGAGGAAGGAAGGAGGAATATTTTAGAATGGGGTCCCCAAATGATCTTTAAATTTAAGGCCCTAAAGGTCCTTGCACACTCCGAAAACCTCACCTGAATTTTTTTGCGTATTATAAAATAAATACGACCTCACGCTGTGTCAATCACATTTACAAATTTCCCCCGAAACTTTTGTTCATCATAATGAAATAATCTGATCTGGCTCGATTTTCTGCGTTTTCCGCATCTTTAGCAAGCATTTTGAGAGGTTTTCAGAACAATTCAGAGCCACCGTACAGGCAAATGCAAAAATACAGATTGGTGTCTGACAAGTTGATCCACTTTGTCTAGCAGCACAAAGCAGTGTATGACAAACAAAGTGTCAATATATAATATGTGGCTCCAGTATCGCTAGCAAAGCATCACACAGAGTAAATGACATCCTGAAGTAAACGTTGAATCCCTCAGGATAATTCTCCTTGATAACAGTATTAACTTTGTTGACGAATAATTTATATCATAATTTTCAAAAACGAGACGATAACTAAAGTTTTGTATGACAAAACCTATGATGAAATTTTCCTGTGGGATTTAACAAAAAAACAAGATGAAAATATTAGGGAGGGACGACTAGACAAGAGATCCACATAATAGATGCGCACATTTGAATTGTAACATGCTGATCTAACCGTGGGAAAATGCGGCGCTGTTGCGCGTTCCACAGGCTTAAGAAACTGTGCTTCAAAGCAATCAATGAATAGCGCACACCAAAAATATTAAGAGACAGCCTTTATCTCCCTCATCTGAAGAAGTCTGCAACTGCAATAGTAAGCACAGATATTTCAAAATGAGAGTCAATGTGTATTTCGAGCTTGTTTATAATTAAAAGTCATGCATTTTACATATATATATATATTTTATATATATATTTTATCTCATTTTGAAATATCTGTGCTATATTTCAAATATATATATATATATATATATATATATATATATATATATATATATATATATATATATATATATATATATATATATATATATATATATGGTTATAGTTAACTAAAACCATTAAAAAAAAATATTATTTAATTATATAAATATTAACTGAAAAAAAAAATTACAACCTTAAACTAATTTAAAACTATAGCTAAACCTGATATACTAACTAAAACAGAAGTACAAAATTATACAAACTATATAGCCATTTAAAAAAAACAAAACAAAAAAAAACAGTGAACTGAGCTCTTTTTCGTGTATTTTTGCAGTCAAAATAATTAATAAATGTCAGTTTTGACATATTCAAGTAACAGTCGGTATGTAATGCTTAATGAATGCATTAAAATGTAACTAAACTTATTAAAAAAAATCTAGTGATATTTAGTCGACATACAATAAAAACATTCCAGGTGACTAAAACATGACAAACTAAATGGCATTTTAGTCAAAAGACTAAAAATTAATCCAAATGGGTTGTCAAATTACACTGCTTAAAGGACAACTCCGGTGAGAAATGCACCTAGGTGTAATTAACAGATGGTTACAGAGTAGATTGTTCTCTGGGATACGTTTTCATGAAAATCGAATGTAAAGAGTTTAATCTCTAAAAACAGATTAGTTTATAACACTAGTCAACTCTATGGGGCACAGGGTAGCTTGTTAAAACCACTAACAAGGCTCGAAATAGCCTCACACTAACACGGTAGCATAATGAGGGTCCCTACATGCAAACCGAAGCATTGAGAACTTTGTAAGAGTACAAACAGTTTAATAAGAAGATACTTTATAAACAGAGTGCATTACGCGTTCACGGACAGGCGCCATCTTGGAAAACAGTCTCGACTCGTCGAGCGACGAGAGCTTTGCTAAGTGATGAACTGTGACTTGGAATCTCATATGGTCCGTTGTTTCCGGAAGAAAACACTGAACGCAACAGAGAAAATAAATACATAAAAATGTCCATGTTATTACATTTCACAAACTTAATTCCTATCGACTAGCTTACTTAGAACAGCGCTCGTGGATCGACTCGTCGAGACTGTTTTCCAAGATGGCGCCTGTCCATGAACGCGTAATGCAATAAACGCGTTTGTTTATAAAGTATCTTCTTATTAAACTGTTTGTACTCTTACAAAGTTCTCAATGCTTCTGTTTGCATGTAGGGACCCTAATTATGCTAAAGTGTTAGTTTGAGGCTATTTTGAGCCTTGTTAGTGGTATTAACTAGCAATTTAATTTCACTACCCTGCGCCCCATAGTCTAATGTTATAAGCTAATCTGTTTTTAGAGCTAAAACTCTTTACATTCGATTTTCATGAAAAAGCATCCCAGAGAACGATCTACTCGGTAACCATCTGTTAATTACCCCTAGGTTCATTTCTCACCGGAGTTGTCCTTTAATGAGGAGGTGGAACTCTCCTTCCTCTACGCAATCTCTCTTTTTAAGAAGAGAGAGGACAACTCAATGCTCCTCAGATTAGTTAATACTCATCAAACTCAGTGTGCAAGGTTTCTGTGCATGACACATTTTTGGGATGACGAATATGAACATTTCAGACTGTGCAAAAACCATGATCCGACCTGTAACAGACATGTTTGGCTCAACTATGCTCCGATCAGAGCAAACTGTTTATCCCAAACATGAGGAACTAAAAGTGCTTAAATTGATTCTTCTAACAGGTTTTAATCTGTGTTTTATAATCACTCCCAATGTTAACGTTCTTTGGCATGTTCATATTTGCCATATGGATAATCTTTCTAAGCTCAAAAAAGATCCAATCAGCAATAAACAAATCAGACAGTACAGACACATCTCTCTATAAACTAATAGTGATGGATAGAGAAGCATGATTGATCATTATAGTTGGTGTGCAGGTGAACCAACAAGGGTGCAGGGAGGAGAAGTGAAGCTTTTTGATCTCATTTTAAAAGCTGTCATGTGTAAATGTGCTGCCATGCCGTAGCAGACCCAGAGCGGAGGGACTGCAGTTCTTACCTCATTTAGCTGTTTTTGAAGATGTGTGAGTCTGATAAAGCTATCAGCCATGCAATCCCTCAGCCTCAATAGACAGGCAGGTTGATAGCACCAGACACTGCCGTCTATCTCAGCTGCTGGTTTTCCTTTGCATACTCGCCTCTCTGAGCGGCTGAACATGTTCTTATCTCTGACTTCCTGCCAATGGTCCGATCGGACAGATGGCTGGCTGAAGAGGGCACCGGGGTGGGTTTGTTTCCATCAGAGGTGGAATGTGTGTGTGTGGTGGCACATGCAACTTTGGATCAAAAACTTTACAAACCCTAATGGCAAAAGACAAGGACGGAAGGTCACAGCACCCTCCCACTAAATCAAAGTGAAATTGAAGAAGTAACGGTGTGACGTCATTTCTAACAAAATAAGGCTAAAACAAGTTCGAAACAGCTTACCAAAGCAAATTTTCTGGAAAAGTTCACTCCGGATGATAAACACTTTCAGACTACCTATTATGAATGGTGATTCTAAAACAGGTAATAAGTATCCACAACTTTCCTGCAAGTCTTATTGGGCGTCGCCATGACACCCGATACTTCCGGTTGATGGTATCTCAGTTCCGGTTTAGCACACATAACAGTTATGCTGTGTTCACACCACGCGAATAAATAGTGCTATTTGCGCGAACTTGGAGGCGTGAACATTTTGACTCCATTCGCTTCATTCACTACACAACAGACGCAAATTTGCGTCATGGGAGGGGCTTCTGCCAGACAGCGGCAGTCGTCAGACGGACGAGCCGAGTTAAGGCTGCTCTCGCCGGGGTTAATGAGCGCTGAGCGCCTGGGTCTCACACCTCCGAAGCCTACTTGCTTCCATAAACCATGCAACATAAACGGACCCGTTTGACATGTTGCTTGCACCCTACGCACTCCATTCAATGCCCAACGAGCTTCAAATAAACTCAAGAAATGCGATGTAGAAGTAATATTTGTATTTTAATATTTGTAATTGTTGAAATCATGTCAGACATTGTCAGTAGACTTTTTTTTTTAAATCAACATGAAAATAGATGCATGAACTTCCATTGTAATAAAAATTAATATTTCATTGCTGTAATTGAGTTTATATAATATATTAGTTTAACCTATTTAAAATACTGCAGTACAACTGTATAATTTTTTGCAAGGGGTTTGTTCATTGTTTTCAATAATTTACAGATTTAATGTGTAGCAAGACCGCTCTAACAGCCTAATGTTACTATCCAAATAGAGACCTGCACTCCCGCGGGACCAACCAAGTACGGCGCGGGATAATATTTGATGGGTGAATGCAAATGCGGGCGGCAAGATATTATTGTGTGAGTCGCGGGAAGATAAAATTATTTTGCGGGACTCCCGCAAAGTGGAAATATCTAACAATCTAACAATAACTAGAAACAAATAAACCTTTCTTTATAATAAAATCGATTTACTGGCGCATGGACGGAAGGTAACTCTCGCGTGGTTCATAGGAACAGCCAAGCCTACCACACAGTGGCAAAATGTCTGCACCGCATAACTCTGGTGACTCGCTTAGTGCCACAGATATTAGTAAGTACTTGTAAAATAGTCAGATCCGTTTTTAAAATAAATAAATAAACATACAGTAATATTAACAATTTTTTTTAAATATAAACATACTTTTTCTAAATTGAAACATACTGTAAATTAGGGGTGTGCACGAATATTCGAATAGTCGAATATTCGATCTGTAATTAACATTCGAAAACTAAAAATACTATTCGAATTTTATTTTGTTAATTGGCTGGCTGTAAATGCAATGAATCCATGAGAAATCCCTCTAAATCTCACAGTTATAACTCAATCCACTGGGTGGCGTTGTGGAGCAGGTTAATAAGTTAAGTGCATTTGATCACAATGTTGTTGTCTGCCTCGCGATGTTTGGAATTACTTAGATGAAAATTGAAAGTGCTGTTACAAAATTAATAGTAATTGAGTTACTTTTGATGAAATCAATTACTGAAACTGAGTTATAATAATATCACCACCACAAACGAGAATCACATGAAATCCAAACACCAGTGGAATGAGTGATCACTGCTCAGGAGTGCAGGTAAGCTCATCTGTACCCCGAGTGAGAGCGAAATAACTTATGATAGCAAAATGATCTCGAGACAAATGCTTCCTTTAAAGTTCTTTGAGGGTTTATGAACAGAAAACACAAAGTTCTTCACTCAAACTTCACTTAACCGTTATCTTTGTCTCCGCAACGCCTGTCAGTGGCGCATTTTCTCACCCGAGAATAATATCATAATCCAATAATATTACAGTTTTTCTCTACATGAAAATGTGAAACAATACAAAGTAAACACATCAGCCATATCAAACACACACACACACACACACACACACACACACACACACACACACACACACACACACACACACACACACACACACACACACACAGACACACAGCGGCGTAGCAACAAATTTTGGGCCCTGGGTACAAATCATCTTGCTGGGCCCCCGTACCAAATACCATAGTAATACCAATGGTTGGTGTATTGCATTTTTGTCATAAAAACACTTAAAACTTAAACAAAATAAGCCATACTCTGATTAATGTACTTGTATGTATAGAAAACTGACTTCTAAGGGGCCCCCCCTTCCTTGGGCCCCGGGTACTCAGTACCCTTTATCCCCCAGTCCGACACCCCTGCACACACACACACACACACACACACACACACACACACACACACACACACACACACACACACACACAGGTCGGTAGGCTATATAGCCTATTGACGTGTGTGTGTTTGTTTGTGTGCGTACGTTCTGTACGCTAACTGACGCGCTCTGCTTTATAAGTGTTTCTTTCCGCTCGTGCTCCTTGAGCTTATAATGCTTTTGTTCTTTAGGCATTTTTTTACACACCGTTTAATGTTTTAAAAACTTTAAGATATAAAGTAAGTGTGTTGTGTACGTACATTGCCTAATCATAAGCTTGTTCAGAAATGGTGACGACATGTTGAGAGAAAAAAAGAAAGAAACATCTCTCATCAAAATTTAAATAAACGAATAAACGAATATTCAATTTTGATGAGCCCAAATATTCGAATACAATAATTTGGGAAAATGCCCATCCCTACTGTTAATGCAGTAAAACTGCTCACAAATTAATTGAACAAAGAGCAATACAAATAAACGTGGTATGATTTGATTGAAGTGCCGAATTGCAGAGCATATCCACATTGCTATGAAAAGATACTTAACTGTGGTTCTCTCACTACTGTCAATTTTGAGATGTATTTATTTTATTGAGAGGAAACAATAATATTTAAAAATAAATGTTTATTTTATGTGTGATTGGTGTGCAGAACACACCGATCACACATAACATTATGTCCTAATATTGTGTTGCTCTCCTTTTTGCTGCCAAAACAGCCCTTACACCTTGAGCCATGGACTCAACTAGACCCCTGAAGGTGTGCTGTGGTATCTGGCACTAAGATGTCAGCAGCAGATCCTTTAAGTCCTGTAAGTTGCGAGGTGGGGCCTCCATGGATCAGACGTGTTTGTTTAGCACATACCACAGATGCTCAATTGGATTGAGATCTGGGAAATTTGGAGTCCAAGTCAACACCTCAAACGAATTGTTGTGCTCTTCAAACCATTCCTCAACCATTTTTGCTTTATGGCAGGGCACATTATCCTGCTGAAAGAGGCCACATCCACCAGGGAATACCATTTCCATTAAAGGGTGTACAAAGTCTGCAACAATGCTTAGGTAGGTAGTATGCGTCAGAGTAACATCCACATGGATGGCAGGACCCAAAACTTCCCAGGAGAACATTGGCCAAAGCAACACACTGCCTCTTCCGGCTTGCCTTCTTCCCATAGTGCATCCTGGGGCCACGTGTTCCCTAGGTAAGTGACAAAAACGGCCACCTTCTTCTTTTGCTCTGTGGTCCAGTCTGATGCTCACTGTTGGCGCTTTCGGCGGTGGACGTGGGTCAGTATGGGCACCCTGACTGGTCTACGGCTATGCAGCCCCATATTTAACAAACTGCAATGCACTGTATATTCTGACACCTTTCTATCAGAACCAGCATTAACTTCTTGAGAAATTTGAGCTACAGTAGCTTGTCTGTTTGATCAGACCACATGGGCCAGCCTTCGCTCCCCAATGATCCTGTCGCTGGTTAACCACTTTCTCTTCCTTGGACCCCTTTTGATTGATACTGACCACTTCAGACCGGGAACACCCCACAAGAGCTGCAGTTTTGGAGATGCTCTGACCCAGTTGTCTAGCCATTACAATTTGACCCTCGCTCAAATCCTTACGCTTGTCCATTTTTCCAGCTTCCAACACATTAACTTTGAGGTCAAAATGTTCACTTGCTGCCTAATATATTCCCTAATATAACAGGTGCTGTGATGAAGAGATAATCAGTGGTATTCACTTCACCTATCATAATGTTACGGCTGATCTGTGCATTTCCAAAAATATAAAGTACGTCACTCCCAAAAGTATGGGCAGCATCGGTATGTTCACAAAGAAATGCAGCTGCAAAGGAATTATTAATATTTTTTTTATACCCTTGAGCAAAGAACAAAAAATTACTTTGCTGTGAGTATATCATAGCCTTTATCTAAAATCTTTGGGCCGAGGGAAATCATGACAACTGATGCTTCCAACAGCTATAAAAGTTCTGACTACCAACTCAAGACAGCAGCGTTAAAGCCAAGCAAACTTTTTGATGGGTTTACCAACAGGCTTAGATGGACTAGCTATGGCTTGCATTTGACTTTTATCTCAGTTGTATTGTGAGGCACAACATTTTTTTCTTCTTCTCGAAGACGTAGTTATGACTTAATGTGAATTTTAAATAAGTAATATGTGTGATAAATGTTTCATTCATTCATAAATCAAAACTGTACTGACATTTTGCCTTAACACTCTGGCTCTCATGAGAGTTAAAAGACAATGGAACATGTTCACACTAATCTGGGCAGCCAATTATTTCTTCTTTTAAGCAGACCATCCCTTTGTTAATTTTCTTTCATTTTCCAATTAAACAAGATTAAGCATAAAAGCATATCAGCTTATATGTCCATCCTGATTTATTTAAAGGGTTGTCTTTATGCATGCATAGTGAAGCAAGTTCTCAAAATCCTTTCTAGTGCTGGTCCCTCAGCAGAAACAAATTCAAAGGCCTTTGAAAATCAGTGTCAGCGTCCAATACACCAGAGAGAGTGAGAAAATCTGAAGATCTATTCTTATGGCACTTTGGCATTCTCAGTATTGGTCTCTGAACATTTTTAACTTGCCTCCAAAGTGGTACGTGCTTCCTGTTGTGATCTGGACAGGTGAGTTGGTTTTCACAGCCGATGCTTCATCCCCATCAATGGTCAGCATGGCAAAGTTCTCTTTGGCCAGGAAACGAACATCATGCCATTCTCCATCATTCAGTCCAGAACCTATAAGAAAAGATAGAAAGATATACATTTACACCCAAAACAATGTTGCAACCTTTTCACTGTTGACCTGGTCAAGTAAAAAGACACATTTTCCATACACCTTGAATATGTGTGAGTGCAAACATCTTGATTTTTTTTTAACCTAACCTTGGTATAAAAAAACATAAATTATCTGAGATTTCAAGTCACTTACTAACATAAGTTGAGAGTTTTTCTCCATGATTTAATTTCCTGTCTGTGTTTTTTTTTTTTTTGGCACATACATTCTCAGAAAAAAAGGTACAGTGCTGTCACTGGGGCGGTACCCTAAGGTACAAAAGTGAAAAGGTACATCTTTGTACCTTACTCACCCCTAAATGGTACATATTAGTACCTTAAAAGGTACCTTAAAAGTACATAGTAGAACCTTAAAGGGGGGGTGAAATGCTGTTTCATGCATACTGATCTTTTTACACTGTTAAAGACTTGGAATCCCATACTAAACATAGACAAAGTTTCAAAAGTTAAGGTGGACGTTTGATGGGAGTATTTCATTGTCAAAAATACTACTTCCGGTTAGTCATAAGTTTTGGCAAGTTTTTTGCGATCATGCGTCCACTTTGACGTTAATGGGGGCGGAATTTCCTTGTATGGGCCGTACGGACAATTCTACCGGAAGAGCGTGAGAGAGAAAGAGGGAGAGAGCGAAAGTAACAGGCTACGCTCATCAAAGCGCTGGCTTGTAGGATGCGCTGCACAGGTGATGTGCACAACTAACAATGTCACCAAAAAAGTGTGTTTTTGGTTGCCAGACCAAGACAGTCCTGCACAGATTCCCCAAAAAACCCGCGTTAAGGCAACAGTGGATGGAATTTGCTTTTCCGGATCAGCAACTGAGTTGCGCGAATGTTTATATCTGTTCGCTGCATTTCGGTGCCGACTGTTTCATAAACAAGGCCCAGCTTGACGCCGGATTTTCCAATCGCCTAATGCTAAAGGATGGAGCAGTCCCAACGATAAAGGTCCCAACGTTAGAACCGCAGGCGGTGAGTGAGACTGCTTCAAATGTCTGTGTTTTTGCCTATGCTCATCAAGTAGCCCAAACATGATCACGTATAGTTAGTTGATCAATGGAGCATGCGATGTGTAGTGCGTGTACATTTGTTTAGCTGGCCACTATATGTGCAACTTTATGTTTGTGTATTGTAAAAGCACTCCAAACAACAATACACAAAGAGTGGGGAAATATGTTGAACTAAATAAGCGCGCTTCTTCATTCAAATGCGCTACTATTCCGTGTCTTTCTATGTAAACACTAACTTAGCCTGCCGTGCAAAACCAGTCCGCTTAATAACGTTACAATTGTCTACACAAACCACGCGTAAACACACACACACACACGTGCACAACTGCACTTCCCACATGTACACCTTCAAAGACAAAAATACGACGATATAATTCAAGTATAAATATGTAAATAACACAAGTCGGTAAGCATATTATATAGTTAGTGTATAACTTGTACCACATAGAGACGTCGCAGCCTCTGGGTCTGATTCCGGATCATAGATGTATGGCTGTATCTGATTAAAAGCCATATTTTTATTTTGAATAAAGTTTTTCCCGCTGTTAGGGATGACACAGCTTTACGACGCACTCAACACAACAGCGGCGCGCACACGTCATTATTTAGCTCCGCTCACACGATACGCCCCCACCCGCTCGGCTTTTTTCGGAAAGACTCGGAACAGCGCATCTTTCTTATATAATTATTAAAAAAATAAAGACTTTTCGGAGATATGCAGGATGCAATGCTATTCTATAGGTACTCAAGATTGACATGACACTGACAGAAACTGAGTGTTTCACCCCCCCTTTAAAGGTATATATTAGTACATTTTCGGTTTTGTACCTTAGGGTACCGCCCCAGTGACAGAAATGTACCATTTTCTAACAGTGTAGGTCTGACAATTCAGAATCTGTGTGTTACTAATCCAGATCGAATATTCAATGAAACCCCCCCTACCATTACAAAAACAAAAACCACTCACATGAACAACTCGATGGCACACAAGCACGACAGTCCAACTAACGACATATTACAATTATGACCAGATAAGGGTTATGTAGATCATGAAAAGAGGAAACAAACCTATATTAGGAGTATAGTATCTTACTTGTCGGACACATTTTGTGAGCTGACGCTTGAAACAGACAGTGAGGAGATTTAGATGCTTCATACAGTCTGGAAATGAACGGGTCTTTATCATCGCTGAAGGGAGCGACAGTACAATCGCAAATGGACAAACAAGAAAACATGACACACGAGCATATTCAATCAAAAGCCAGCATATAGTTCTCGGCTAATGTCCGTTATGTGTGTCGTCTGTTTTGATGTAATGACGTGACCTGAGCCTCTCTTCTCACCATTATTAGTAGACACGCCCCTTACCTGCAGATTGGCTACAAGTTTGTTATTGGACTCAGCCCGAGTCCATTTTGTAAAACAGTTTTGAAATAACACTTACCCCACCTTTAAAGCAGCACCAGGGTAACTTTTCAACCTTCATAATATATTTTCAAGACTCTTGTTATGATACATCGACTTACAATAGGTTGAATGACACGTCTGCCATAGCCTAACAGGGTCTGTATCGTTTTTAATCGTACTTTTAAACTTCGGGTTCCGGGTAGTAACCTGAAACATATGCCACTGTACCTGGGATGAAGACATTTCACACACGACGCAAGCAAGAACACCTGCATGTGAACTCCTGCAGTGTTCAGGGCTATCATGGTTGTCATGTCAACAAATGCACGTGTGCATCCCCTGATGTAGTTTCCCAACTGTAGGGGGACCCCGAGAGCAAAACCTACCTGATGCTGCTTTAAATAGTATTTTTGTGGTTATACAAATGGTAATCAATTCACCAAAAAAAACCCATTGTTTTACTATAACAAAACCAATAAAATAATATTAAATCCCTACATTAAAATGCTATTAATGAAAAACAAAAGCACAAAAAAAAAAAAAAACGCAGTGTTACCACATTAGAGGAATTTTCTGCAGGAACACACACATATGGACAAAGTCACCTGTTACTGTCTTTATCCTGTAAATAGGCTTTAAGAAACGTCTTAAATTTGTATTAAATTACACGCTGTCATCACTTTACGGTTACTAGTCTTATAAAATATTTAAATTACATGTTGATTTTTAAACCTAAATTTAGCATCCAACAGTAGATATTTAAGCTAAATGAATGTTTTTGCATTGAATATTAATTGTCTCCCTCTCTACTGCTTTCTGTCTGTTTGACTGGGCGCGCCCGCTGTGCCATCACTTGTTGAAGTTTGCTTGGAGACTGCCAGGACACGCTTTCATTCAGAAGGGAAGTACCGGTAAGACTACTCGCGGGGACTAGCGGCATTTACAGATAAGGATATAACCTGTAAAATTAACATTTTGCGCTAATGACGCACACGCATCAAAGCGCATGACAGGGTAGGCTATGCGTTAATGTATTAGCTTGAAGCTTAACTTTTTTTCCATGTTTTGGTGCTTGGATCATATATCTTTCCTGCATCAGCTCCCTCTGTTTCCTCCACTATTTTCAGTTGCATTTTGTGTTATTCAGTGACCCACATACATATAGTGAATTGGATTTTTACTTCTGGAATCCGACTGCTACGCTCAATGGGCTAATGAGAATAAAATAACAAGCCTCAGAGTCTTCACTGAGGGCGGATTCAAGGCGACTGGGGTTCAGGTTAACAAACCCACAGCAGCTGCTGATTTGACAGGTCTGATTGATAAATCAGAGAGGTGTTATTTACTCTGATGCTATCGTGAAGGGCAAAAGTCATCAGAACATAATAACCAGGTTGATGCTAGCTTAGAGGAATGAATTCCTTTCCACCATTAATCATGCACTGGTGGAAAGACATTACCTCATTGGAGGTCCCCAGTGGCCAGTTTACCTCTATCTGTCACACACCACAAAACACTGAACAACTGTTCTCTCCTTCCTGAGTGCTCTCACTCTCGGGCACAGTCCACTTGGTACGAACAAGGCCAAAGTACCTTACACGCCATTACCTCTGATAAATTTGTCTCTCAGAAGTTGCTGGTGATATGAAAGGAGAGCGCTTTCTGCCATTTACTTGTATGTCATCCATCAGTTTCTCTCAAACTCTGTACATTTTGTGCTTGTGTAGGTGTATGAAGTGGACGGAGTAGCAGACAGATGGACATGCCTGTCACGAGCGGCTCTGATGGACAGTTGGACAAACAGATGGCTTTTGTGTACATGATAAATTATGTTAAGTACCGTAATGTGAGAACACCAATCATCAAATGAGTGTCAGTGACGTCTGAGAGTTGGGTGTACAAAGCTGATGAGATAAAAGTGTGAGTTGCATCTGATTATATTGGGATGCCTTGAAGAAAAAATACAGCATAGTTAAGGTCTTATATAACCAGTAAAACTGGTGAGTAACCAGCATATGGTATGCTTTAAGTAGCTTCATGCTGGTTAAACTTGTGCCAGTAACAGACTAGTATTGCCCAAATAAAATAAGCGATCACCCAATGGAATTACCTCAGGAAAATGTTTGCAATATTTGGATTATACAAGTGTTAAAATAAAGGTAATTATATAAAGTCATCAAAAAGGGTTTCAGTTTGTCATTAAAAGCATCAAATTCACATTATTAAAGGGATAGTTCACCCAAAAATTAAAATTTGATGTTTATCTGCCTACCCCAGGGCATCCAAGATGTCGGTGTGTTTGTTTCTTCAGTAGAACACAAATGAAGATTTTTAACTCCAGCCGTTGCTCATCTAATGCATGCCAATGGGGTCTAATTCTAAACTTAATAATTCAAAACTTCACTGCAACTTTGGCCCCGCCCACAGGCATGTTAGTGAGCATTAAAAAGTGTTTTTAAAAAGTTTTAAAAATTACGAGGAGAGAAAAGCCGTACAGGATGGACTACAAATAACATTACCTCATTTTTGATAAAAATCTAATTAGAACGGATATCAAATATCAAGCAATGTATGCGAATATCTACGAGCAGCTCTCTTATTGATGATATTTCACGTCATGTTCAATGCATATTCGAATATCGAATAAAAAGTGACAGCCCTATTATCTACTCGGTGTGTCTCCGATAAAGGATTTACACATTCGAATCAGATTTGTCGAACTTTTATATAGTCGACTGATATTCAAATCATCTATATGTGTGTGAATGGGTAGGGCATGACATTAGTCAGCAGGAGGGTAAAACTAATTTTATTTTCCTTTACACACTGCACACATCAACAATTTTTAATAAAGCGACCAAAACTGCCTGCCAACTGACAAACAAACTGACAATGGCTTTTTAAATAAATAAAATAAAAGATAATGTGGTGCATAAACATTCGTAAAACGTTTTCTCATAACATTTTGAAGCTGCGATCGAAATACAGAACATCACATAAATATATAAAAGAACATTTTGATAAATATGTGGCCCTCTGTGGCGCGGCAGGATTTTAAACAACCTCCTGAGTTGCAGAGGACAGGTGCCGAATGCCGCCACCGGTGTGAATACACTCACTGAAAACAAAGCGTTCGAATTTTAAAGATGTGGCATAGCGCAGAGCTTCACGTCTTTAAAATATTGAGCACCCTTATATTGTATGATGGTATGATCCTCGTTTCATAATACCCACGAAGATTTGACTGTGAGATCGGTGGTCGAATCCGGCTCCGCATATCTATGCATCAAATCTTCGACTATTCAGGGTCACCCCATTATCTACCAAAGGATCCTAACATTAGGAAAGTGGTCATTTATTTTCAACAATGTGAATGTCTCTGTTGAGCATTATTCATTTTGTATTCGGTACATTTCACTGTGAATTATTTGGTAAATCAGTCGCGATTACGGTGAAGGCTTTGCAAACAGCACAATCTTGATGTAGACCTCCACAGCATCACTGCAATCGGCCTTTTGCGGCCTTTTACCTAATTATACTACATTGGTGTGAAAGGGCATCAGCCCTTCATGTCCCTGTGAGAGACCCTGTGGTCATTACCCATCGTCACGGATTAATTAAGACAGGAGGAAACCCTCTGTTAACACAAAGTGGGTCCCTTGAACTCTGACGGATCAACCTACAGTCATTATTTTTCTACCTGCTTAATCATCTTTCCCATGATGACCCTCAGCTCATCAGGATCACACATATATTTAGTCTCCATCTTACAACATGAATGAACTCCATTGACAGAATAAGAGATGCTCATAGACAACAGCACCATAACAGATTTTGATAAATGTCTTGTGGATTCCAGTCGCACAAAACCATTAAAGTGTGAATGACATTTGAAGGACTCTGCGGCCTTTAAAAGCAGGTGCATCCTCATATGGGGTTCAAAGGTAGGGATGCAATTACAGAGATGCACAGCCTCCAGCTCTATTTGTCATCATGGTAAGTCTGATATTTGAGTATGTGGGTCTGGATAGAGCTGCAAAAGGCTCAAGCCAAGAAGCCCCAGATGCAATAATGTCATCAAAAAGGATTGCTGGGAAAGTTTGCGCTTCCTCGCTACTCAGAGGTTCACAGACAGGAAACCGTGATTAATGTTAGGCTTTGCCAGAAAAGAGTGCTCTTGGGAGAGCAAGAACTTCAAGCTTCTGCTTTTCCATGAATATGTTTTTTGATACTGGAGTGTCTGAAATTGTCTTAGAAGCCCCCTTTTTAAACATAAAAAAAGAGAAGCTCTGAAATATGTATCAGGCCTCCTCTGTCCATCCCACAGAAGAATATTAATGACTTATCCAAGGGAGGTCTTGGTTATGTGACCAATTCAGATTTTCTAAGAATGTCACAGGAAAAACTTTTGGAATAAATCCAATGAGAATGATTTGAGTAGCTTTAGTGTCTGATTCACTGACGGACTTATGCAAATCAGCTAATAGCAAAAACTCAATGCATCTATTTCAAATTAAATTTCAAAAGCACAATGAGCCTTGTAAATAATGCACAATAATATGAGCTATACTGACATATCATGGAGGCATGTTTGCGCTGAAAATAATGACACAGTGAAAATTAATCACATTTGGATCTGGTTAAAGTGCTTTGTTCTTAATTAAATAGCCTTTAGATGTTTTATATAAACCAGGTGAAAAATCTGTACATTTCAAAATGCTTTGTGACAAAAACACACTATCGTTCAAAAGTTTAGAGTGGGTAAGATTAAAAAAAAAAAAAAAAAATTAATCCAAGGCCAAATCCTGTGTAAAACAACATTTTATGCAATATTACAATTAAAAATAACAATATTTGAGTATTTTTTTAAACTGTAATGTATTACTGTTGAATTCTTCAGTGTCACTGTTAGACTGCTTAATATTTTTGTCGAAACCACAAAGCATATTTTTCAGGACTCTGATAATTAGAAAGCTCAAAAGAGTATTTGAAATAGACATATTTTGTAATATAATATACATCAACTTATTGCAATTAATTGGCTGAATAAAATTTTCTTTTAAAAAAACATTGAAAATATGTTTCATAATTAGATTGTTATGACCCTCATTGATGCAGTACAATAATCTTACCACCGTGAGGGCATACATATATTTCCGTTTTTGACAATGCATCAGCAATATTGAGTGAAAACTCACTGATATTTATCTAAGCCCTGTTTAAGTCCACATCCTGTTTAATTCATACCTCTAGGCTGACCTGGCACAAAGCTACAATTTGCTTTGTATCTTGACTTTGACCTGATATAGGGTCCATTTCTTGAGGCAAGCTGTGGGCTCCAGGGAATGGAGCCCCGAGTTGCCACCATTACAGTTTGCAGAAGCTTTTCTGAGTGATGTAAAATACACACGATCACTCCACGGCCTTCACACATTCATCCTCACAGAATCAGAAATATTGCCAGCTAAATCAATTATATAAATAATTCCTTTCGCACTATATAAAACGCACCACATAAAGACAATTTTAGGCTTTTTATCAATTCACATAAAATGAATAAGAAAAATGTCACCATTAAATAACATGGAAAGACATAAAATGAGTGAACGTGTAGATGTCAAAGACTGTGTGGAGCAATGGCAAGAACACTGGATAATTCAGAAGAAGCCTGAGGGATAAACCTGATATTCTCTGCTTTCAGTCACCTCCACATATCACATTGATTTTTGAAGCTATCACTACCCTGAAGGGGACAGGAAAACTAGAGAGAGAACTGCGTTTATTTCTGACTGATAAAATTTGACCAATGCACTGGCTCTGAAATAGACAATCCTCCTGTTTTTCCTCTGGAAAATGGACATGGTTAAGCAAAGTTCACGGGTCAAAGCTTTGAGCTTTTTTAAAGCTGTTTTTTTCCCTTCATCTTGGCTAAAGGATTGCCTGGAGTGTTTAACTAGACACAAGCTATGAAACAGAGGGCACTGTTACAGACACTATCAGAGTGAGAACAGCTAAGATAACAGATCGCACACAGACATTATTAAAAATGGGCAAAGTCAGGGACATAAGATACCATCTATCTGATCTTACTGTAAATTATAGATGAGCTAAAGACAATCGGCAAAATGCCTTGCTGCATACCGCCTATCATGCGCACAGACCATCATGGAACACTATAATGTAAGGATTTGGAAAGAGAGGTTTTCAAAAAAATTGGACCACCAATTAGCTAAACTAATATTCATATATTTAGGGTCAGTAAGATTTTTTTTTTTTTTTTTTTTTTAAGAGATTGTTACTTTAATTCAGCAAGGATGCATTCAATTGATCAAAAGTGACAGACACTTATTGTAATAAAAGATTATATTTCAAACAAATGCCTATTCATCAAAGAATGCAGAACAAAAATGCATTGCAGTCTATAAAAATATGAAACAGCACAAATGTTTAAACATTGATAATAATAGGAAATATTACTTTAGCACGAAAGCAGTAATGGCTGCTGAAAATTCAGCTTTGCTATCATTGGAAGACATTTTGTTTTTAAATATATGAAAACAAAACATTATGTTAAATTTTAATTTAACATAAAAATCTTATTCATAAAACATTAAACTTACAGAATAAATGGTTGAATAGTAGTGTACATAAAGCATATTAATTAATAAATAATCACTAAGATTAATTTAAACTGTGTGAAAAAGTGTCATTATAAAAACATGTGGTTAAAAAAATGTATTAGCATTGTACTGCCATTTTTTTATATTATCTGAAAAAAGATTCCCTGTAAAGTCAAAATTAAATGTGTTCTGAGTTTGTCACACCGCAGACAAATGTGTTATTAACCCACCACCAAGTTTCGACTGAGCCTGGTTTATTTTTCTCCATCATGCCCTGATGGTGTTTTGGTTTCTTGCCACTGTCGCCTTTTGCTTGGCTTGCTCAGTTGGGGACACTAAAATTATGATCAAAGTTATTCAACAAAATATACAAATACAATTATTAATTAGGTCTTATAAACAAGGTCTATAAACTATAATACTAATCTGCCAACATTGCTGTATGATAAATCAAAATAAGCTGATAACATAACTGTGTTCTCCAGAACGACTGTACATCCCAACATGTCCTTCAACCAATACGCCTATATAGGTCATTTGTCACTTCCCTGAAATACGACCCATAGGAGCGTTTACTAAAGTTGCGCATCTATCGACAATATTTTAATTAATAAAATACACTTTCATTTTACAGCCTTTTTCCCTTTTATCTGCGTACTATTTCAGGGTTTGCATAGCTCCGTTAGTAAAGCATTGCAATACACAACAACATGTGATCATGCGATCGTGAGTTCGATCCCACATGGGCTCATGAAGTGTGTATGCACTATAAATCACTGAGTAGGTTGAAGGATGGGGTGGGTGTAGTTGTAAATTTAAAAAAATATTTTTCTAAATGGAAATATGACAAATGGTGGTAAAAAGTCCAGACATTGCATTAAAATGAACGTGCATTTTGATTGGTAATCACAGTCACGCGTCATATCATGATGTCAGACGTAACACAACACTGTCATTATTTTTACGCTAGCTAGAGGGCGCATGACTTTAAAGCGTAAATATAGGTCGTTATAAGGTGCTAGAAAAACAGACTATAGTCATATTTTTTGGAGGACATACATACAAATCAAATTTTGTTGCAATATTTTCCTGTTTAACACTGTGAAGCTGGTTTGAAACAATTGTCATTTTAAAAGCGCTATATAAATAAAGTTGATTGATTGATTGATTGACCCAGCCAAATTTGAATCATGAAAAATAAGCAGCGTTCTCAACTCTCAAATGCCGTCGGTGCTGAAACCAGACCCACTTGCAGGAAAGCTGCTGTAAGCACATAAGAAAACACTCACGTACAGCTCACAACGGCAGGTACCAAATGTCGGCAGGACGGGAGAAAGTCCCTTTGGCCCAATTATCATTGAATCCTAGTTGTCTCGGATTAAAGTTTGTAAAACTATCCGGCGTAAAGTCACTGCAGTGCAGAGATGGGTGTTGGTGGTTCTAGTTGTGATCTGTGATATTGGGAGAGGCGCCATATGCTCTGTGGCTCCAGTGCGTCATCAAAACACTGTTTTAGCCCCGCACAAAATATCCTGAACAGAGCAATCTTGAAAAATTGTTTAACGGTCTAACTCCACAATTCACTACAACACAGTTCACGGCCTTGTAACGTGTTTCAGCAATATATTTATAATGTACTTAGAAATTAATCTCAGAATTGCCTTTACAGAGACTTTAATTACTATGTTTGATCTGCATTACTTGCAATGTTGAATTTTTTAATTGAGCTTGATGCAATGCATGATGGGCATTTTTTTCTCTATGAAAGATACTGTACATTAGCTTCTGTCTGAGAAGGCCTAAAGAAGGTTTGGAACCGTCTCCACATCAGAAGCATGCCTATAACGCCTTAAAATGCTGCCTCTGTAGACAGCGCACTGGGTTTTGGAACCGAGAAAAGGACTCTCTGTTGAAAAAGGCTGCGTGAGACATCTGTTCGCTTTGGCTGAAGAGGAAGGAAATCAAACAGGAAGGAGTTTGAAAGCAAAGAAGCTGTTAACGAACGATTCAGTGTAGCTTTTGAGGCCCACTGTGAACAAACATCCCTGAAAGATCAATGAATTATTGCACAACATCCATCAAGTTCATTCACTCATTTGGAATGTACTGAGAGCATGAGAGTACACAGGAAATTAACATCACATCCTCCATATACAATGCAAAGATTGGCTGCATCACATCCATTCTGCCGTCAATACGCAAACTCCTCCATCATCTGGAGATGGAGACATTTAAGACAGTATACAAGCCTTTTAAAGCAATCTGCTATAAACCTGGTGTTAAGAAGTTTCTGGAAAATATTAAACCAGTATGTGTGATTATATTTACACTACACTGTGTTGATGCACAAGGTTTTCTATTGATACATTTCTTCTTTTATTTTAACCACTTGATTTCTTTTTCTGATATATGAAACCAAAGAAAGTTGACTTTCATGGATGCTCTCCAATGAGTAAAAGCCTCCATTATGCAGAAACATGCAGTTCTCTTAACAAAAATTAAAAAGGGAATGAAAGAGCAGACCTAATAAAACATTTTGAACATCCAAGAAACAAAAAAGATCAAATGTGTCATATAAGAATTTATTATATTTAAGAATGTTTACATTTAATATACTTGCTCTCAAGGCTGGTAAATGCTTAAGATGCAAAACCATTAACCAAAACTTAAAATGCATATAATGTTAAATATGTTATTTATTTTGTTTTTCCTTTGAAAAAAATAATACAAATAACACACACTGTCCAAAAGTTCGGTAAGATTTTTTTCATGTTTTTGAAAGAAGTTTCTTATGTGTATCAAAGTAAAACAGTAAAACAGTAATGTAAAAAATTTACAATTTAAAATAGAAATTCATGTAATTTATTCCTGAGATGTTTTAGTAGACATTACTCCAGTCTTCAATGTAACATGCTGACTGGTGTTCATGAAACATGATACTGCTGAATTTTTTTTCTGTTATTAATCGCAAAAAACACACAAGTTTTTATAAGTTTTAATATATTTTATAATGGAATAATTTCACAGTTAATTCTGTGGAATAGATTTAAATGTGTTGTCAGTCAATTCAAAAAATAATAATCTGTGATTAATCGCAATTAAAAACAATTTTTGTACATTTTATAATGGAATCATTTCATAGTTAATATTCAAATGAATGTATAAACAAGATAAAATGGCATCTTTTTATGAATGAATGCAGTATACTGATATCGCAATCACGCAAAAAACGGATGCTGCGTTACTTGTGTTACATATTTTTAATGTTTAAACTGATAAAAATGATTTGTGTACATTAATGCACTAACACTGATGAGCTGAGAGTACTATATTCTTCCTAAAAGCTGAAAGTATAATTAAAATAGGCCAAATATTTAATAAAAGAACACAAGATGCAGGTGATGTGTGGTGCAATTCTGTAGAAATCGGCACAACTCTGTCATTTCACTGTGTAATAAATAACAAGTAATGAACCCAAATGTCCGTTCACCTTAACTTTGTTGGTGGAGCTGAAAGTTCAATATTGAATAGGAATACACTGCAATAATGGAGATCCCCCAAGGGAATCAAAGGGCAAACACTATACCTTACTATGATTATAATGTTATATTGTCCCAGTTTATGAGCTTGCTAAATTGCCTTCCGCCTGGATTGAAAAGCCTCTCAAATTACCTCAGCTGGGCAAATATTAAGACCGAAGCACAGAGTCAACTCAAATTCATAAGCGCTAGAGGGCTTCATAAATTTCAAAGAAAACAGATTCACTTAAACAAGCGGGATCAATATATGATAGAATACTAGTGAGAGAGGAATGGAAAGAGGCAATTGGCAGTTCTTTCAGTCTTCAGAGTTCACATGCCTTGAAGGTATCAGACCTTGGCTGGAGCCACGGAAAGAGCCAGAGCTGAATGCATATAAGGAACAAAACAAACGCCACCGAGCATGACAATCTGAACGTTTTTTCCCCCCAAATTATCCCATTAACACAATGAAACAGGTCTGTGATCGGTGCGATTCATCAAACTGTCAGCAACATGACTTGTCAGTGTTGTTCTTACAGGCTTACATTTCATGAGTGGAAAATCACTGGCAATTTTCAGTCGCCCTGTCAATTCCGGTTGTAATTGAACATGCGGCAAAGCTCCGAATACCTATTAGTTTTGCTTAGAGGGTATAACGGCTCGAACGATTAAAAGCAAAACAAATGTGTAAAGGAACCCTACGTTAAACCACACCACCGTCATCAGAAGTTAGCGTTCTAACGCTAAAGATTTAATATCCATTTCCTGACAGTATCATTATGATGATTAACAATTTTGCTGTAAACTACAGCGTTTGACTAATTTTACCTGGGTCCATTAGGAAATAAATGGAAAAACAAACCAAAGCAAACATGTTTTCATTCGATTCCCCATGCTTATTTGGAGAACATCTCAAAAGTTGTGTCATTCTCTTGACAAGTGCACTTGATTACCATGGCAACAACCTTGCTGTAACACCATCTAATTATGACTAATTATCTGTTACTGAGGGAAGCAATCAGTACTCGCCATCGGCTCCATAGAGATGATGATTAAATGCTGAAAAACACTAACAAACTTACCAGCACAAGATGTCGATATGATCACGATAATTCTCGTTCGAACAGAAAATGGGGCTTAAATATATTGGTTCTCCAAGGCAGTTAATGAGAGATTAAATTCTAAAAAAAACATGTCAGATATGTTTTGCATGAATCAACTTGAATAATTTAGATTCAGTGGGGAAGTTCTAATCCCTAACATAGTACCATTCCCACATATTACAAACGGATTCGCCACACTGAGTCATTCATGTCAATTAACTTTACATGTCAGCCATTAATCTTCAGGTGCTTAAAGAAAAAGATGATGAAAACTCAATGCATTTAAATCAGTAGTTTGAAAATGCACTGAATTGGTGAAACGAATAGTAAGAAGATGGCAATTACACAAGTGTCCCCTCTGGAATTTGACTTAACTGCGGCCTATTAACAAGACTACGCTCATTTACGGCACTATCACACTCCTCATCCACATTTCCAAAGCCAATTTGCAGCTAAAGACAAGTAGAATGGACCTTTAACCTGGACAAGAAGAGGATGGAGTCAGCAGTCAAACGGGCTAAGTTGTAAATGTGGAAAAATATTCACACGTACAGATGCAAAATTACTATATGACCTTACTAGCCTGGATGATGTCTGGATCATTCTCCTATCCTACATCATTAAGTATGGGAAGTATAGCTATATGTCCAGCAGCACCTGATGTTTTAATCCTAGTCTACTTTAATCCTAGGAACCAAATACTTTCCTACATTTGCTTGGCACCACACCAACACTATTGAATCTACTGCATAAAACTGAAATATGTTTCCCAAACGAATGAGTCTCATGATTGTTTCTTTTTAGTGAAACAAACACGCACAGAGCAGTCTGAGTAGCCTGACTCCCAAATGAATTAATCTTATGAATGGATCTCTTCAATGAATCACAAACATTCAGCACAATCAATGTACTCCTGATTCCTGAACTAATAACTCTTATGAACAGTTCCTTTTTAGACTCAAAAACATACAGGTCAACTTACAGGTCCGGGTAGTAACTGATTACATGAAATCTGGATTACGTAATCAGATTCCAGTATTTGTAAGTATTTGTAATTGGATTATATTATGTTTTAAAATACTCATATTCAAGACAAGTTACTTTTTTATTGATTACATGTCATATTCAAGACTAGTTACTTTTTTATTGATTACATGTTATTCTCATTACTAATCTTTTATATTTTCCTTTCTAAAACACCTGTAAAAATACTTGAATACACTCAGAAAGTCTTCCAGGTTTGTGGAATTGCACACACAGACCAGCCGCTAGTCATGAGACTATCACTAAAAACTGAGACACACACAGCCTTTGATTAATGGATTTACATAAATTATTTCATTTATAACAAGTGTTTTCTCAACATTGCATATCTAATCAACTCATGATTAATACATTAATTGTTATTTGATAAAGTATAAGTGTGTATATATATATATACACACACACATACAGGTCCTTCTCAAAAAAAAAAGAAAAAAAAGTTTTTATTTCTAAAATATTTATTGTAATACAATTTTTATATCATTTAATTATTTAATAGCTTTTCATTACACTCACAAATCCCTGCAGTTCCATCTCAAACCCCAGTTCTGTCAGGACCACTATCGTCAAAGATGTTTGACAATTGCATACAGTTTGGTTTGGCATTATGTTTCTGTTCTGGGCAGCATAGCATGGATAAGAGCAGGAAGAGCAACGACAACAGAACAAAGAAAAGTATTGCAGATATACTTTTTAATGTACAACATAATTTGTGAATTTCGTCTGATTCAAGGGGAATCAGAATACCAAATCCTGACTGGACGAGAGGAGGAGCTGGGAGTGGAGGAGGGTAACTAGCTCTGGAGAAATGTGAAAGCTGCAGATAATACTGAAGGAGTATATGTATGCGGTGATAAGACATTTTATTCCAGTAGGAAGCCATAGATCATCTGACAGTCAGCTGATGCAAGCTTGACTAACATGACCTGCCAGAACTAATGCTACACTTGATTCTGGGAAACTCTGATATAATGTAATGTTTAATGCACTATTATCACATGTTGTTGATAATAAAAAAATATATATTTTCTTTCTTGTCATATGTTTAAATCAATATTCCAAGATTCACACTGATTTGAGCGTTCTACTGAAATCAATGAGATAAGTTAGGTCAAAAGTAGTCAGATTATATAACCTTAAATATCCTATGTAATGGATTACGTTACTAACTACAATTTTGTCAAATGATTTGTAATCAGTAACCAATTACAATTTGTGAGTAATCTGCAGCTCTACAGGTCAATCTGTATCTGTGTCCAAAGCGGCTGCGTTCCTTGGAAGGCACAACAAAGACTGCATATATCCCACCTCTCCCGGAAGGTCAAGGAGTCTCCCGCATATTGATGAGAGAGAGAAAATGAAAGAAGAATGAAAGAAAGAAACAGAGAAAATTGATGGGTGGGAGAAAGCCTGTTTCCACATGGTATTGAGATGCGTTTTCAAACTTGTGAACTGATTACAAGTGACAAGTGGACATCCAAGGCGCATTACCGTTTATCTTGCGTTTCAAATGCATTTCCTTTGACCAGTTGCATAGATTTGTGGACACCCTCGACTCTTTTTTCGTCACACACACTTAAACTTTTGGTACACTAATAAGAGCTATCCCAAGTTAGGGTTAGTTGAATGAATATAATAGTAGCCTATAATATAATTTTTTATAAATTATGCGGGGGTCTGGGGAGTTGTGCCATTTCCCAGAAATTAGTTTTTGCGGGATAGGAGGTTTGATAAATGTGTATAAACGTGTTCTTTGCAAATTATGCTTATGAACAATTCCCTTTCAAAGAATCAAAAGCATACAGAGAAATTATGTAATGTAATTGATGCATTTTGACAGTAATGTTTTAGTAATGTTTTATACATGTTTAAATATACTTTAGCTCTATCTTATACAGTTATGGCCATTACTTTTTAGTCTGCCTAAAAAAAATCATAACATTTGCATAAACAGATTTGCATAGATTTAAGAATAATGTTTTTATTAAGAAATATAATTGGGTTTCCAAATATGTATTCTTTAAATGTACTAAAAGAATCATTAATAAGCCATTAATGAACCAACACCAATGGCTGCCTTTTTGGTTTAACAAACATTGTTCAACTAGCAGTTGACAGAAAAATTTCAGGTTTTGTAGATTTTTACGCTATAAGGATTAGCAATACATTGCAGCATTTCCATAAATCATATCAGCCATTTATGAAGAAAGATTGATCATGAACGCTCTCAATTCAACATCTACACCCCAGAACTAAGGTATTCAAGAAGCATGACTACGGCAATCATTTATTAATTTGTCAAGGTAATATTTCTACACCTAACAATTCTCTCTAGGAGTAAAAAAAGATCTTCAAACTACAAAGATCTTAAAACTACACACAATTTGCATTCTAATACCCCATGTCAGATTAACAAGAAAACCCCTGACATGCAACTACATGTATATGTGAAAGAATTTGAGTGGCTTTTATGTGATTAGTTAATATTCAATGAGAAACCAAAAAAGATTAATTCCAAGTGGGCAAAAATATCTATGACATATGAGCTTAACCTGACTAATTATACTGCTAATGTTACCATAGTACTTTGCTCTGTGGTACAGAAGAATAAGTGACACACCATATAAATACTACCATTGATAAAGTCCACAATTGATCCAGTAAATCCAATAACATGCTGAAGTCTGAAACAGGATCGAAATCTCAGATCTCGTAGACCTATTAGCTTAGGACAAACTACAACATTAATCTCACAGCTGCCACTGAGTATGACCTATTATGCATGGAACTTCATCAAGTTATTACCTGACTCCATGTTGGAGTTCAATGTGGAGTCAATTTGCTTTTCTTAAAAGAGATAAAGGATTCCATAGAGGCGGATCCCAATTAGCCTTGAGGTTAACAATGTAAGAATAACTACCCTTTCTCCTAATGGCCTATTAGCACAGGAGTTTGGTGAGTGTGTCCAGAATGTCTATAGGTGTCTTTGGACTAATGCTTTTCTTTAGACTGACAAAGACGCATTTATGTCAACAAAAAGGACAATTTCATTACGATGAAGGCTAGCCTCTTTAAAACGCTTAACTGTTTCTTCCAGACAATGACTCACGATTTCAATATAAATTTCAATATGAACTAATTTCTCATCCAATTCTTCCCAGACCACTGGCCCTATCATACACCTGGCATAATACGACGTAAATGTTTTTTTTTTTGCTAGTTTCAGCACAGTTATCATATTCACATCCAGCGCCGCGCTGTTTAAATAGCAAATGCACTCACACCCACCTGTTCGCCCATGGGCGTGCTGGTCTGAAAGCGAGGTGTTTTATATATTTTGAACTGAAAATGTCTGCGAGATTGACAAACAAAAACCTGGTCTAAAGTCAATAGTGCAGTATTTTTTGTTATTTAAAGGGCACATTAGTAATGTGTGCCTAGGCTGGTACAAAATGTGCATTCACTGCTCAGCAGAACACACAAACATAAATATTAATTCAGTCTTTCCCCTCACAAATTCCACCATGTAAATAGTGAATCCGCCATGGTGGAAGCACAACTGGTTTTTAATAACAAAGCTCAAACTATCTATCAGATATATGCCTAATAATTACACAAAAATATATATAAACATTATACTATAAATAAAAAATATAGCTATATATAACTAATGAACTGTGAACAACAACTTTCCTGGGGTGAGGGTGAGGGTGAGAGAGAGAGAGAGAGAGAGAGAGAGAGAGAGAGAGAGAGAGAGAGAGAGAGAGAGAGAGAGAGAGAGAGAGAGAGAGAGAGAGAGAGAGAGAGTTTACTATTTCAAACTTAATATAGTATCAATTCATATGTAGTATATAGCTTACTGTACATAATAAGGAAAATTTGTTTGTCTTAGCACTATTTTAGCACTATTTTAGCACTGTTTTAAACGTTTCTTGGGTCAAATTATATGTGCTCGCATTCATTAATATTCACTTGTGTGTGCTTATATTAGTCTCATTATTTATTAAAAATATTAGGATACTAAATCCTAATATGATGCATAAGTTATTATTACCATTTTAAAATTTCATATTTAAAGAAATCTAGTGCTTGATCCTATCTAAATATTTATTCAAATGGAAGATTAGATACATGTATATTTATTAAAGAGCCATAAGGCTGGGTAATTGCATTACAAATTAACATTATTATTTTTAGCCACTAAATGACTCAAATTTACCTCTTTGAATTGGAATTCTCTATTTTAACCTTAATTATTACACAAATTGAAATACAAATAATAAAAAATATTAGAAGAAATATATTTTAAGTGGTCATTAATTGACAACAATTATTGCATAAACAGTATTTAGTAGCCTACCAAGAGATCTCTTCAAAAATATTCAATAAACATTATTAAACTAAAATATAGAACACTTATTTAATTGAAAAATAGTAAGGTGTATGGTCACATTTGACCATCAATGAGTTTGAGTGTGACCAATAAGTAAGGAATACCTGAGGGCTAAATACAAGAATAAAATTAATGTTAACAATGTTACATCTCTATCACTCTCCATAATAAAACGATCCTGTGAATATGGCTGACATAATAATCAATGCACAAGCTGTACTGTTTACCAAAACTTGCTGCAAACATCTGTATAGTGCAACTGTTGTGTATCCGCTTAAGCCATTCAAATGCATTGACACAGCACTAGAACCACGTGACTGCACACGCAGCCGGAAGATGAGAGCATGTTGCCACTCCGCTTTTCAACGCCTCTGGCTGTAACATTAGCGCCAAAACACTATTTATTATTGTTTGAATTTCGCATTAAAACTTAATAATAATAATAAAAAAAGCTATAGGTCTAGCTTTGTTTAATATAAAAAGCAGGTTTGGCAATTTGGCGTGAGATTAAGTTGGGCAGCGTGAGAGCGTGACACAGAGCCTGAAAGCGTGTGTGTCACGCCAAATGCGTGAGGGTTGGCAACCCTGTGATAAACACTTATTAGGCACTTTATTTTCACTTTTCAAATATTTTCTTTTTTATTGAAAAAAAAAAGCCTTACTGATCTGATACGTGATGGGAAATAGGGGTAGAGAGTTTGGCAAAAAGTAGATTCGAACCTCGGAGTGATTTGCATCAAAACTTGATGCCATGCGTCTTACCCCTACACTATTGTTGATGCAAATGATTACGTGTTTTCCATAATTTTGTCTGCCCCAAGCAGACGTTCAGTAAACAAGCTGATATATTTGTACTTAATATTAATGGCATCTAGGCCAGTAAAAATGTTCTGTGAGAGGACCGCATTTTTTTTGTGTGCTTCCGATGTCCATGGTCATGTCACATGGCCATATTGTTTGACTTTTGTAATTAAATGGATAGAACTTGAAAACGGACATGTTTAATTTTTTTTAAACTGACTTCAGTTAGTTCACCCAAAAATGAAAATTCTGTCATTAATTACTCCCCCTTATGTCGTTTTACACCCGTAAGAACTTTGTTCATCTTCGGAACACAAATGAAGATATTTTTGTTGAAATCCGATGGCTCAGAAAGGCCTCCTTTGACACCAATGTCATTTCCTCTCTCAAGACCCATAAAAGACACTTTCTGAGCCAATAGATTTCAACAAAAATATCTTAAATTGTGTTCCGAAGATGAACTTTTTTCAAAAAGTTCTTGAAAAAAGTTCTTACGGGTGTCAAAAAACATGAGGGTAAGTAATTAATGACAGAATTTTCATTTTTGGATGAACTAACCATTTAATTTTGACAGACCTAAATTCAACACAAAATACATTTTCTTCACACACAGTATGAGTTTCAGTCTGACATGTTTGTCCGCCCCCTTTTGATTGACAGGATACATTCAGCCCTCCTAATCGCCTGTTTTTAAACAATCAGAAACAATATTATGGTTTCCAAAAAATATTAAGCAGCAAGAAATGTTTTTGACCTAGTAAATCAACAAATTTCACCCATCCATCCACCCAAGCTCTCTCTGTATGTCTACCAAGCTCTCTTATTCTTCTGTCTCTGTCATTAAGATAACAATTTGTAAGCTGTGCCTTTCTGTCCTGTTGGAATCAAATTCTGATAGATACAGTGGAGTCTGTAAGTAAGTTTCTTTTCCCCATTCTTGTTTCACTCAAATAGTTATAGAAATAAATTCATTTTGTATGCAAATTCACAAACCTGGACAAAGGACAAACCTGGGCTGCGTTCCACCAAAAGCATCTACAATTAACTTACAATGCTTTTGGGAAACACAGCCTTAAGCATTTAAGTTTAACTCTGGGATATGATGCAACGTTATCATAGCTACAATTTTTGCTGATTGATCATATTTAAACTAAATTGAAACATTAAGTAATTTATCAACTAGGTGTTACAATGCTAGAAAAACAACAGTTTAAAAAAGAGGCTGATGAAACCTTATGAGATCTCGATGTAACCGCTACTTTTTCTGTGTGGGGGAGAATGTCAGCTCACCTGATGCAATGTCCACGCGCATGTTTTTCTGCTGGGTGACGTTAATGTGCGCTGTGACTTTTCCATCATTTAGAGCCAATTCCAGCATTCCATCTGCCAAGGAACTGAACAGGAGCAGGCCGCTGGGGTTCCAGGAACGGAACTGGAATCCAACAGACACCATATTGTGGTCCCTTCTCCCTGGCAGCTGCAGAAAGCTTGTGCCATTGAAGAAGACCGGGAATGTGTGTGTGTCGACGCAGGAGAATGTCAGGTTGCGCTGAAAATAAGGCAGGATACAAAACACTTAAAGCCATTTATGTATAGCTGTTTACAGTGTAGACCTACTGAGATAGTTAAATAATAGTTTTCTATGTAGTATATGTGTAACCCCAAAGAGGCTAAAGGCTCAACCTCTAACGTCAGTCACTAAAGCATCTCTTGAGGTCAGAGGATTGAGGTTTACTCACACAGCTGGCCTCTGTTACACTCACCCCTCTAAACCCCGAACTCCTTACCGGGTCACGGCACCAATGCCACCCCTCCTATTTGCATCGCCCACTGCAAGCGGGACTTGAACCCGGTTCCGCAACATGAGAGTCGGACGGTCTAACAACGAGGCTAAAGGCTGCAACCTCTAGCAGCAGTCGCTACAGCAACTCTTGAAATCAGAGAAGTGAGGTTTACTCACACCGCAACTACTAGCTGGCCTCTATTACATGTGCCAAACATGATATCACTTATCAAATAAATCAGTTCTTCCAACATGGCCAATCTAATTATGCTGGTCCATTTAAAAGGGCCGTTAGAAGTTTTAGACCTTCTTAAACCAGGTAAGAGCAGCAAAGAACCTTAGGTCAGCTTTTTTATTTGCAAAATAAATGTCTCTTTTCAGCAGCAAATTTAACACAATACACTATATAATGTATTTCTCAAATTCAACCTCTTTAATACACTTACAAAGCTGCAAAATAAAGTGACTAGAAAATAAATCTGCGTCTGAAATGGTTGAGACCTTTCATGTGGAACATGGGCTTAAAGAAAGATCTCTCAAAGTGCTGCTACAGCATGTTCCAAACCACGCTGTCGATTTCTGAACCTTAAGCTGGAAAAGGGGTGCATGGAAGCAATGACGAGGGCTTTTATTCATAACTCTCCAGCTCTTCGTCCTTCTAAATGCTAATTTTGAGGCACCAAATGCACTTCAGACTTATTTTAAATATAGGAGAACTTAATCAGTCTCATCACAATGAAAGAGAAAAGTGCACTCAGCCTTTCTCAGGGCTTCATAAGAGAACCTCTGCCCATGTGATGTGTTTTATCAACCTTGAATATAATTCTTCAGACATGAATAATAATTAAGAGCCTGTCTATGGTGGACACATGTCAAATTTGCAAAAGAGGAGAAATTTGCTATTTTTACGCTATTAAAAACCAAAAAAATGAAAATTCTATGATTTACTAAAATTCATTTACTCATCCTCATCAGGGGCCATTGACAGAAACATTTTAACTTTAGAATCCTATCTTATGTTTGGTAACCATGACAATTTCAGTTAGGATCCCATTTATGACAAAAGCTATTACAGAATGGCATTTCTTAAGTGCATAATCTTATCTTAAGTATGTATAGGAAACAGGTCTTACAGAAATATCCTTTCTCACTCGACAAAATCCTAAAAGCTGTCTTAACTTTAGGACAACCCTACTGGTGTTCTAACTTAAAACTGGTGTCCTTGGTAAAAATCACAGTACAAAAAGCCTTACGAGTTTGTTGGTCGCAATTCCTCTGCAAAATCATGTGCCGTGGGAGTCTGTAATTATTTACGAGTATTTTATCATCAAAGCACAGCCCATCCCCTGGTTCCTCTAAAAGTGTATCCACCATCAAACATTGTTGCTCTTCGTCTTGTATAATCAATAAATTTAAAACCATTCTTGAAAAAGGCCTTTTATACTGTCATTTTTACCGTTGGATTTCAAAAAGGTTTGAAGTTAGGACACCAGTGGGGTTGTCCTAAAGTTGAGATAGCTTTTGGGATTTTTTGTTGAGTTAGGATGCTTCTGTAATACCCATTTCCTATCCATAGTTAAAGGAACACGTTGACTTTTTGGGCCTTTTTAGCTTTTTTTTCACTGTATCACCCAGATTTAGATCCATACATACCGTTCTCATCTTCGTGCGTGCCATAACTCTGTCTGACGCACCCACTGCTAGCCTAGCTTAGCACAAAGACTGGAGGTAAATGGCTCCATCTAGCCTACTGCTCAATAAGTGAGAAAATAATATTTTCCTATTTACATGCTTTGATGTGTATAGTTACATTGTGTACTAAGACTGAAGGAAAATGAAAGTTGCAATTTTCTAGACCGATATGTCTAGGAACTATTGTCTAATTCCTGCGTAATAATCCAGGAACTTTTGCTTTTGTCAGACAGAGTTATGGCACGCACAGACATGAGAATGTTATGTATGCACTTATCAAACTCTGAGGGATACATAGCCTAGAAATCTAGACGCACCTTAGCGGCAGCAAATTTTATCTGCCCGCAAGTGTTGTCTAGCAACTCTCAATACCCTTCTGAGCTGTATTCCCCTAACTCTAGCCGGGCCAATCACATCGCGTATAGAAGCGGTGGGCGGGGCCATAATGACGATGGCCGAGTTGCGTTTGCGTGCTTCTAGTAAACACAGAAACTGGCGAACGGCGGTCTTTCGAATCAGCTCTGACCGCGACTCTGGAAGATTTGGAGTTGAGCTTTTCTCTGAGAAAAGGACAAAGAACGGCACTGAAGTCATTCTTAAAAAGGGAAGATGTGTTCGGGGTTTTGCTGACCGGATACGGCGAATGTTTAATCTATCAACAAGCTCTGTTTCACCTTGTTGCTCTGGTTGGTGGTAGTGCTATCCTATCACGTGCAGAGGGAGTTTGAAAGACAACCGTTTATCCCGCCCCTCGGATTGATCCCTGTTTATGGTGAGTTTCCAGACCAAACATCTTGATGTGGGTCTGGCTTGTCAGGCTAGGGGATACAGTAAATAAGCTAAAAGGTCCCAAAAAGTCGACGTGCTCCTTTAACTATGGATAGGAAATGGCTATTACAGAAGCATCCTAACTCAACATTTCAACAACAACTCAACATAAACTTTTTAAAGTTATGGCAGTTTATTGCCTACACTGTAAAAAGTCCTTCAAGGGTGTTGTTTGTAGGAATTTATTTAAAAAAGTAAATTCCTTCCAATAAATTGATTTTCTTTTCTTTGTGAATAAATTTAAGTTTTACATAAGTTAAAAATGTGAATGTTTTTGCAACTTATTATTACCTATCAAAAAAATGATTTCCCTGACCTTCACAATAAATTGTTTCTACAAAACTCTATTTAAGTGTCTATTTAAGTATTTCAACGTCTATAACGTTGTGTTGCAAAGCAGCTGTTTATGGACCTAGTCCGTTTCAACATTGTTTTATCAGTTTTTAAATGCTTTAACTTAATCTGTTGATATATTTGTCTGAAATATTTTGAAACCATTTGATCTAGTAAAAAGATTATATATTTATTTTGCGTTGCGTTAACATCAATGATCCTGATATTTTCCTAAATAAACTTTTGTTTCATCTGTGTTGCTTCTTTAGAAGACCATCAAATCTACTGGGAGGAAAAGTTCATGGAGTAGGTAAGCTTTTTAGTAGGTTGAATTGAGATAAATGTTTCAGAGGTTTGTTGTTATCTGTCATTTAAAGGAATTAAGGTAACCAAAAGTCATTTGAGTGTCAGGAAAAAAGGAACGGAAAAAAAAAATTATCATCCCTTTCTAATTTTTGGATTGCATTAAAATGAAAGGTTGTCAATTCTTGTGTTCCAAATAACAGTTAAACAATTGATGTACTATAGATAAATGAAGAATTCCGAAGGTGTGCTGCAGTTCCACTAGAATCAGTGTTTATGTCCCAGCTGGACAAGTACTCTCCAAAACTTCTCGACCTGTTTAGTGCGAAGGGTGGAGCGGTTGGTCAACGCATCAATAACTTGTTAATGGAACTGATACAGGTGAGGCAAAAGTGGTAACAATGTTGCAGGGGAATATTCATACAATAAGTACTTTATTCTCTTGTCTTGCCTATAGATGAATATTGCAAAAAACATTTTTGTTTACAGCTGCTAATTAATTTTAAATATAAAAGAAAGAAATATGGCGGTAAGCTCTGTTAAATAGGTAGTACAGACCCACACTGATAATTGCATTGTAGTTATATTGCCTGCAAGATTCAGCTTTTCATTATTCATTTGCCAACTATAGGATCCAAGTACCTCTGTGGTGAAGGAGAGACTCTGAGATGCGAAAACATGGGAGAGAGTGGGCAAGAGCTCATCTTTGACTACTATGTAAGTATTGTTTAAAAAGCATAGTTTTAATTTTTTTTTTTGGGGGGGGGGGGGGGGGGGCATTTATTCCTCAGATATCAATCTTATGTCTGTCTGAGTTTAATACGGAGCTGGAGTTGAGGATTGGTTAGCTTGTCTAAGAACAAATACTATAATTGGGTGGAAATGGCTTGTCTGATGGCTCAGTCAAAAGTTCAAAAATACACCTACAAACAACCAAATGTATGCACAGGAACCAGTTATCAAAAATTAATCTTTTGGTCTTCCAGTGGCTAGTAGACTTGATTTAAAACATACTGTCATATTTTTCAACTGCAGCTTCACAGAAGTAAAATCCTTGTTTTACATGAATGCAGGAGTCATTAATTATCTGCTGATATAACTGTAAGAGTGGCATTTTCAGATACTTTTACTTAACCACACCTATGTGTTACCAGCTGAACCCCTCTCCCCTTTAAGGATTTAGGCCTTGGAGGTGACTTGTGTATGTGATTTAGTCTCGCAGGTTTGTTGTGTCAAGTGAGACTGTACTGAAAGTTGTACTATGAAGCCAGTTCAACAGGCCAGGCTTACTGTGCAGGAGCTGGCTCGACCAAACTTAAAACCTTTTGTGAACTTTTAATGTGTGATTTTATTGAAGGCTTTTGAAGATCGTTCTCTGTTGCCATTTATTGTTCTGTCACATACAGGGAAAAACAGAGAGCAGTGTGCACAAGGACTTGCGCAATATGCAGATATATGTCTGTCGTGAACCAGATGCAGTGGGCATCATCGTTGAGGGAATCCTAGGGCATGTTGCATACTTCTGTGTATGACATATGCTCTGAACATGCAGTATCCACCACAACTCTGCAAAACACCTGAGGTGTTCCAAATACTTTCTGTGGGACTTGACACACTGCGCCCAAAACCTTCCTCTTGATTCATGACATTAAAAAACAAACTTTTGAGTTAGTTGGTCAAATGCCAGCCTCACACTCATAAATGGCAATCTTGTGTTTTTCAGAAGATTGTTCTGAATGTTTAATTGTTAATTGGCTAGTAGAATATGGCACAGATTGTACTTAAAATGTGTTCTTGTAATCATTTATTATGTTTTAATAACTATGAAAAGGTAATGTACTGTACATTTTATGTATCGCTCAGGTGAAGAGTCACTGTATTTTAATGTCAGTGTTAAGAGTACACAGATTGAACTTTGAAGGTGTTCAATGCTGCACTTAAAGATGAGGTCAGAAGTTTCTGTAATTTTTAATGTTACAAATGTTTACATTACCATTATTGTTACATTAAAATTGATTACAGAAAATGTACCCGATTGTTTATGACAGCTGTTATAGAGCAATAAACGTTGGAAATGAATACATCGCTTTCCTTATTTATTAAAGTTATGGCAATGGTATCTAATTATTTAAAGTGGATTAAGAAATAATTTGTCTAAATGAATAAGTAAATTAATTAATTAAAATAAAAGCAATTTTTATTTTAAATATTACTTATTTTAACTAAGTATGATTTGGTCGATATGCTGCTCTTTAACACAATGGTTAAACTCAAATGTTTTACTTTATCTTGTAGACTCTACTTAATTTTTTAGCATACAGTTAAATAGATAACACTGATTTTTACCAACTCAAAAAACCAAGAAGTTCACTAAACTTACAAAAAGTAGTTGGAAAATGTTGCCTTCATTTTTTTTAGTTGAATTTAAGTAACAGTTTTTACAGTGTACAAAAAGTGTTGTTGTTTGGACTACAACAAGCTTCTTCCCGAGTTGGTGACATCATAAACCCTTGCTATTTACATAAACACTGCACCAGATGTGACTTCTGCCCATAATGGTACGAGGCGTGGCATTTCCGGACAACCTGTGCTTGGCACTTCAGCCAATAAAAATACATGAAACTACATTTGGCCATCTAACCAATATAAGACCATAGTGTTTTTCAAAGGGATGGGTTTCATAGAAACAGGAAGCAAACAAGTCGTTCAAAGGACAGTGGAGACAGCAATGTGGAATAAAGGTAAAATATAAGAAAAACACGGCGCTTTTAAAAAAAAGAAGTATTAAGACATGTTATTCTGCATCCCATAAACACAACCAAGCCTAGAAAAAAACCACGGAACCACCCCTTTAAGGTAAGATTATGCACATGACTGAAATGCCATTCTTTAATAGCTTTGTGCTAAATGTGGTCCTAAATGAAATTGCCATGTTACCAAACAGATAAGATAGGATTCTAAAGTTAAGATGTTTCTGTAATATACCCCCTGGGTCACAATTTTACTTTTCGGTTTCAATCTTCCTCCTAAAATACAGTACAAGCACGAAAATCCAAATCTCTAGAACAAAAATATGTGAATCTAATTCAAACATATTTAGACTTAAGATAATGCCTAATTGGTGTTCTGTGACATGATGTGCTTGTGTAACTGAAAGGCAGAGACAAAATTGTAATTTTCATCAGCAAAAAGCATTGTGTCTCTTTATGTTTGTGGTTCCATTAATGAACAACAGAACACTGATAAGCTTATCAGATATGATGTGCAATTATGGTATTGCATTCTTTGTAATATCACAGTGGAAATTAGATTATTATCAGTGCTGACAACAGTCATCAAATCTGCGTAGATGATTAACATTCCCATCAGCGTGTTGTAACAAATGAAACAGATCCATACAGCATAGATATGAGGTTTTTAATGCGAGCTCCATCAAGCTCGAGCCAGAGTCTGAACCGTTCTACATTCTGAAGTGTCAACCTTGCACAGCTCTTCATAGTCATACACCTCCACAAAACACTCTAGGCAAAAACAACACATGCAAACTTGTTAAATATGGACACATTATCTGTCCTAAATGAAAAAGTTATGCACTCAAAGCCAAACTCTGATTATGGTGTTGATTGAAAACCAAATCGACTCACAAAGCTGGAAGTATCTAGTTTTTTTCTTCTGGCCAGGTCAGTGATGTTCTCTCCATTGTAGTTGATGCTCTCCATGCAGCCTTTGAAGTTTCTTCTACCTACCGAGACTGGCTTCCCAGAATAAGGCATTCCTCCGAAAGTCAGCTGCATGGAGAAATCAGACATAAGCCAGAAAAACTTTATCAAAGCATTACAACCCACCAAGTTCAACAAAACAATATATACAGAGAGTGGGGAAAGATGTGCCAGTGAGTAAGCTGAGTTGCCTCCTTACCCTTAAGCGCTCTTTGCTCATTTCTGACCAGAGAAATATATGCTTTAACTTTTAAAACTCATAGCTAATCAGAATGTTAATCACAAATTATAATAATTGAGGGCATGATTCGAACATGCTAAGTGTTTATAAAAAAAGTAGTCACACTCATGCCCTGCGTCCCAATTCGCATACTATTCATACTGAATAGTAGCCTGGATGCCAGCCGAACTTAGCCCCGCCCACAATTTTTTTAGGTTGGGCAGTTCGGTTTGGCCTTGCTCCATAGAGGATTAATTATCCCCGTACAGAAACTGTTCGGACCAATGAAATCATCAGAGTGGGCATTAGACGATGATGGACAGATGATCAACAGTAACGTAATAATGCACGTCCAAAGGGGCTTGGATTATATATTTTTTCGAATCCTAAATGGGGAGCTTGTTTGTATCTGCATCACCTTCACAATTTCTCTCAGAAATGAGCATGTTGGGTAAGTACTCTGTGTATCAATAAATTATTTTATTTGTTTACAACACCGGCAAAGATTGTGTATTCCGGCCTGATTTCAGCATGCGTGCAGACAGGGTTGCCAAGTTTTTACAACAAAACCCGCCAACTACTAGCTCTAAACAATAGCTTCTCGGTGGGTTCTCCAGGGGGAAAATGGCGTTTGGGGGGTAAAATGTGTGTTATTTTGGCAAGGTTGCCTGCTAAAATTAGCAACAAGAGTCCGAGATGACGAAGTATTCCGTCCCAAAACTTGCATACTCTCCTGCTACACACTCAAAAGTATTAATTTTTGTTCACAAAAAAAGTACATACTTTTAGGATGTAGTATAAGTAGGCAAACTGGGACGCAACAATGGTCTTCAGTCAAAAATGACCGATCATAGGAAATTAATGGGAAATTGACAATATACTGAAAAAAGTACACCGCAGTGAAGGGATGACCCTATAAAACATCAAGAATGTGATAGACATATCCAGTCACATACAGACAGAGACACACAGACACAGACAGACAGACAGACACACACACACACACACACACACACACACACACACACACACACACACACACACACACACACACACACACACACACACACACACACACACACACACACACACAGACACACAGACACACAGACACACAGACACACACACACACACACACACACACACACAGACACACAGACACACAGACACACAGACACACACACACACAGACACACACACAGACACACACACACACAGACACACACACAGACACACACACACACACACACACACACACACACACACACACACACACACACACACACACACACACACACACACACACACACACACACACACACACACACACACACACACACAGTCTGTAACAGAGCAGAAGAATATGTAAAATAAAATCTATTCAATAATTCAGTCATAATTAAAAGAAACCTCCCAGCAGTGAAGGGCTGAGACTCTAAAACATTGAAACTGTAAAATAGAGACACCCATTCCTGCACACTTTAAACCACTGTGTCTGTAATCCAGAGCAGTTTGGAGAGTATGTGAAATCAATTCAATAATTCAGTAATGCAGAAAAAAGTTCACCTCAGTGATGTGCCACAGGGTGAATGAATGAATTGCATTTTTAAATTAAATTCTGAATCAAAAAATGGTTTACAAAATGCTTCCTTGCATTCTCTTTCTAACACAATCTTCAGATTTAACTGTAAGAATTATGCATAAACTAACACTTATCTAACCAAAAAAATCTATAACTTGACAAAAAGTAGTCTTTGAGATTGCTTAAATATAGCCTGACGTGGTCATACTCAATTCTAGTCAGAATATGAACTGCCCAAGCTCAAATGTTGCGGGCGGGGATGAGTTCGGCTGGCATCCAGGCTATCTTAAATATATATTTAAATCTTCTACCTAATAAAAATATGTAATTATGTCTAAAAACAACTAGGCAATTCACAAGCAGCTCTATATATAGCTATACAGGCAACAAGGGTATTACATTTTGTCTTTCTATACCCTCAAACAGATGGCGCTAATCTGCCTTCAAAAAATTGGATGTTTAAAGGTCTAGACTCTATTTTAACTTAAACTACTGCATAAATAAAATAAAACAAAAATTGAAAACTTTAATAAAAGGATATTAGGTATTGCATGAATATTTATTAGTACCACAAAACACTCTCAAAATGCTAAATAAAAAATAAAATCTGTTATTGGGGAATTATTATTTTTTATTATTAGAATGATTTACTGAAAAAAATAAGAAGTTACATTTGAGAGGTCCGGTCATTTTTGACCACTAGGACCACCAGTGTGACATCCAAGTAAAGACTGCATAATTAAACAATAAACCATGCCCAATTTTTATCACGCGTTTTCACATTTTATGCAAAAACTGCAGAAATGTGTTTTGTGTGTAATCTTGGTTAAAATGATTGTTTTGCTCTTTAAAGCTAATTATTGCAGGTTTATAAATAAATGTCATGCATGGTGCATTGTCAGTCCAAAATACATGTGAATTAATTAGGTAAATATAATTATGTATTAATATATACTTTAATAATTCGTTTTTTATATATATTTCGTTTTAAATTAAAATTGTTTAATTAGTAAAAAAATTCTTGATGGTTTTTGAAAATGTAATATGCAGCAAAATAAGATTTTGTAATGAGATTGTGCATTAGTAGATGATTATTTCCCCCTCTCATTTAGGTTTATATTTTATTTTGAAATGTAAATCATTCCAATATTCACAGTGATGTATAACGGCGTTATAGATAAACGGCGTTACTAATGGCTATTTTTTTCAGTAACGAGTAATCAAACGAATTACTGTTTCCCCCGTTACAACGCCGTTATCACTACTGAGAATAAAATGCCGCGTTACTATAATTGAGCTCACTAAAGCGGTTTACATCCGATCAGACACGCTCTGTCAGCGGACCTACAGCTATGTGTGTGTGTGTATGTGTGTGTATGTGTGTGTGTGTGTGTGTGTGTGTGTGTGTGTGTGTGTGTGTGTGAGACATAGCCTTCATGTACGCATGCATGCGACCAGCGATCAGGAGTCATAGCGACATCATGTCCAATGACTTCAATGGTAGCTTTCGCAAACTGGAAGTATAAGCACTTCTTTTCCCTCGTTGAGGTGAAAGGTAATATGTTTATGTAACGTGAAACTTATGCCCAGGAAGAACGAGTCTCTCCACGTCGGTGAACGCAAAGGATAACGTGAGCTCCGCTACCAGATTAGACGGAGCCACGACATTAAAGCAACCAAAACTAGGTTTTTCTCGTAAGAAAGTAGATAAGCCCGCCATACAAACAAGACTTGAGAGCACTTCTTGTTAAACTGTTTACTTTCGTAAGGAAGAAACTACTTCAAGCAGGCTACAGTAGCTATGTCTACCAGTTGTGTGACAGTTTTAGAATTTTAATGTGCACTACAAAGAGTCTATGTAAATTAGGCTAATATATTTATTATTATTATTATTATTATTATTATTTTATATTTTTGGTATACTTTTCTTAAGGAGCATCATTAACTTTTAGATTTATTTAATGGCCAGTTGGGGTCTGTGCAATAAATATTACAGTTCTAAACAATCTATTTTGTTTTATTGTTCCACTATATTACTGATATGTACAATAATGTATTGAATTTGATTGTACAATGTTTTATAATAATTTATTCTATTTAGTGTCCATTTCATTCATTTAACATTTAATATTGGGGCATCCAAGTTATTTTACATATTTGAACATTTAAAAAAAAGTTATAAACACGTGTCTGTTCTACTAATTTCAATTTACTTGTGAAAACTGTTTAAAAAAATCAAAATTATATGATTTATAGCAACTTTTTTTTTTTTTTTTTTTTTTTTTTACAGTAACGCAAATAGTTACTTTCCCTGGTAACGAGTTACTTTTATTATAGAGTAATTCAGTTACTAACGCAGTTCCTTTTTTGAACAAGTAGTGAGTAACTATAACTAATTACTTTTTTAAAGTAACGTTCCCAACACTGGTGAAATATAATTAAGCATATTATTATCAACCCTTTCTTTCATTTCTACTTCCCTAGGGAAAAAGTTAAAAATGGCACATTTTACCTCAATCTACACATTGCCGAAAGTTTTGGGACGCCTGCCTTTTCAAGCACATTACCTTGTTCTGATATCCCATTCTTAATCTGTAAGGTTTAATATGGAGTTGGCTCACCCTTTGCAGCTATAACAGCTTCAACTCTTCTGGGAAGGCTTTCCACAAGGTTTAGGAGTGTGTTTATCAGGCTTGTGCACAATTCTGAATTAAATAAAGAATAACTCCTAAATTCCAATTCACTTCTTGAATTTGAATTGAATTTGAAATGATGTCAAAAGCTATGGAGCTAGAAATATGACAAAATGATCTGAATTTGAATTGTATAAATCTGAATTATTAACAAATGTATTCTTCATCTGAAATCTTGAATCTGTATTTTCAAAAAACTGAATATTTGCAGTCTGTTAATTTAGAACAAAATATCTGCTGTTTAAAAATACATGTCTATACAATTTTGACATAAAAACAGTTTAGATGTGTTCAATTTCAAAGGTTCTATATTCAACATTAAAAAAATTCAAATTCAGTACTATGTAAAATGCAACATAATATTCAATTTTGTTAGATTACTTGATATTTAAAATATTACAAAATTAAGCTATTTATTTAGGATTTTGTGTAACAATTACATCAGTATAGGTGCTCGAATAATCTGTCAGTCACTACTGGAGGTGTCACGACACACAGCGACATGTTCCGCGACTCTGTGTCAGTCAGGTGTGTGTCAGTGTGTCACGATAATGACAGTGACACTATCCACTGGCACATGCCAATGAAGACCAGATGTGCCAATACCCAAAGTGACGTGCCATTGACTTGTGTGCGTCAGATGCGTGTCACTTAATGTTAATACTGCTACTGTGTTTATCTGCTGACCCCAGGGCGTCCGAGATGTAGGTGTGTTTGTTGCTTCAGTAGAACACAAACAAAGATTTTTAACTCCAACCGTTGCTCGTATAATGCATGTCAATGGGGTGTATTTCTATGAGAGTAAAAAACACACATACATACGAATCCATATTAAACCCTGTGGCGACACATTGATGTTTTAAGACACAAAATGATTGGTTTCTACGAGAAACCCAAAGGTATTTATATCATTTTTTACCTCATATCAGACGAATCTCATCTAGTATTCCCAACACCATTACTTCTGCCGAGTAAGTTCAAAGTCCAGGCGCGAATACATATAATAGAGTCCTCATTAGTGCCCGTTTGTGCCGTCGGTCGAATGAGGCATCTATGTAAATATTTCTATGATCGCGCCGGGACTTTGACCTTACTCGGAGGGAGTAATGGCTTTGGAAATACTAAATGAGATTCATCTGATATAAGGCAAACAAATAACACAAATACTGTTGTGTTTCTGGCAGAAAGAGATCGTTTCTTTCTGATGTCTCTTAAGACATCAATGTGTCTCAACGAGCCACAGGGTTTAATATAGATTCATATGTCTGTGTTTTTTACTCTCATAGAAAACATCCCATTGACATGCATTATACGAGCAACGGTTGGAGTTAAAAATCTTCATTTGTGTTCTACTGAAGAAACAAACACACCTACATCTTAGATGCACTGGGTGTCAGCAGACAAACATCAAATTTGCATTTTCGGGTTAACTATCATTTTAAAGGGTTAGTTCACCCAAAAATTTTAATTCTGTCATTATTTCCATTCCCTCATGTCGTTCCAAACCCATCAGACCTTCGTTCATATTCAGAGCACAAATTAAGATATTTCTGATGAAATCCGAGAGCTCTCTGACCCCTCCATTGACAGCTATTTAATTAAAGGGATACTTCAGCGCTTTTTCATATTAAACTATGTTATTCCCTTAACTAAAACAAGTTGATACATACTTCTCTCGTCTGAGTGCGTGCACTTAATCTCTGACACGCTGTGACGATCTGATAGCATTTAGCTTAGCCCACTAAGCCCAGTTCATTCACTATGGTACCAAACAGTTAACACTTTCAAGGCCCTAAAGGTAGGAAATGCGTTAAACCTTAATGTAATGAAGCGATGTTTGTTGTTGTGCACAAAGCATATTCTCATCGCTTCATTACATAAGGTTGAATCACTGAATCAATGCATTTCCTACCTTTCCTACCTACCTTATTTCCTACCTGGAATGACATGAGTCATTAATGACAGAATTTTCATTTTTGGGTGAACTAGCCCTTTAAATTCTGCCGTACAAAGGCAAAAGGCCGTAACTTCGTTTTTGGTCGAAAATGAGTTATTGACATTTTTGGGACATTCAAGACCTCCTTTATTATGTGGATAAATATCGTTAGTCAATTATGTTGTTTTTTCGAGAAAATTATGGATTGTCTTAACAGTAACTTCCAAAAGCCCAGGAGAAACCAAGGCAGAACACCGTAACAGCAGTTACCGCTCTTTGCCTTTGTTTTAGAACACTCAAACTGAGTTACGGTACTCTGCCTTTGTTTAGCCATGCGTCTAAATTAAGTTAAGGTACCGACATGCAGTTATGGTGTCCCGCCTTTGTTTTACTGTCTATTAAAGTTTGCCGCGTTTAAGTTACAGTGTAGCCTGTGTACTGTCATACATGTTTTCATAATGCAGAGTATTCTCTCAGCGTGCTGTCAGGCAGTCTGGGGCTACCCACTGCACGAGTGTGTGTAGATACTCGAATGCAGTGACAGCGTGCGATCACGCATACAATCAGTAGTAACAGTTCGCAATTATATCCATATATCCAACCTTTTCTTGTAAACCCGATAAAATCCATGGCAATGAACGTCATCGGAGATGTTTAATCCACAAGCATTCTGAGAATTATTCTTACTTGTCGTTCACATCAATCTAAAAGTTGTCCTTTTAGGCTAGGCGATTTTCATTCAAAGATGTAAAAGTATAAGCTATGTAGCCTATTGTATCTTTTTTTACTAGATAAAAACATTAAAAACATATTGCAATAAATAATTACTCTGTTTAGCCTATGAATGGGCAATCCGATCCAGTCAGCGCTGTCATTAGAGCGTGATAGCCAGACTTAACCCTTGATTAACCAGCGGCACTATTTGCTATTTATCTTATTCCAATCCCATGCATTTTTACAAGATTTTTTATTTGTTCTATTTTTTATATCTTTGCATTATATATGCAAATGTTTACTCATTAGAAATAATCTTATCTTGTTCATATAATTCAGTGTCACCTATCAACCTGTAAGTTTTGCTGCACACCAATGAAGATACTCTTTACTAGAGGTATTGTGTCCTTAATAATAATAAGATGGCTATAATTAATTGTAAATCATCCAAAATAAATGCCATGATCATTAGATTTTATAAAGGTGTTACTATATTTATTTTGCAAATGGTGATCAGCAACCAAATATTGATAATATGGAAGTTACTGCCTTTTGCCTTGGCATGACTCCACATTTTTTGCAGACAATACAAAGGCAGAGTGCTATAACTTCAAAATAGGGGTCAAAAGTCAAGTTTGAGTAAAAAAAGTGTATGTAGATAATTGTCATTACTAAAACATCTAAATGCCAGATTTCCAGTGTCCTACCTAAAACTAATTTGGCTGGACAACAAAAAATCTTTCTCAGTTCCATACTCCAGTGAGTTAAGGTCTTTTGCCTTTGTAGGGCAGAATTGGTGTTCACTTTTATTAGTGATTAATTTGTATCTGCTGATGTAATGTTTCTGATGTATTTGAATTTGATGTTTTAACATTGTTCAAAGCAGTTTTAGCATGAAATTGTCTGACATGTTTTAAATGGTGAAGCATTTAAGTGTTCATTACACTGGACCTAAAGGGCCAGGGCCAAGCCCAACCCCTGAAAAACAACCCCACACAATAATTCCCCCAACCTCTAAAATTTACACTTGGCACAATGCAGTCAGGCAAGTACCATTCTCCTGGCAACCGCCAAACACCAGACTCGTCCATCAGATTTCCAAACAGAGAAGTGCGATTTGTCCCTCCTGAGAACACGTCTCCACTGGTCTAGAGTCCAGTGGCGAAGTGCTTTACACCACTGCATCCAACATTTTGCATTGCACTTGATGTAAGGCTTATATGCAGCTGCTCAGCCTTGGAAACCCATTCCATGAAGCTCTCTACACACTGTTCTTGAGCTAAACTGAAGGTCACATAAGGTTTGGAGGTCGATAGCTATTGACTCTAAAAGTTGAAGACTTCTGTGCACTATTTGCCACAGCATGAGTTGACCCAGCTCTATGATTTTATGTGGCCTGAGCTGCTGTTTTTTTCCCAATTGCTTCCACTTTGTTATAGTAGCACAACAGTTGACCGTGGAATATTTAGCAGTGAGGAAATTTCATGAATGGACTTACTGCACAGGTGGCGAACTATCACGGCACCAAGCTTGAATTCACAGAGCTCTTGAGAGTGACCCATTCTTTCACAAATATTTGTAAAAGCAGTCTGCATGCCTGGTGCTTGATTTTCGATTGGAACACCTGAAATTAATGATTTGGAGGAGTGTCCCAATACTTTTGCCAATGTAGTGTATGTCAGGACTGCATATGAGAAGAGAGGGAGAACTTATGTGATTCATAATAAACACATCCTGCTGTATTAATCACAACCAAAACATCTTTCAGCTTGTGATTGAATTTTATGGCGTAAAATTATACATATTGTTAAATCAGATAATACCTAGCTATTGAAAGATGCTTAGTTCGTGATATTATTCATGCAGTTTCAAACAGAGCACCAGTGTTTCAACACAATAGTCGATAAATGTAATTGTTTGTAAACGCAGTCTGTGCTCCAGCATGGATCCGGTTTGGATCCGTTCTCGGCTCAATTAATCAGACACTTTCACTTTAATTGGGGTCAATTTGTCTCAGACCAACTGAGCTGTAACTAGCCCTGTAGCATCCAATGGTGCCAGGAGTGTCTGAGCTCAATTGAATAGATAAGCATTTGCTCTCAGGCCATATTCTATACATTGCTTAAAATCAATTTCTTATACATTCCTCTACAGTGCTTGTTAATACGGGTCGTTTCTATTTGATAACAGTAATATCCTGCTACACATTAGTGTGGATTAATCCTGTGCGGAGTAGCGGATTTCAGACGCTCTGTGCTGAAAAGAATAACAAGGGATAAAAATACCACTGCAACCACAGTGTGAAACTCCCTGGGACAAAATGTCTTGGTGTGACATCACGGCTTTGAACTTGAGCTCCCTGGGTTAGGTGATGGCTGCACTGTGACCAGGGGCCAGATTCAGAAACATTCTTAAGAAAACAAAAGTAAATGTAAGATGTAAGAAATGTAAGAAAAACACCCAAGTGTAAGATGTTAAATAAATGTATTGGGTTGTTTTAAATATTAACCATTACAACATAACAGTAGCTAGTCAAATATAATATATATTACTAATAGTAGCTTGAATATTGACGAGTAAGCTCTCCTTAAGTGACACGGATCGATCTTTTACACATACATGATGCTCTCACTCAAGATAGAACTAGCAAGGCAGCACAACACACACAGATACCGGGCGCATTTACTCTGAGAATTCACAAAGACGGAGCGTAAATTATTAGGAAAGATCGCTGTATCTTGAGAATCATTATTTAAAATAATGATTTTAATGACACAGCACATTAAAAACATGACGCAGAGAGATGTCGTCAAGATAGTCACAACGGAAATAGTCTGCACACTTATTACGATATCTACGGTAATCTGCAGGCAGTGCAAAAAGACAGGCTTTAAAGGGTCATGAAACCCCCCTGCTGCAGCGGTGTTTTTTCACACCTTCGATTTGAAAAAGCTTGTTAAAAGGGGAGTGGTCGACTGTGAAAAGGTGGGATGGTATTGTGTGGAAAGAGGGAATGTTTGCATAAATAGGGGAGTGTCTGTCAGTAGGTGCTGAGCGGTTCTGAGACATGTTCTTGGTTCACGTTGGCATTGTTTACCACAGAGAGATTAAATGAGGGATGAGTACAGCGAATGAGAGAGCTATGAGTGGCGTGCAGCAGAGATCGCAAATCATTCAGCTCTTCAAAGTTCAAACCAGCATAATTCAGTGAGAAATGAAAATAAATGTTATTCTGCATGACGAAATATTTTGCAAACGTGATAAAACTATATTTGTCCAAATATGCACGCTGTTTGGCAAGATGAACAACGCGCCGACGTGATAAGAGAACGTGAACCACCCAACATGCGATGTGATAAGAGATGTGTAATTCTAGATCGGGGTAAAAGCGAAGGGGTTTGAGGCAAGTCTCGACTGCGCATCTGAAGCAGAGCGACGCGCGCTGGGTTGCCGTGACGATCCGCGCGGTCACTCGGCAGCTAAATCTATATTTGTCCAAATATGCATCACACTGTTTCACTAAGAGCCCGAACACATGCGGTTTAGTGCATGGCTGTGACGACAAATAAAACGGAGAGGACGTGGCTTTTGTTCATTGGCCTACAGATTACAGATTGGTTATTTTGCACTCCTGACATAGATAGTCAACGCTTGCAGGTTCGGCGTGCGATTCCTCAGGTGAATTTTACTTTACCGAGCCTTTGTAGCAAAGGCTTCCACAGACGGCGCCGGTTACAGCTCGCTCGGCGCGCTTTACGTTATTTCGTATCAGCACAACGCCTAGCTTTCCTCCGTGACTTTTCCGCACGCTGCTTCCAAAACTTCCCCACCATATCTCTACAATAATGATGTAAGACGAGCCTGACAGAAGTGACTGTCTCATGCATATTAACTAAATTATCTTGTATGCATACTACAGCGCAGGGATTGGACTGAATGAGCTTTATGTCATGAATATATATCGAGAATCGCTCGGAGCGGTCGACGTCAGCATGTTCCCAGCTGCCCATACTTGGGCCGAAAAGGCCGTGCCGACGTCAGCATTTGTGACGTTGCTCCGACTAAACTTTTCAAACCGGAAGACAGAAATCGCTCTGAAAAAATACAAAAATAACTATTTTCACATATGCATACCATTAATGAGTACCCTTAGTGTTTTCAATGATGTGCAGCCTATACATATCTGTTTACATCTCAAAAAAAGTGTTTTGGGGTTTCATGACCCTTTAAAGGTGCACTTTACAACTTTCCGTCCACTAGAGGGAGCCCATTCAAAACAAATGTGTAGTCTGATGACGCAAAGTTTGAGCGCAGCTTCTTGGGACATGTGGTCTTCACCTTACAGCTGGTGGAAAATAGAACTCGGGCAGAAATCACGTTCATGCATGCGGTTATTAAAGTTACTGTAGTGTAAAGCAGAGCAGGGCCGAGTGTTGTGGAGCTGAGCACAGCTGCTGGAGCGATTGTTAAACAAATACCCGCCTCTCGAACCGGGACTTTTATTATGATGGGACAGGACACATTCGCCGGGCGCCTGTAATGCAGCTCTGTTTATCATATTAGATACATTTAAGTGTGTTGAAAATTATGTTATGACGTTACTCCTTGCGTTCACTTGTTCACACTGCTAAGAATAAAGCACTCCTGCCAAATAAAACCCGAAACCGAGGGTAGCGCAGATATGACGCAATTGACAGGCGACTCCCTCAAACGATATGCTGAAATGTCCCGGTCCTTAGTTAAAATTGCATTTTTCTTACAATTTACAAATAGTTGGAAACATTTGGGATATTGTAGGTACTCAACTGAACAAAATATATAACACCGGCCTAACGTTTTTTGGATATTTTACTGCAAAAATACTACATAGTGCACGTTTAAGGTGTTTTTCATTAAGCGAGTCTTTAGAAAAACCTGCCTTTCAAACAAATAACACCTTTCATTTTATTTTTAAGTAAAACATTAAAATGTTCTTAAGAAAATATTCGAGAATTTATTAAGAATTTTTCAAGGATTGCACTTAGGAATCACTCAAGTGATGTCCGGTTCATGAACAAATCGTTCTTTTTAACCGGTTCTTTTTAGTAAACCGGGCGAACCAGTTCACCAAATTGGACTGAATCACTCTAAATGTTTCGCGTCCTAAATCAGCGCTGATCACACAAGTTACTTTAGTTACTCACTTTCTTACATGAGTGACAGTCCCTCCGAACAGATATAAACTAATGTCTTGAATTATATGTTGTAACTCCAACCGTTCACTGAACTGAGTCATGTTTTGCTGAGAGATCTGATGAACTCACGAGCAGCTGATACTGAGCATGTGCGAGTAACTGAACGTGCAGTGGTTCTTGGATCAGCAGTACAGAATCGAAAACCGTTTCTTTCGACATGCTCAATACTGAGAACCAGCGAGCCGATGAGCAGAGCTTCTTTACACACACAATGCTCTTCCCAACCGGAGTATTTGCTTTTTTTCCAGCTACAACGGAGTTCCCACCGGATTTCAGCACCGTCTAAAAGCCGTCTAAAACTGGTGAATTTAAATAATGCCATAGTGGCTAAACGCATCTTGTTGTCATGTAAGGGCCCTGTTCATGTTGGACAGACATTTTTAATTAACAGTAATAGCTCCGTGTTGCAAAGACCAATCCGGTTCGTTTATTTTTCTATAGACTGTACTTACAAAGATATAATGATCAAGATAAACATAAACATTTGACGGAGTTGTCCTTTAATGCTGTTTTATCCCTGTGAGATAAATATTTTCCAAAGATAATAATTTTTTTTAAAGTATTACCAATTATGGGGGGTATCATTTTGAGCTTTAGCATCCCGTAATGCACCTGCTTTTTAAATAAAGTTCAGAGCAATAAATCATCCACTTTCTAAGTCATACCTCATAGTCCAGGTCAAGGTGGTCAAACTCCCCGTTGGTGCGGAAGTGCTGAGTATGCTGATCAAGGGTGAAATTGACATTTCTCCTGTAGCGCTCAATTACTACAGAATGCCAATGATGATCGTCAAGCAGACTGCCGCTGGTCACAGATGTATGGCCCAGGATGGAGCCGTACTGATTACTTCCTACAGTTTATTAGACATGGGAGACCGTCATTAATATCAAACATACGATATCTTCACCCTCAATGCAGAATACTTATTGATGGGAGGAACCTGTCTTCACAGTGCATTTGAGATGTTTATGTCCTTATGATACACAAGATAATGGGTTTTGTCTTTTACAGTCTATCAATATTTCTTTTCCCTCAGGCTAGGTTTTCCTGCAATGCAGGTCCATGAGATATTAAATGCATAGTTCAAAAATGAAAATGCTGTCATCATTTACTCAACCTCATATTGTTCCAAACTGTATGACTTTCTTTATCCAGTAAAAAAAATGTTTTAGACTTCATTGACTTTCACTATATGGCCAAAAAGTGCTGAAACATTATTTAAATACCTTTATATTTTGTGTTCTACAGAAGAAAGTACACTACTATTCAAAAGTTTAGAGTAAGATTTGTTTCATGTCAAGTCTGTTATTCTCATCAAGAATACATTTATTTTAATCAAAAATAGTAAGAAGCAATAATGTTACAAAATATTTATAATTTAAACTTTGTATTTTAAAGTTTTTAAATGCAATTTATTCTTGTCATTACAGTCTTCAATTTCACATGATCCTTCATAAATGTGCTCGAGAAACATTTTTATTATTATCAATGTTGAAAATAGCAGTGTTGCATAATATTTTTGTAGAAACGGATACATGTTTTTTTATGATTACTTGTTGAATAGAAAGTTCAAAAGAACAACTAACTAACATAATAAATGTCTTCACTTGTGATCAAATTGATGCATCCTTCCTGAATAAAAGTAATACATTTCTTTATAGAATCTTACTGACCCCAAACTTTTGAATAGTAGTTTTAGTCCTACATTTACATGAAGGTGGGTAAAAATAATGAATTTTCATTATTGCTGAACTAACCCTTTAAATGTTAATTAACATCAAAGAATCAATGAGGATCGAACAATCAATGAAGTAATAGTAGACCGCAGCCAATGAATAAGCTAAAGACACAACGATATACTTACAGTAGCACATTAATGACATACAGTCAAACCAAAATGTATTCAGACAGCTTCAACATTTACTCACATTATTACAGTTTATTCACTATAGTTTAGAAAATGTAATAAAATATGATAACTCAGATTTAAACTGTGTCAGAACAAATTAATCTTGATAATGTCAGATAACTTTGATAGAAAGGTATGTAATGGATTACAATCAACCAATCAGCTGTTAAATTTAAGTACACAATTAGATAACCCCAATTTAGGTCAACCAATTAAAGGCAAAACACTTCAGCACAACATGGTCAGGTCAAAGTATAATTTTGGTTCTAAAGTTTTATTAATTTTACTGGTAGTCCACTTTATGGAGTTTTTAGGTATATGTCACAGTTTACTTTATTTTGCTTTACTCTCTAAAATAAATTAACTATAGTGTCCTATCTGGTGTCTGAATCATTTTTGGTTTGACTGTATTTCACATCAAGGTACACACACATCAGTTTTACCTAGGTTTATCTGCAGCAGGAGCCGGCCTCTCCTCAACTCCAAGGTGATGTAGTCTCCCTGCTGACCCTCTCCGTGCAGAATCACCCCTTCGCTCTCAGATGTTTTAAACTTCAGGGCTATCACATCCTTCAAAATCTTCATCTTCTTCATTTTGAAGCGGTAAGAGATCACCCCCTGTCCATCAAAATTAATCACATCAGCCCCTGTTGACAGGAGGAAGAAAGACAGAAGGAAAAGAGATTAGCACCTCTGAGGTGACTGGATGTCATGCCTGTTTTTTGGCTAAATGATCGGTTGAGTGACTGTTCTATAGATTGCTTAGACGAAAGCATGGTAAAGTTCACAGATAAACTGCGGCTGGGATCAGGTGATAAACTACAGTGAGGCGGCAGAAAATTGCAGCTGGCTATTACCTGCTGACAAAGCCTTTCTGCTTATTGCGCAGTGGAGGAGGATTTTTGATCCCTGTCATGGCTCGGAATGATGCATACCGGAAGTTATGAATGTAAATTCCTTTTACGCCATCTCTCGCTCGCTCTCTTGGTTTCATCTCCTGCTCTGACACCACATAACCTTTGGATATATTACACAAGCTCACAGTTCCTGATGGCACTTGATTGCTTTGCAGACTATCTTCATATCATTCTGAAGCCATGTAAAATTATGAGCGGCTAATTATGGAAAGATCTACAGCAAACTGGAAGCAGAAAATACAGAAGTCATCGTGTTCCCTTCCACCCATAAGACTGAAGTGGCACGTTTATTCTCTAGCTTTATTGAGAGATTGATTGGGTTTGATCTGAGCTTAATTAAAATGTAAATGATGGTGTTGATTTTGTGGCAGGCTTGTGAATGCATTAACTTTGGACTAAAAAGGTTTGGTATGGCGGCAATAGTAAGAAAAATCACATCCAATCAAAATACAATATGCAGCCATATATGCATAGTTATGAAAAATGCATACAGATTAATATATAAATCACATTTTAAAATAATAAAATAAACAGTTATTTTAAAATACAGTATTGTTTTACAATAATACTGTGAGTTTACTGTATTTTGATCAATAAAGCAACTTAAGTGACATGTTCAAATGTTAAACAAGTACCAATCACAAAATTAATTTAAACCATAGTGTATATAATGATTTATCATAATTGATATCATTATAAATACTATATATGGCGTAAGCTTAAACAAAATCAAAATATATTGGTAGGAAGTTCAGAAAACAATATGCAAAAAAAAATAACAGACTACTATCTCTACTACGAAGAGTATGTTTCGGCTCTACAGTAAGGGTTATTTTCATGTTATTCAGCGAGTAAGATATTTCTTTCCATTATGTAAATTGATTGTTCATGCATTGTATGCATTCCTGAGGCATGTTAAATCAATTTGCATTTACCAGCTTGCATTAGCAGTGGAAATTACAAAATGACGCAACACCTCTAATTGTTCTACATGAAAAAAGCAGTTGAGAATATGCATTCAGTGTAATTTTTCATGTGCATAACAACCAGGGGGTTCCTGTAGTATGTAGCGTGTGATCTTGTGTGTGTGTGCGTGTGTGTTCAAGAGTCAAGAGTATCTGCATGTGGAATTAATTCAATTCTCTCCATGCACCCTGCTGGGGACTGATTACTATACTAATGCCTGAGTATGTGTGTTGTGTCTGGCCAGTTGCTCTACCACTCCTCTTGTCTCTCGCTCTCTCTTTCTCTCTCTCTATTGCCAATCCCCTTCACCTCCATCACGAATGCATTCATCCGTTCTCGCCCGATCAACAAGGTCAGAGCACTGCATTCATTCTCATTCTGTGCTTCATCTCCACTGCAGGACTTGCTTATCTAACTCACATTCTTTCCCTCTATGCTTCCTGAGAAGGGCTATCTCTATTCCTTTACTGCACATCTTATTTATTTTCATGCAACAGTCAGTGCATTTCCGTGTTTGAAGAGAAACTGTAAAAGGCCAAAAAAGTGTTTTTTCTATATATTAATATTTCCTTGCAACCCTCTACGCACACCTTGGCACCTATGGCTAGTACATTTTTTTTTTTACTATTTCATATTTTATATATATATGTTTTATTTGTAATATATATATATATTTTTTATTTATAATATATATATATATATATATATATATATATATATATATATATATATATATATATATATATATATATATATATATATATATATATATATATATATGTATATATATATATATATATATATATATATATTATAAATAAAAAATATATATATATATTACAAATAAAACATATATATATAAAATATGAAATAGTAAAAAAAAAAATGTACTATATATGACCACCGACAGGAGAAGTGAATAACACTGATTATCTCTTCATCACGACAGCTGTTAGTGGGTGGTATATATTAGACAGCAAGTGGACATTTTGTCCTCAAAGTTAATGTGCTAGAAGCAGGAAAAATGGGCAAGCGTAAGGATTTGTGTGAGTTTAACAAGGGCCAAAATTGAGATGGCTAGACGAGCATCTTCAAAACTGCTGCTCTTGTGGGGTGTTCCCCCCAAGACCCAGTAAAAGCTTGTTTAAGATTGGTTCAAACTGGTTATTACCTATTGTAAGCTGTATTAGTGTTCTATAATCTATACGAGAAGCAATATGCTGTGGCCAAATATCGATATTTTAATTTGGGCTGTGCGTTATTGAAGAAAAATGCGATATGCAATACCATGCTAAATAATGCGATATTCGATATGCGATACTATAATTGCTATTAGTGTGTAAAATGCATTTAAATTATATTTGAAATTATTAAAAAAACGGAGAATGATACCATTTATGCGTTTCACATTCTTTCTGAGAAAAGAAAGCATTACTACTTCTGAAAGTGAACAGCAGTGTTTTAGCAAAAATGTATGTCACAAATCTGATAATATCATTTTAACATCAATGTAAACAAACAATGTAAAATAATAATAATGCAAATATTTAAGTACCAAAAACTGTTTGCTTGACTTGGTAACCTAAAACTTAACATCAAGAACATAAAGACACCTGCTAGGGGTGGACTTTTTAATTGTAATTTTTTTATCTGAAAAAAAACAACAACTGTAAAACAATAGTCTTTACATTAATTAAATATGCACTGATACATAATACAGCTACAAAGGTTATTCAGCCAAGTTCTTTGTTACTTTAAGAGCTAATGCACGGATCCTGTTGACATGCATTCAGTTTCTTTCCCCAACTAATATCCTTCACTTAAAGCATAACCGACTGTGCTTACATGAATACTCATCAAAACATTTTACATATAACTATGTGTTATTTGACAGTTCAAGTGTATAACAGCACACAGAACTGAAGGGATCACACGCTTTCAGAGTGGCGGCTTGTGTGCACGATTCTGTGTTTGTGTGTCAGACAGCGCGAGACTGAAAGGAGATATTTTTCACAAGTTATTGAAATTAATCTCTTTTTTAAAGTCAAGTAAGTTACATAAGTAACAGTTGTGTGCTGTTACACACAACAGTAACATTGTTAATATTGTTCTAATCTCTGCTATATGCATCGACCTAAAACCTACACTTTTCACAATGTTGAAGTAGCCTATTAAAATCCTTCAGATATTGAGTGCCGTTGCGATATGCTTATTGCTTTATGTACATTTGCGATATTCCGATAATTGCGATATATATTACACAGCCCTAATTTTAATTAATAAAATAAGGCACTCTAAACATATTTTCCTGCACCCAGTGACGCTACTTTATGGCTGCTCGAGGTTGTGCTCAACACATGAATAAGGGAAATGTGAACATAAGTTAACTAGCCCAGGCCCCAATGTTTCTCCACTGGTCGGTTGCAAGACCGATCTGAGTGGGCAGCAGAGTGTGCAGTCAAAGAAATAACATCAACAACAAAAACGTAACTCTAAATGTTCTGATGCGAGGCCTTTATTTTGAAAGATGTGTGTGAAAGCTGTTGACACTTCTGTCACTTCTGTGTGCCTGAGAAAAATGCGTTGTCCTGATTTAGTATCTGCGGTTAGATGAGATTGCAATAAAAAGTCTCTCACCACAGAAAACAAGCTTTCCTGTCCTGTCAGTCAGACATTATACTGTGCTCGTAGCGGCCACTCAATTGCACTCTTCAAATGCAGCGGTGCATGTTGTATATAATTTTATTGAAGTGCAAAAGAAACTATGTGCATGCAACATTGTAGTTACATTGTCAATTAGTAAGCCGTGAAATAAAAGTAAAGTACCAATGAATCACATAACTGCTACGTTAGCTGGGAAGGATGTGCATGCAGGTATAATGTTCATTCTATTCAGGAGCAGTTTACATGTTTCATTAACAGTTAGTTAGTACATGTTAGTAGTGAGTATTCACCATGGGAACTGTTGTTTTCATAACTCCAAAATGCCATGTTATTTTCACTTTGTGTTATTTTGTATACAGTGGGTACGGAAAGTAAGGACCCCTTATATTGTTCACTCTTTGTTATATTGCAGCCATTTGCTAAACATCATTTTATTCATTTTATCATTAAGCACCCCATATTGACAGAAAAACACAAATTTGTTGACATTTCACCTTCTCCAGACTGCTCAAGACCTCAGACTGGGCCGAAGGTTCACCTTCCAACAAGAGAATGACCCTAAGCACACAGCAAAAAACAGGGAGAGGCTTCACAACAACTCCGTGACTGTTCTTGAATGGCCCAGCCAGAGCCTTGACCTTAACCCAATTGAGCATCTCTGGAGAGACTTGAAAATGGCTGTCCACCAACGTTTGCCATCCAACCTGACAGAACTGGAGAGGATCTGCACGGAGGAATGATAGAGGATCCCCACATCCCCACATCCAGGTGTGAAAAAACTTGTTTCATCTTTCCCAAAAAGACTCATGGCTGTATTCGATCAAAAGGGTCCTTCAACTAAATACTGAGCAAAGGGTCTGAATACTTAGGATCATGTGATTGCAGTTTTTCTTTTTTAATAAATCTGCAAAAATGTCAACAATTCTGTGTTTTTCTGCCAATATGGGGTGCTGTGTCCACATTAATGAGAAAAAAAAGAACTTAAATGATTTTAGCAAATTGCTGCAATATAGCAAAGTGAAAATTTAAGGGGGTCTGAATACTTTCCGTACCAACTGTATTTTTAAATGACTGGTGGCTCATAACTTAATTGTATTAACAAAATAATTATAATATTAAATATTCATTAGAAGCCTATTAGTCATATTTGTAAAATGTATGAATCTTACGTAAAGGGTAATGGTACTTGTATGTTTGTCAACCCTTTTTGTGAAATAAACCTGCTTTAAAGCGGTTCATGGCTTGATGACCACAGGAAAATATGGGTCTCGTGACCAAACCAGTTGAGAGCTACTGAACTAGCCTGCTCATTAGATGGCATAAGCAGGATTAAGGTTGTCATTAGCTGGTTCAAGCTGGTTATCACCTACGCTCTAAAAAGGATGGTTCTTTAAAGGTTCTTTACACAAATTACCAGTTCTATTTAGAACTGTATCGTCCTGAATGAGCCTTTATTTGCTGGTTCTTTCTGTTAAAACTTAGGATTCTTTATTCCCACCTTTTGTTTTTCAAATCTGTAACTATTACTGCCACCTCATTAACAATTTGGAGCTCAGCCATCCAACCCCACAGACTGTCAACACACTCTCAACAAGTAAATTATTTATTCCTTAAATATCTATAAAGTATAACTTTAATAATTGTAACTGGTTTCCTACCAATCATTCTCTCTTTAGTTTAATAGAGCATGTAAGTGTGAGCAGTTTTGGTCTTCATAAACAATTGTTTTTACATAATCTAATGCAGGGTTGGAGTGAGTTTTTTATGGCGGGGGGGGGGGGGGGGGGTCGCGCACACACGCGCACACACCCTACGGTATATCTCAAGGAAAAATAGTGCTTAATAGTACTTTTTAGCACTATTTTAAACTTTTCTTGGGTTAAAATATATTTGCTCACATTAATTCATATTATATATACTTGCGTGCTTATGTTTTAAAAAAGTGGTGGTGAAAACTACATGTTTCCTGGAAGACAAATTAAGTATAATTTACCTTGATTTTCAAATTCAAAATTTCAAAATCATATTTAAATTTAAATGTCAACTTCTTAATGCATTGCGTTTCCTTCTGAAGTTTGGAACGGGGTAATTTTTTAAATAATTTTTTGTTGTTGTTGTTGTCTTGTGGACTATATGTATTAAAAAAAGAAAAAAAAGAAATTCCCATTTTCACAGATTTTGCAAGATGTTCACATACTTTTTCTTGCAACTGTATTATAAGACCAGGCAGATAGAGGACTAAAACACAATATTAATGCATCAAAATAATATTAATAAAACTAAAAATAATATTATGAAGATTTTTTAGAGACACGAAAGGCGCGAATCGCTCAAGTTAAAAAATATGAACTTTGGCGGATATTCGCGTGCGTTAACCAATGAAGTGACGGATGGGAAACCCACAGGGAAACTGTGTCACAAAGTTCAGTTTTAATAGTTTTTCAGGCGAGAATGTAGTTGTTTAAAGCTCAAATATGTAGTTTATTTATTAAGAGAGCGCCTATTTTTGTAAATTTGATCTGGTGTTTTCGGAGGTGTGAGAGCCAGGTAATCAGCGGTGCTCAGCACTCATCAACCCCGTTGAGAGCAGCCTTAACTCGGCTAGTCCTTCTGTCGACTGCTGCTGCCTGGAAGAAGCCCCTTACGCGAATTCGCGTCTGTTGTGAATGAAGCGAATTTCACGCGCAAATTAACTTTGAACGAATAGCGCGATTTATTCGCATCATTCGCGTGCGGTGTGAACACAGCATTTATGCAAAGTTGGACGCCTGAACATTTTTAATCCATTCGCTTCATTTGCGCGTGAAATTCGAATTTTCATATTTGTGCTCTCTTAATAAATAAACTAGATATTTGAGCTTTAATCAACTACATTCTCGCCTGAAAAACTATTAAAACTACATTTTGTGACACAAAAACAGTAGTATTTTTAAATTGCTCTGGTCTCGGGGTTTCCCCTGGGTGTTTCCTATCCGTCACTTCACCACGTGACAGCAGTAAGCAGGCTCCTCATTGGTTAACGTGGTGCGAATATACGGCAAAGTTTAGATTTTTCAACTTGAGCGATTCAAAACCTTCCAACGCGCTCAAAACGCTCAATTCGCGTTATCCTTGCTGCGTCATTCGCACCGCCTCATTTGTGCGAATCACGCCGCAGAATGCCTTTTCGCGTCTCTGCATTGACTTAACGTGTAAATCACTCGTGCGAAATGCGTCATTCGCGTGCGGTGTGAACGCAGCATTAGATGTAAAATGTTCAAAAACAGACAGATGTGACACTATAGCATCCAAGATGGATATTGACTTTTTGACAGTCCTTGTGGCAGGTCCAGCAGGTCAGATTGAACCAGCTAATGATCAGTTAATAACAGTAAGAAAGAAATGTCCCAAAACACATCAACCGGAATAATCTGGATTTTCCAGCAGGGTGAGAATGCTGTGTATTTATTCCTCCCTATGCTCTCATAAACAACCATTTGGAGATGGCGCCGCATATTTATCAGCATCAGTGATCACCTGCATGAGATGACTAAAGAATATGAGCAGTTTCACCAGCACGGAACACATATGGATGAGACCCTTTCCGACAGGAAAATCAGTGCAGCCAAACCCCCTCAGCATGAGAAGAAAAACAGCTTGAGGAATATACGTATCTAAAGCTACCAGGCTTCATTCATTCTTGTCATAAACACAAACATTCAGAAGAGCTAGGCGTCAGATTTATTTACACTATCATTATTTCAATGGCAGTATAAAAACAGAAAAATGCCCAATATGCTGCAGTTTAATCAATCTCAAGGATTTCATTTTTATCTTATACTCAAATAAACAGAAAAGGAAAAAAAAGAAAAAGTGAGAAGTTTGCGAATTGTGGCTTAAAATATGCTCCGATCGGCTGATTTCTGGAACCCGGTTCTCTGCGTGATAGGCATGGACCAGTAACCAGCAGGTCAGTCTTTTGTTTTAATGATTTCGAGCTGGTCAATTTTGTTGCCAACAGCACAGGCAATAACGTCAGCTGCATTTTCTCTCTCTTCTCGCACATAATTGTACTAGTTCCCGCAGGTTTCACACTTACACAAAAAGCGAACACACCAATGATCTATACAAGTGGCCACCTATTCATAAAGCCGTCTCTCAAACAGCTTGTGAGTCACAAGTACGTCACTTACTGCGCTTAAATGCAGCAAAATTAAAGGAAGTGTATGTAAGATTTCAAATGACTGTCCCTGCGTCTCAATTCGCATACTAGCCATACTAAATAGTATTCGAAAATAGAATTAGTATGTCCCAAATCATAGTATGTTGAAAAGAGTATGCCAAAGATACCCGGATGGTTTACTATTTCCGGTCCGAATTCGAAGTACGGATCAAAGCGCATTCTAATGGCTGATATTGCCCACAACCCATTGCGAGTTGGACGAGGATTCAATTAGAACTACAAATGCGGATAAAAAGCGTTAAAAAACTACAAACAATGCGGATGTGCGAGTCTGACGGTTGAGTAGAGACGTTTAGATACAGGGGTTTGAGTGACCAACTATCAATATTTAACCTGACAAAAATATATTTATTCAGTGTTGTCCACATTATATTTCACCTGCAGCAGCATTGTGAACTTTTGTAATGACACGTTTGGTCATTAACTTTTAAATGCATCATTATATTTAAACTGAAAACACATGAGTCTTTGCATTAAAGACACACACATGGCAGATCAACGTGCGGTTAGATTTATTTCCCATACGGTAGGAAATTAAACTGAATGTGGAGGATTTGAACTGTGACAAATCTGGCGATGATTGACAGGGCAGTTAAACGGTGACGGGATGCACGTAACTAAGCAACAGAGTCCGTTAAAGATGGCGAAGTAGTATGTCCCGAAGCTTGCATACTTTTCTGCTTCACACTCAAAAGTATAATACTTTTTCTTCAAAAAAAAGTACATACTTTTAGGACGTAGTATAAGCAGGCGAATTGGGACGCAGCATGTGTGCATCCCCTCTCCCCCTCCCCCCTAACAAGGTTGCCAGATAGGCTGCAGGATCCAGCAGGAACGTTTGTAGCTGCAGCTGTGGTAACTAGAGCAGATCTGGCAACCCGGATGCCAAAACACTTCTGACTTCGTGATTACTAGATAGGAGGAGGGTGGAGCTTTAGGTCAAAACACAACATGTCAACATCAAGTTGAGGGCTGCAACAACTACTTTTAAATGACAATATCCTGGCCGGACTACTGTTGTGAGTGATATAAGTATTTGAAATTAACATGATTTCTTAATGTCTAGTGACATATCAGGGCCATTTTATGATTCATTGAAATACATTTCTTACATACAGCCCCAAAATTGCCATCTTTACCATCTGACAGCAGTCGAATACTCCTACTGCTGTCTGTTATGTTCATAAAAGAATGAAAGACAAAGAAAATCACACTCTGCTCTTGACTGAATAACTTTTTATGAAAAACTAATTTGATGAATTAATCTGTATTTAATTTTGACAGTAAAGAGCATCCAGTAGAGCCGCACGATACTGGATAAATCAAGAACACAATTTGTTTTGTGTAAAATGGAGATCAGAATTCTCCCACAATCCTTAAATAAAACACACAAAAAAAACAGCCAACTTAACAAAATAACACTTAATTTACTAGAGGTTCTCACAAAAAAAAAAAAAAAAACGGTCATTGCTTTAGTCCATTAAAAAATATATTAATTTCAGAGTCAATGTCTCATTCAAAAAGAAATGCATCATTATTGGATGAATCAGCATTTGTGAATAAATCTTTTAACTGAATGATTAAATACTCGTCGCCACCTCCTGGCATAACGATAAGCAATTCAATACATACACATGTTAAAACACTGTCAAAAGATGAATTTCTCTTATTTTGATCACTACTGTAGACATTGGTGTTTATATACCCAAACTACTAACTTTTATCCAGTAAAATGTAATCCTGTTATTTAAATGTTTGAAACACATAAATAACAATAACGTGTGGTTGAAAAGACTGTTTGTTTGTGAAGCTGCTTCATACTGTACATACTGTACTGCTCTCTCAAATTTGAATGTTGAAGTGTGATGGTAAATTCAAAGGTTAACCAAAGTCCATAAAGTCAAGTTTTTGATGCCCATATCAATGGATGACAGCGTTTCACATCTTAATCATTGACATGGGCTGCAACAAAACACACACTGTTCACACTACGTTGATGTGTCCACACTTGCGATGTGAAACAGGCGTTGCAACAAACCGTAATAGACTTTTAGGTCATTACGTCATTTAGGAATAAGATTGCGTTTGAATCGCGATCTTTTTAAGGATTAATCGTGCAACTCTAGCATCTAATGTAATTTTACATTTGATTACTTACATTTCTGTAGTATGTCTTACCTGAATATACTGTATATCTGTATATCCACCTTCAAAAGCTGTTTTTCATATCTCTCTTTATTCTATTGCATTTATTTGTGCTGTTATTTGAAAATTATCTTATCTTATTACCATTTTATTACTTGTTACTTGTTTTTATGAAAATACAATTTTACATTGAAGAAAAGTATATTTTTGTTTGTTTATGCTATCATTTATAGCTCTTTGAATGAAAATCAGTGTCGGCAGGTCTCAATTTTTTTTTTAAATCGGAAATCGGCCAAGAAAATTGCAATCTCTGTGTTTCTAGTTTAAAAACATCTTTCGTGAAGATGGTTCTTCTGGTCTGGGGTTAAATAACAGATGATTACATCACTGTAATGAGAGAACTGAGTGTGATACTTCTTAAACCAATTTATGGGGGTGTTAATTGAAATTTGTTATCAAGATCAATTTAGCAGCACTTAATTTAATGAAAGTGATGGATTTGTCAAGGCTACACTCCATTTCAGAAAACAGGGCATGTTGATAGTTGATCATTTTTTCTCTTTGCTAATGAAAGGCTAGACTAAATACAAGTGAAAATAGAATGAACTGTTAATTCTAAAACATGACCTACAGGGGGCGCCTACCCTGTGAGACACATTCAAATTTTTAGGATATTTTTGACCTCATTAGAGACAGCTGCTCCAAAACACATCCACTCATCTGGAAAGCACTGCTGTTTAAATCCGTGATTTGCAATGTCTGATACCTTTCAAACAAATAAAAATCCAGCAAAGCTGTCTTTGTAAGATGATTAAATAAAATAGCTTTTCCTGTAACCACAACTTCAGTGCAAAGAAAAGAAAAACATGTAGCCTACATTTTGTGCTCAGTAAGATCAGTTCTCTGTTCGGTTTTAGTGAACACCAGGGTGCTATTCAAGTGGATATCTGTGCAAATCAAGCACATGATTTAAATGGGATGGATAGCTGACCTTGACTTTCAAAAAAAGTTGTGTCAGCCAATTTCTTTTAATTGTACCGGGAGCTTTCCGAATATATATTGCCATCTTGCACAGCATATTAATCACTCTAGTGATGCAAAAAAGCTTAGAACCACGTTTCCTCAGTATGAAAAGAAACGTTTAATATATAAAACTGTCAATTTTACACTGAGCTTAGCAAATGTTCCAGCTATAAGAACGATTAGGCTACATAAAAAAATAATGCACAGTTTTTTAGTTGAAAAAGTCCCAATAGGTTACAGCATCATATGTATTCAGCATCGTATAAAAACCTTAGCTGATATCTACTCTATTGGATGATATCTATGTTGAATGTGACAGTGCAGTGTCAACTTACAGTATGGGCACCCGTAGATCTCGAACCTGAGGCCGATCCGTCCCTCTTCACTCCAGTCTAAAGGAATGATGCGCAAATAACGGGCCACAATCGGATTTTGCAGGTCATGCCGAACAACACTCTCTGTATTGGAGTTGCCTGCAAACGCCTGCAAGAAAGGTGCGACATGTTACTTCACTTTTTTTCTTCAAACCTAGCTTTGTCTCGCATAAATAAAACTCTTTTGCAAGCACTTAACCATAAACCATAAACAAAGACACTTGCAATAATCACGACCTATATAAAATCATTTAAATAAACATGTTTATTTGTTAATAATAATATTCTTCTCTTTTTCTCTTCTATACTTTCAACTTTTATAGACATTGTGTACTACAAATATTGCAGCTCTTATGATAAAATGCTGCTTAATTTCTCTTTCTTCCATTTGTATGTGTTAATATGCAGCACAACTGGCTGTGAGTGAGATATTGATTATATGCTCATATATAAATGGTTAGCGTCACTTCCTCCCTGCAATTTCTTCTGTGAAACAGTTTGGACAGATACGTCTCATATCTGGTCAAGTGTGGTTAAGAGAACTCTCTACTGTCGAGTCTCAGAAGAAGAAAAAAATGAACCGACATGTAGGTGGAATCAAGTTGCACGGCTCTGTGGTCCACGTTGACCCTACGCAGCTTCTGGTGTCACGCAGAGCAAGAAATTGATTCAGTGGCCCATTGAGTGGTGGTGAACTTCAGTTACCAGACAGACCATGTGGGATTGGTGATAAGCAGCTCAAAGCCACCAAACTGGAATGATGCGGATTACAGCCCTTGCACCCCACCCCCCACCCCCCTACTCTAAAGAAACCACCATTATATGGACTTTATTGTACAACTGGGGATTTCTTGTCAGGAACATGCTGAACACGTCAATATTGGAGGCTCCATACGGTGGTCCAACTTTAATGTTTGAAGTGCTGATTACTGTGCTCTGTAGTGGGCGACCGGGGAGTGTTCACTTCCTTTTTCATTGCAAAGAGAGAAAACTGAGTTGTTGTGGGGTTTCAGGTGACTGTTTTATGGGTGGATCTCCTGGGAATAATGAGTAGGCACATAGAAGGGGTTTTCAAACTGAGGTCCACAAGAGGGCGCAACGGAAAAATTTAAAGAATTCATGAACACGAAGTATTGTAATTTTTTGGAGAACTATCAATCAAACCAGGGCCTGAATTTAGTTTTGGGGGAAAAAAATGGAACAATGCGCAATACCACTCTGAAATTCAGCCACTAATTAAGCCTATATTCTATTATACAGAAACAAATTCACATTAATTTTTCAAAACTTACTTTAAAGATAGTTTTCCCAAACTTTTCCAGGGCTGAAAAAACTCAGTAAATAAATTTGCATTTTAATGTATTGCAAAAGGTAAAATACAAATATATTTAAAAACTTATTTTTATTTTTATATATATACTCACTACATTTATTTGGCCTCACAGACAAAAAACATCTTAAATGTTCGCTGACCTATTTTTACTTTAATTGTGTTTAGAAAAGCGGATTAATCTGCATAAATCTGCATTACTTCACCCGGCACAATCAAGGCTAAAAGTTCTGCCTTCATGACCAGAATGACTCAATTCTGTAGCAGTTAATTCCAGATCCAGACCTTAAACAGTCAGTGAGTGTGTAATTAGTTAGCCAAATGTGAAGTCACCCTGAGAGCTTTGCCTGGCATGTTGTTTAATCAAGCACCTTCACAATTTAAAGCACAAAGGCCTGACGGAGATAGAGCCTGTCTTTCATTAGTGGAGAGTTCGGGTTTAGGCAGGAAGCCAGCTGTAACTATCATAAGCGGCACATTCACTGGTTTCCCATAGTATAATTAAAGTAGCTTTTTTACTTATTTTGTGTCAAAGCTCCTGGGTCTCTTCTTCCTTTAAGAGCTTTAAACAGCCATCCGCTCTTTGCACACGTCTCACTCTGAGAATAACAGAAAGACACTGTTCTGAACTTTTCTGTGGCAGAAATAAAAGCCATTTAGAAAACAAACAGGCAGAAATCATTACAAGAGCAACTTATGTGAAGAGTACAAACAGGCTGACCTTAAAAGCATTCATCAGACACGCAAGCGCTCTAACCATCATAACAAGAATAAAACATGCTGATGGTTGTTCACGAATCACGATCGATGATGATCTTTTTCTTCACTTGAAATTGTTAGATGTACGTGGCAGGACTGGGTTGGAGTCTTTACCAGTTTAACATTCTTCTTCCAAGAATGTCTAATTTATAGCTGTATAATACTGGCGGATTTGTGGATGGCTGCCAAATAAAACATTCAGGTCTTGCGGTTGTTGTCAGTGTCGTTTTATGTAGCCATCCTTTTGTTACGTCAAGGAATCTATTGATTTTGTAATATTTTACCCTAAGACTATTGGCGCTGAGAAATCTTTTCGGGTATCTTTCCTATTGACAATCATAAGAACAATCTATTAAAAGCTAAGTACATGACCAAAGCAATCTGAGAAGGTCCTAAATCAAAATTACAGTGAATCACGCAGCTGTCACACATTGTGATCCAACGCATTAATCTGTTTGACGTTCTTATCACATTTTGAATGGCTAATTACTATGCTATCACAGGTGTTGTTGTGGTCTCAAATGATAAATTAACTTCTGTGAAATTGCACATATTGCACTGGTGTGCCCAGCACTTTTTAAATAATTTAGTAATAAAAGTTATATATAAAATATAAACAATAACAATGATAATAATTGCCTTTTATTTGTCATTGAACTGATGCCAACACTTCATCGGTGGCGTGCAGTAACATAAATATATTTTATTTCTGAAATGATGTTCAGATGTTCTCATTTTCATCAGTCTTCATACTCAGTAAACATTGGTCACAGACACGATAATGTACCTTTAATTTCCCTAAGCTGACTACTCACTAAAATTTCCCACAGTCATCATGTTTCAGGCTATTTCAAGTTTAATTTTGGAATGAGGACATCCTTAAAAATATTTTGGTTTGCAGTAACAGTAAAAAAAAATAAAAAAAAATTAGCCTTTCAAATTTTAAAGGTCCCCTTCTTCACGTGTTTTCGAAGCTTTGATTATGTTTACAGTGTGCAATATAACATGAGTTCATGTTTCGCGTGTAAAAAACTGTATTTTTCACACAATTGACTTATCTGTACAGCGCTGTTTCCTCTGTCCTAATGCTGCGTTCACACCGCACGCGAATGACGCGATTCGCGCGAGTGATTTACATGTTAAGTCAATGCAGAGACGCGAATAGGCATTCTGCGGCGCGATTCGCGTGAATGAGGTGGCGCGAATGGCGCGATTCGCGCGAATGAAGCAGCAATGATCACGCGAATTGAGCGTTTTGAACGCGTGATTCGCGCGAACCGCGCGAAACACGCGAATCGCTCAAGTTGAAAAATCTGAACTTTGGCGGATATTCACGCCGCGTTAACCAAAGAGGAGCCTGCTTACTGCTGTCATGTGGTGAAGTGACGGATGGGACATAGGGGAACCCCGAGGCCAGAGTAATTTAAAAATACTACTCTATTGTGTCACAAAATGTACTTTTAATAGTTTTTCAGGCGAGAATGTAGTTGTTTAAAGCTCAAATATGTGATTTATTTATAAAGAGAGCTCCTATTTGAAAATTTGATCTGGTGTTTTCGGAGGTGTGAGACCCAGGCGATCACCGGAGCTCAGCGCTCATCAACCCCGGTGAGAGCAGCCTTAACTCGGATAGTCTTTCTGCCGACTGCCGCTGCCTGGCAGAACCCCCTCCCATGACGCGAATTCGCGTCTGTTGTGTAGTGAATGTCACACGCGAATGAGCACTTTTTGTATAAAAAAACACAGATTTGAGCATTAAACAACAATATTATCGCCTGAAAAAGTCTTCAAACTACGTTTTGTCACACATTAACAGTAGTATTTTTTACAGAAAAGAAGTCAAGTCAAGTGACCCAGTCAAAATGACTAGCAGAAACCCCTCCCATGACGCGAATTCGCGTCTGTTGTGTAGTGAATGTCACACGCGAATGAAGCGAATTTGACGCGCGAATGAAGCGAATGGATTCAAAATGTTCACGCGTCCAACTTCGCGCAAATAGCGCGATTTATTCGCGTCATTCGCGTGCGGTGTGAACGCACCTTAAAAACGGCCTGATGATTTCCTTGTTCTATGAAGTCCCTCCTTCAGAAATACGTAACAAGTTCTGATTGGGCCAGCGCTTCCCGTGTTGTGATTGGACAGCAGCTTAGCGCACTTTGCCCGGAAAGTTCCCGCCTCTTACCATAACGGGGAGATGCAAGCGCTGGACCTTTAATATATTAAAAAAAAAGTAAATTTTTGGTGATGGTGATTACGTAGGTATGAATTTAAACAAATTAGCATATCGTGACTTCACTGACTGGGTCTTCAAGCCGTGCCTTCGGGCACATAGGCTAATTGCAGGCTATATAGACCACAAACAAATTGAAATATTTGTCAAAAACATGTTTATTGCATAAATTTTAGGTACATTAATTAAGAAAAGGTTCCAACCACCAGCTAGCTGTCATTGACTCATAGTTGTCAACCCTCCCTTTTTTTCCGGGTTTCTCACGTATTTTAGCTCTTTTCCCGCTGTCTTCCCGTTTTAGTATTTTCCCGTGATATATTTCTTATTTTTACGCTCGATTGTGTTAACTCAGAACACGCAACTATCTGTGTCTGAAGTGGCTTGCACTTCTTGCTAGACCAACACATCTGGTGATATAGACTATTGTATTTGAGTATTAAAAAAGCAAAAAGTTGTTTTCATAAATTCAATTAATTAAGTAGATATAACCTACTCTTTACTGGTAAATATTACAGTAAACAAACATCGCAGACAATGGCAGACCATTTTTTTTCAGATGTTATTTTATTTTTGTAATATTATGTATTGTCTCAGTATTTTTGAAGAGACACTGCCCCTCTTTCCTCCTTCTTGACAGCCTACATTTAGAATAATAGATTTGATTAACGTTAATGATGAAAAAGGTTTAACAATCGTGATTGTTTGGATTGTTTTTCCTGCCGTCGAGCCACGGGCGTTCACTAAATCATTGTTTCCCAACCTTTTTTCAGTCATGGCACCCTTTGAAATTTTTCTAATTTTGTGGCACCCCCATATATGTTACGCTAGAGGTGTAACAGTACAGATTGCTCACGGTTTGGTTTGTATCACGGTTTTAGGTTCACGGTTTGGTATTTGCCATCCTCAGGGACAGAAAGGACTACTGTCAAATAAAAATAAAGAAAATAAGAACAAAAAACCTAAATACAAGCAGCAGCACATATAAATACTGTTGAGCAAAGATACTAATAAAATAATCAATGCTTCAATGCAAAGGAATGCAGGAAGTGCTGCACAGGGTGTAAGATCTCGGTGCTCTTTGGTTGTGTAGGATAGTTAAGTCTAAATGCAAAAGTAGTCCAAGGCACTCGATGGGTGTATTGAGAAAGTTAAAAAGCCTTTATTTTTTCATGGCTTAAACATTTAAAAATTGGTGACAGAGACACCTACGCGTTGCGGCTTTACACCCAGACGAAGGCATGTAAAGCCGCAACGCGTAGGTGTCTCTGTCACCAATTTTTAAATGTTTAAGCCATGAAAAAATAAAGGCTTTTTAACTTTCTCAATACACCCATCGTGCCTTGGACTACTTTTGCATTTAAAATAAACAATGCTTTTCAGATTTTTCAGGGAGGTCTAACATTAGTTTTTAGGTAGAGCAATTGAATAAATTAATCAAATGTAAAATAACTGCACATTTAACTGTTTAAATTAAAAATGAATCCTTATTAAACTTACAAAAGCTATTCAATCAAGAGCAGTGAGCGATGTCCTTATCTTTTGTTTGACATTAAACAGACAGCAGTAAAGGCTACTGCCCCTTTAAGACCTAATACAGGGATATGCATCATCTTTCTCGACTGTATACAGTTCACTTAAGGCATATACAGACTATGTCTGCTTGGATACTCATCAAGATCGACATGTTGACATACTTTTTGTGTAAGTTTGTCCGTTCAAGCGCAAGACTTGAAAGATAACTCAATATTTGCGCGCTGTGAGACGTGCCCGCACTTTTGGACGAGCGCACAGAGACAGATCTTCTCACACTGGAGAGAGTTCTCATTCGCGTCTTCTGGCGAATATACCCGGGTGATGATGGCGGAAATGACTGGTCATACGGCAGCACTCGCATGCATTGAACACAGTTTACAAAGATAGACCGTTTTGCCCACGTTTTTTTTTTTATTATCGCTGTTGTAGTGTAGCCTATCACTGAGGAGTAAGCAAAACGCACGCTACCCATAGCAACGCGTTATGACAATGACATTTCAGACTGACAGAGACAAGATAAACGGCTTTTCCGCCATTTGTTACTGTTTTGTACACATTGTTATATTAATTATAATTCAAAATGAGGTTTTATTAGCCACAATATAGTAATGATGAATGTTGAGAGGGGCACTTTTGATTAATTTTTAAAAAGGGCAGGGGCTCAAACCCCCAAAAGCCCTCCCCTCTGCAGTGCACTTGCCTGGTGTAACGTCTCCATGGTCCTGACTCCTGTCACAAAATGCGTTAAAATCTCCGACAGGGCTTTAATAGTCCAACGTTACAGTGAATGAGAGAATGAGCCGAAACGAATGCACAGGCCATAGTGTGACATCCATTAATAGTGTAAACATAGATGACGTCAGAGGTTTTTCTATAAAAGAAAGAACGTAGCCTTCGTTTGTATGTAGGCCCAGGCAATTTATATATTTATAATACTAACTAAAATATAATTCATATTAATTTATTACTTTTGTATTAGTTGTTTGAAGAGTAAAAAAAGAAATTTGTCGGTCTTAAAGCAAATTTACAACCGGCAAGTCGGTCGGACTAAAAGGAAAAAAATTTTTTTTTTTGAGTCGGCCCTAAATTGACAGGGTCGGTCGGGTTATGGCAAACAAGAATATTTTAAGGATGGCCTGACAAAGCAGTGATATCTAAGTGGGTGAGTTGTTCACTTTCGAGAACGTACGCGAAAACAAGAGGTGGGATTTATCGCATGAAACAAACGTATCAAATCATAACGATCACATCCAATCATTGTTGCAAGTATTGCCTCCTCTCATGTGACTTTCCACCATTCATTCTCATTTACCCCCCTACCAAACCCACCGCACGCTTTAGGGGTTCTGTTAAAACTCAATGGGCTCAGGGGAGTCAAGAGAGATGCAGACCCCTGCTGTAACTTAACCTGCTGGTGTCACTGTTGGACAGTGCTACTTTATAAAAACAGGTGATTTATACTTTATAAATTGCATAAAAATACAGATAACTACTTTCTGCATGTCAGGGTTGCATGCTGTTGATTCTTCCACATCACTAAGTACTACTTACAAGATCATGTGGTAACTCGGTATGATGCTGAAAAAACACCATTTTACTTCAGTGTCAAGGCAACTAAGTGATGAGCATCTCAAAGCGAGCATTCAGGATTCATTGCAGAGACAGACACATTTAAAACCAACTACATAATTGCAGCCTTGCTTAAATTATTTATGGACATTCAAATGCTTTTATGTGGAATCGCAACCACATTTCACAGCGCAATCAACGGGATATACAGCGATGTATCTCTCTGCCAGCAAAGTGAAAGCATGCGAATCAAAGGGAAAAAATGTGATACAGTATTTAAGAAACCATTATCCTCCAACCGAGAGCATTTGGCACCCTCATACTTTTCTCGCCACTTGGGGTTGTCTTGACAGATGAGGTGAGAACAGTTTTTCTCTCAGAAACCAAGAGGACAGCTGAATCAGTCAAAATACCAGCCATATGCAGATGTGCGACGGGCTGACAGGGCCAGCTAACTCAATGACACTGAATCACCATTCTTTAGCAATGAGAGAATCACTCAGGAGTGGAGTTATAGGAAAAAAACTGACAGCATATGAAAGCCTTACATTTCACAATGCAAGCAAAGTAAAGTCTAGCTCAAGTGTGAGCTATAAATGTCATAAAATGCTATGCTATTTGATGCGATAAAAAATGGGGGTGTAACGTCATGATTGACAGCTTCTCTAGCTTCAGCAAAGTAGTCATTGACTTTCTTCGGGATTTTCGAAGATTGCGTTTAACTTTAAATTCTACATTTCCATAACTGTTTATTTTACAAAGACATAATGAGTTCTATAAGCACCATATTTGGACATTACTGGCTTCACTTTTCTACAATGGAGGGGAGTTTAGGTGTGCCATCCATCTTTTTTTTTTTAGAGTCTATGATTAAAACATATACGGTTTTAAAAAAATATGGACGACGTGACTCCATTCTATTCCATTGAAGTTTTTGAAGCCTTCGGAGGTCCGAATATGGCGCTGACATCTTGTGCAGATTTGTGATCTCGGGACCAGAGTCTGTGCAGTAGAAAGCAGGAAGTAGAGCTGCGAAATCAAAAGTCTGCAGATGCAGAACAATTATCATTATGTTGGTGTGAAATAAACAGTTATGGAAATTTAGAAATTAAAGCTAAAGCTCCAATCTCCGCTCAAAAAAAAAAAAAAAAACAGAAACAAAGTCTGGTAGTGCCTCAGTGACAGTGTCAATCTCAGCTTTCAATCATGACATCTCATTTTTTAACATCAAATAACTAACTAACTTAAATTAAACTTATTTAAAGAATGAACATTTGAAAATGAAATCATCATGAAAAACTGCCTACAATGACAGAAACCAACTTTGTGAAAAAATTATTTGAAGTGTAATTTGTTTGTTTAGTTTGTCTTGCGTCCATTAGAAAACACTGAGAGGTGGGGGTTATGAGTTATGACCTATACTGGGACCGGCCACCGCGGAGGCTTCAGTTTCTGAGAAGAGTGCTTGGTTAAAACTATGACTCTGGACACCTGCTGTAACTTTAACTGCTAGCAGTATTGCTGTTGGGCAGTGGTACTTTATAAAACAAGTGATTTTGATACTTTTTATTGTCACATTTGGTAATATTTAGGCTATTTACACAATATACAGATACATTGCTGTAATTTCTTTCACATCATTAAGTAGTACTTACAAGATCATGTGGATCCCTCATTCATTTCACAATGTAAGCAAAGTAAAGTTTAGTTTAACAGTGAGCTAATGGTGGATAGGGGAGAAAATTGGTACTGAAAATCCAACCATTGTTTTTTTTTCTGCTAACACTTTCTACATTCTGACACTACTACAATGACACTGAAATGGTTCAAGGTCAAAGTCTTGGCCTATTTTGCAGAAAATGAAAAATTGAATGAAATCAGCATTCAACATTAGAATATACATTAAACAGGCTATATTTTTAAACATTTTAGAAAATATAAGGTTAAAAAAGTGATATATTATATGAGATATAATATTAATATACCAAGCTAAAAAAAATGCTTTTTGCAAGCTTATAGTTTTACTTTGTACTAATTACATCCATAAAAATAGAAATATAAAAAAAATTAATCCACATGTAAGTCGTCTCTTCATAAAACATAGCCATATAAAACAAAGACAAAACAACAACAGAGTAAGACACATGCCACTAAAATAATGTAATAAACAGAAAATTTACCACAAAACACTGTAATGTACATTTTTAATAAAACTAAGAACAAACAAAAATATATAAACAGTCATATGTGACGTGTCATGTAGAAACTCCAGAGAATCTTGTTTTACTGTTTCATAGTAATTTGTGCAGTAATTGAGTTTTTAATTAAAAAGTGAAACAGTTCTACAGTAAAATTACATATACTGTGAAGTTATTCTCTCTTTTTTTTACCATACTATGGTAAGGTATTACTGTTGATCAATTAACAGGTTTTTAATGTAGCACTTTTTATTTGTAAAAAAAACAAAAAACAAAATGTCTCTGTTTGATGTAGATTACAGATAACTAAAATGGCAAAAGTTGAGCAAAGGTTTCAAGAAGTTTTATGCAAGGAGAAGGTCCGACAACAGTCCAAAAAGGATGAACAGGAACCATTTAAAAAAGTATGTATTGTTATGTATTGTAGTGGTATATGTGAATATGTGGTACTAAGGAAGGATGCAAACAGTTTTGATGTCATCTGATTCTGATTAATCTGCACAATACCCAAAATTCAGCTGGGTTTGATTCAGACCGTCACAACTGCTTACGTTCAGATTCAAAGCAGTGGCCTGTTAAACCTTATTCCACTCCACTTATTAAGATCAAAAGTAACTTAATGTTTGAGTTTTTTTTAAATGCCACTGATATTTTAAAAGGATGTAATGGTGAATTGTGCTGCACAGTGTGTTATTATTGGAAAGACCTTGAAGGTCTCAACTTTGCAAGAAAATGAATTAAGGGGAAATGGGCCTTATCAGAAGTTGAATGAATGTGGTATACACATACAAAACTAAAGTTCCTGAAGTTGAAGAATACTAGAGCCTTGCAGAGAGTGTCTGGAAGAAACTGGTCCACAAATAAAAATATAAATACATTTGTCTGGCTATCACCAGACCAAGCTCAATCTTTTAAGATTTTACATTGGTCTAGGGAGTCTGCTCTGTATTTTCTACTGCACAAGAGGCGTGCGCAAATTAAAATTACAATTGGATAGTCCTTCAACCAATCAGACCACAGGAGGTGTGATCAACTCAACTCAACACATTTTATTTATATAGCACTTTCAAAGACATTAAGATGATCAAAGTGCTGTCCAAAGTAGATAACAATAGTAAAAAAAACACAGAGCAATGGAATGTGAATCATATCACATTAAATAACAGCATAACATGACACCCGGAAAATATTACTATCAATCACTCACACATCTCGGACCCAATCAAATGCCATAAGCTTGATTAAATAAGTAAGTCTTCAAGTCTGTTCTAAAAATGTCCATGCTGGACAAAGATTTAATGTGTAAGGGCAACATATTCCAGAGAGCAGGAGCCGTGACAGTAAAAGCATGATCTCCACTACGTCTAAAGAGAGACCGTGGGACAGTTAGCCGCATGCTCTGAGAGGAGTGCAGTTGTCGTTGAGGTTGGTATGGGATCAACATGTCTTTTATGTACTCATGAGACAATGTACTTCTTGTGTTCATATTGTAATGCATAACAGTAATGCTGATATTGAGGTGGGATACGGATGAAGTTAGGGACAGGTGTGGTGTAATGGGCAAGTATAAAGGTAGGTTTAGGTGTAAGGGAAGTGCAAACTGTGTAATTACAAATGTAACTACAGATATTAAATACAGGCTCAATTACATGCAGGCATTTTTTCAAATGTAAGTACAATGTAAAAACATGTATGTGCACAATAAGTGCATCGTATCAAATTAATAATTAAAATGTTAGTACATAGTAGTTAAGGCCACCTAATATAACGTGAGTCCACTTTATGCATTTGCTTCACATTTTCTTTAGAGCAGTTAGCATACCTGAGTAAACTAAAATGAAATAAACGCCTCCACTGTAGGCTAGTCAGAAATAATCTATTAATTTTATCATTATGTTTATAAAATAAGAATAAAAAACAAGCTAATTTATTTCATGAAACCGATGACAGACACAAGTAATGTCCTAGTTTAGCCTACTTAAACACATAAATTGTATGAATATGACTAATACTGATGAATAAATAGGTCTAAAGCCGTTTTTGTTAATACAATAATTTTGCCACAACACTAATTTAAAAATAAACTAAATAACAGTAAAAATAGAGGCATTTTGGGGTTATGGAGACAACAGTTACCATGGTGAATACACAATACAATCTGAACTAAATGGACCTAAATAAGGAAACTGTCTCTCTTTGTCCTTCCACCATGCAAATTGAGTTATCACCCAAATCATGTGATACATGCATTTGTAAGACAAAAGTTAGTGTATATTTAGTAAATCATAGCTCTTATTAGTTGTTGAAAGTGTAGTACTAATTGCTATTTAATAACACATGTTTAAATAGAGAAATTTTACACTTTTATTCACTAATGGAGCTCATTTCAAACATGATACCTACTACAGGTTTCATAAAAGTTCCGACATGTTTAGCTTCTCTTATTTTCTGGACATCTGGGCATCAAGGTTATGAGTTTTTGGAGTGTTGGTTTTGGAATTTGGTCCCATTTTTGCCTGATATAGGATTCCAGCTACTGAAGAGTTTGTAGCCTTCTTTGACATATTTTTGTTTAATTATGCACCAAATATTCTCTATAGGTGAAAGAACAGGCCGATTCAACACCTGGACTCTTCTACGACAAAGCCATGCTGTTGTAATAGCTGCAGTATGTGGTTTTGCATCGCCCTGGTGAAATACACAAGGCTTTCCTTGAAATGGACGCTGTTTGGAGGGGGAGCACATGTTGCTCTAAAACCTTTATATACATGCAAGCTGCCCATACCGTATGCACTTATACACCCCCATACCATTAGAGATGCTGGCTTTTGAACTGAAAGCTGATAACATGCTGAAAGTTCTACCTCCTCTTTACCCCTAGGACATTGTGTCCGTGATTTCCTACAAGAATGTAAAATTTGGACTCGACTGACCATAGAACACTATTCCACTTTGAAACAGTCCATTTTAAATAAACCATGACCCACAGGACATGACAGCGTTTCTGGACCATGTTCACGTAGGGCTTCCTTTCTGCATTATAGAGCTTTTAGTTGGCATCTGCAGATGTTACAAAGGATTGTGTTTACCGACAACGGTTTCAGGAAGTATTGATGGGCCCATTTAGTAATGTCACTGACACAATCAGGGCGATGAGTGATGCAGTGTCATCTGAGAGCCCGAAGACCACGGCATCCAATAAAGGTCTTCGGCCTTGTACCTTACACAGAGATTTCTCCAGTTTCTTTGAATCGTTTGATGATGTTATGCACGGTAGATGATGAGATTTGCAAAGCCTTTGCAACTTGACGTTGAAAAACATTGTTTTTTAAAGTATTCCACAATCTTTTTTTTATGCACTCTTTCAAAGATTGAAGGGCCTCTGCCCATCTTTACTTCTGAGAGACTCTGCCTCAAGACATACCTTTTATAACTAATCATGTTACAGACCTGATATCAAGTAGTTGCTAGATGTTCTCCCAGCTGAATCAAAATGTTCTTGCTTTTTCAGCCATTTGTTGCCCCTGTGGCAATATTTTTAATGAGACCTGTAGCAGGCATCAAATTTGAAATGTGTATATTTCAACAATTTGATATGTTATCTATGTTCTATTGTGAATAAAATATTGGCTCATGTGATTTGAAAGTCTATTAGTTTTCATTTTATTTCAATTTAAAACGTCCCAAGAATTTTCCAGAATTCGTGTTGTAGTAATATGTAATAAAATACTTTTAAGTAGCTAACAAATTACTTTTAGGGTGGGTTGCACCAACAAGGATTAAATTAAGATCAGTTTAGAGCTAATCTAGGCTTTAATTTAAATCAAGTTGTGTTGCATCACTTAAAGGAGTTACTTCAGCGCTGGAAAGATGAATCTGTATTTAAACTGGGACATTAATGTAATAGAAATGCGAAATCATTTTTGAATTTGGTGCTTTCTAGACTGAGAAAATGTATTTTTGTCTCATTGGGATGAAAGACAACAATTCCCAGAATGCTTAGCTGCCCTACGAGGCCACTCCCAAAGCCACCACTATTGGATCACTGTGACTGGATCACTTTCCCACAGCGTTCATTTTTCACAAAATCAGTTCAGTTAGAGAACAGGCACTACAATTAAAAACTGAACGTGTCTGTTCAATACAATGTGATTTAGCCGCTGAGCGAGCGTGACAGCACAAAACGCTGCAGGAATCAGATTACATTCATCGTGATGAATGAGCTGAATGATTTCTCGTGATGAGAGCTGAGGTAAGCACGACCGCACTTGCGGCAGTCGTTCACAGTGCGTGTTCAGTCTGCCACGTTTTCAGTTCATGCCTTTGAAAGCTTAATTTGAGAAGTTGAAACACTCACTTTGCTCCACCGGCTGCTCCGTTTACATGAATGACTGCAGCTGCGAGCTGGGCGGTAAATGCGATCTCCCACCCCCCATGTGTGGGTTGAAAACATGCGGAAATAGCTCCCTCTGCTGGCTGTAGTCTTTAGCCCCTGGCCAAAAATGTATCCGATGATGCAAATTGATGATATTTGCGTCATTGGAGTAATTTTTCCAGAAAAAAAATTCATAAATCTCTCCTCTCAGGGGGATATGAGAGGGGGAAGCACGATCATTCGAATATACTCCAGGGTTTCTACTGATACAAAGCCATATGCTAATCGCTGAAGTAACCCTTTAATTTTAAAACCAGATTAACAAATTGGGGATTAGTATTTAACCTGCGATTAAAACCTCCATTTGCGTTTAATTTTCGCTGCCATGATGGATTCGACATTGACAGCAACAATACTAATATTCAATTTCCTTCTTTATTGACTGACTTTATTGTTATATACTAGTTCCCTTTCAAAAGGGAACTTGCACTGCATTCTGAGACGCTCTGCAATCCTGGCAATTGTATTGGCAGCGACAGCCTATGGCGTCACCCCCAGCATAACCAGGAAGAATATGGCCACCTATTGAACATGTCATCCTCTTTTTTTGTCATCAAGGACTGTTTGTTTGAAGCTTGAATGTTTAAAATCAGGTAAGAATGGCTTGTGTAAGCAAACGTTTCAAGACACTTGATTACACACACAACTTGTTTGGGGGCGAGGACCACACACACAGTTCTTGGGAGAGGAGCACAGACCCTCAGTTCTGTACTCCGTGGCTCTGTCCCTCTCATTGACAGGGGTCTCAGATGAAGCTTGTTGAAGAGTTTAAGAGAGGTGTTATCTCTCGCTCTTAAGTGGCTGAAAGAACCGAGAGAGAGCCAGTGCTCTGCTGGCGTCAAGCCAAGAAGAGCAGCACACGGCTGCTGAGGGTGTAGAAGGCTGAGGGTGTATTAACATAGACCAAATCTAAAATATTTTTTTTTAAAAAGTCTGTCAGCTGATCACATCTACCTATAAGAAAATTACGTCTATCACCGCATACATATTATAGCTCCTCAGTACGATCAGCAGCAATCACATTTATCCAGAGCTCATTTTCCCAACTCCACCCCCAGCTCCTACTCTTGTCAGACAGGATTTGGTTTTCTAATTCCCCTTGAATCAGAATAAATTCCTGAATTATTTTGTACATTTAATATCAACATTAATGATATCTTCAATACATCATGTTCTGTTCTGTTTACCCTAGGGGGATTATTGCTGCTCTCCCTGCTCTTATCCATGCTAGGCTGCATAGATGCGCAGGGCATTCTTGCCCAGAATGGAACCATACCGCCAATCCAAACTATATGCCAATAGTCAATCAGTCATCTCTGATGATAGTGGTCCTGACAGAACAAAAGTTTGTGTTAAGATTTAAAAAAAAGAAAAAGAAATTAACACTTTTATTTACCAATTTAATTGATCAAAAGTGATAGTAAAAGACAATTATAATGTTACAAAATTTATTTCAAATAAATCATTTTTTTTTTCTTTTAGTATAAGCACATGGATGTGATACTTCACACATGCTATATTAAATTATACATGCTATTATTACTTCACACATGCATCTTGAGACAAAACAAAGGTACATACATAGTGCAAGTTAAAATAACTCAAACATGCATTTTAGTCTGGGACTAAGTGTAAACCTTGTCTGTCAAACTGGAGGTTAATCTCATAAGTAAAGTAAAAAATAAAAAATAAAAAAAAGATTTAGAAAGTATACTGTTGTAAATATTGGATATAATATCAAAAATTATTTCCATGGATCCTAACACAGAGCAGGTATATAGTGTAAAAACTATTGGAATGTCAAACAAGAAAATACCCAGCAGTCAGAAGGAGATGTGTGTAATAGGCAAAAACTCACAGTGAATAAAACAACTATAGGCTGTTCAGACCCCAGCGAGGGGTACGCCTCGTTTCATTTGCTTTCTAAATGCATGTTTCAGCAGATTAATTGATGGAGAGGTTTCGCAGCCATTATGCCACATAGAGGGCTGCGGGACCACATGGGAGGAAGAATATAAGAATTCAGCGTGTGCTTATTCAGTAAAAGCGGCAACGGTTTGGAGTTCATTCAGCATTGAGTGCAGGGGCTGAAAAAGGGTATCAGTAATGTATGAGCCTCCAAAAGGATCCATCAAAATTCAATTCACAGAAAGGTACTTGTTCAGGGGAAAAAAACCAAACAGGTCATACTCAGAGTTGGTGTCCAGAAAATGGTAAGGAGAGAAAGAAAAGGAAAACGTTCACGAGGTGTGACAAGAAAGTGCCATTTTTTTAAATCTACAACAGCATTATCAGATAAAAATCCCATATTCCCAGGGGCTCCTACACCAACCAAGAAACTACCATTGAGATGAGCAGGAATGTTCATGGATAACTTTCTCTGGGTATTATGAACCTTCTTGGGTAACATTTAAGAACTGTGAGAGACGTCTAGTCAGTCTAGTCAGAGAAATGTCAAGCCTCTGAGGAGGTTAACTTGCAGCTTTCACTGAGAATATACTGTACGTGACATCTGTCATGTCACCTGAGTGTTCCAGCTCAAAGCCAAACAAGGAAACCCATCCACTGCTTTAGCATCATGGTCAATCAACGGGGAAAAATCATTTTCAATTTATTCTACACTACTCTTCCCCTCCTTCGCAATAGGCTCAGATTGGTTAGCTGGCCCAGCTGTGTTCTGATTCACTAACCGCCTAGTGCACGTGTTCATCGGTAAGTTGGTCGGTGTTGATCGGTAATCATGGGCTGTGGGCAGGGCGCCACCATAACATGTTTTCAACACTGACAGGGAGTCGGAGCCTGCTGGATTTACAACACAAGATCATCCACTTTACCTGGTATATGTAATGTGACATTACATCAGGGAACAGGGTAAAAAATGGTTGTGTTAGTTGATCGCTAAAGTTATCACGGGCTGTGGGCGTCAATGCCACCATTATATTACAACACTGATAGAGCCTGCTGTATTTACAACACAAGATCATCCACTTCTCCTGATATAGGATGAATTCAAGGTGATTGGGACACGTTTTGGCATTGAGATGACTTAGGAAAAGTGTCCCAATCACACTGAATTCACCCTCTGTGACATTACGTGAGGGAACAGGGTAGAAAATGATTGTGTTAGTTGATCGGTAAAGTTATCACGGGCTGTGGGTGTTCATGCCGCCGGTATATGTTTAAACACTGAAGGAGATGGGGCATGCTGGATTTATAACCTAAGATCATCCAATTCTCCTGATATATGTGACATTTTTGTGATTGTGTAATGTAATTTGAAGTGTATGAAACCTAAAATAAACATTAAAAGACACTGAGGTCCGTCAGTCTCTCGTTCACTCAGTCTCTGGCTCAGCACCAGTCAACGCCCTAAAGCAGATTTACATGTTTGAATTTGGCAGTTGATCACTTAACGTTCTAATCAAATATGTGATCGTACGCTGAAGGGATCAGCCTAGAATGGGATCGTACGTGTCAAAGGGTTAACAAACTGTTTTGCAGAGGCAAACAGCGTTGTCATTTGTTTACTCCCTTGCTACAACGTACAATTATCAATACAAACTATTACAGGAAAACACAAAGATGAAAAATAAATCACTCTTACAGGTTGTGGCCCATAAACAGCTTCTGTTTTTAAAGTTGGATCTACTCCATCTTTTAGGACAAGCCATTGTGCGAATCCTGCATTGAACTTGTGAAGATTGTGAGCATTCCTCCATATAATGTGCAGCTAGCGAGATCAGGGAAATAATTATAAGTTACTGAGTTAAAATACATTTTAACCATTGATCCCTAACTCCCCCGTCTAGGAAGGCTGAACAAAGTGGACCTGCAATCCAGATTAAAATAACAGCGTCTCGTCTGCACTGCACGACCGACGGCACTCCAGCCTACAATTCCACAGCAATAAAAATATTCAGCAATATTTCTATAATAACAAAAATAAATAAATAAATAAAGTAAATCATATTTTTATAATAATATTCAGCAATAACCCCCCATTTAAATATTCTAGGAGGAGGGGTTTATGTAAATATTGAACCTGCTGATGTCAGCGAATCTAGACGAAGGCGTAAGTTCCCTACCGGCCGTTTGCTGTAGTCCCTAGAAATTGATTTCTTTAAAAGCAAATATCTCTCAAGGCCCCTGACCCGCCATGGCCTCGGCCTCACCCTGAAGGTCCCCAGCCAGCCAGGTCCCAGCCCCCAGGACTTCAGGGTGCCCACCCTCCCAGGTGGACTTCGTAAGGCGCGAGGACGTGCCTACCGGGAGGGGGGAGTAATGTCACATGTCTAGTCTTTCCCTGCGTCTCAATCAGCTCCCTGGTTCACTAGTCAGGGCACTGATCAGGACATAAGTCAATGGGCTGACTCCCTGATCAGTGCCCTGACAACTGAACTACGGAGCTGATTGAGACGCACCCTTTGCCTGTCGTGTTTTCCCCATGTCCGTCCTGGTTTCAGTTAGTCACATGTTCCTTTGTTCCAGTTTTCCCGCCTCAGTCCAGTCCCATCGTTTGTTAAGTTATGTCAGCTGTGTTTAGTCATCAGTGCCACCTGTCCCCATCGTTAGCCTAAGTCATCAGTGTTGGTATTTAAGTTCCTTGTATTCACCCGGTCTTTGTCCAGTCTTGACGTTATCACTGTTACCCACCGTTGTTATCTACGTGATGTGTTAGATGTTCCTGGGATATCCAATTCATTGTAATTAAAGTATCTTTGGTGTTTTGGAAGTCTTGAACTCTCCTTGTCTTCATTGGCATCTACACGCCCGTAACAGTGTCATTGTTAAGCACCCGTGCCCCACAAAAGGCTCAAAAACATAATAAAGCATCTTCAACGATTTGTGCACTATATTATAATGATAATTTAATATATATTATTATCTGAAGCTAATTAAATTCAAGTTCACGTCAATGCTTCCCTCCTGCGGCTCAGTCACTCTCCATTCAGCCTTCAAACTGTGTTGCGTTCGGTTACGACAGTCAACACGATGAAACTCTCTCCAATATGATTCATTGTTCCTCCTATTATGTTGATAACGGTCTATGGTTTCGAATTAAAATGACTTTATCTTGCTGGCGTTTATTGCTGTAAATCGTGTTACTTTCTAATAGCCGGGTATCTGTTAGATCATAACACTGGACTAGATATTTTATTGTTCTTCACACACAATAACTGAAATGTTAAACTGTTAAAAGAAACGGCTTAATAAAATATTGCATAGATAAACTATGCATCAATATATCTTCCTTTAGTGTTTTGAACTTCTCAATGCGGACAGAGTGCAGAACGCTGTGACTTCTTAGAAAAAATTCTTAGTATAGAGGCCCTATTTCTATAAATATATTTACTTGTTTTCATGAATTTATTTTGTGTAACATTTTACCAGATATAGAGCTACACTTAATCACTTTTATGGTTTTCGTATTTTTTTTCCCAACTAAATCTTTACAATAATTGAATAAACAATATGATTATTGTGCACTTGTGATTTTGTAACTTTTCCTGCTAAAAACTTTCCCTCACCATCTAGTTTATATTAGTATTTTTGTCAAAGATTGTGATTATATTTTTATTTTTTATTTGTTTTTGTTTTTTATAATGAAGTTGTCTGCATTTAGTAGATTGTGTTAAATTCTCAAAAGAGTGATTATCAGTTCAACATCTAAACAAAACTGAATTGGTATCGGATTGGTATCGGTATCGACCGATACTCCAAATTTTTTATATCATCGCAGCGGATCGCAGCGGTTCTGATCCCTAATCGTGAATCATATTTCCATCAACAATGCATATCGTCACATATTTATATCGCAATATATCGTTACACCCCTAACACTCAGCAATATTAAACAAAACATATCTGTTTAAGAAACTGCATTCTGACTTTAGTGTTGCACGATAAAATTAAAGTCTGAAGTATATTGTCAACCCCAGAATATGCAAATACTCTCCCTATAAATCCATACATCATGTTATTTGTAAATGGTATGCAGGACACCCTTTGAGTCAGAAGAGTATACATTCCAGCTGGGCGACACTGAAGAGTAATAATGCATGTACAGCATTGAACCCTGGGCTATAAAGATAATAAAAGCAAGATGAGGCGTACGTGTAAAATAAAGCAGACACAGAGAGGTACAGTGAGCTGTGGCATAAAGGTTCGAAGATTACATCTGTCTGCTCACAAGTAATCAAGCAGTAATTGAAGTCATTTTAAAAATAAACCAGGGCAGGTGCAGTTAAATAGTGTGTCTAATTGTCTTCAGATAAATAGCTGTGAGAACAGTTGGAATTAGCTCAAGGTTTGGAGCACAAATAAATTTACATTTGTTATATATGTAGATCATATTAACGGCAGTCAAGCTTTCATTAAAGATTCAGCACACAACACAAAAGCCATATCTTGGATTATATTGCTTTCTGTTAGTCAATCAGCTATGAAATGGAATATATCATTTCATATGGATCCATTGCAAAGGCGCTTAAATCAAAAGGATTTCAGCAGCATTTGTGTTCCCGTGTATTTGTTTGGCATAAAGTTTACGAACAAAGGACATCATCATACAAGTCAATGAAGGAAAATTCACTGCATCTCAATCTGTGACTATATGGTTCTCTTTGAAGCAAAAGTATGCGGTGATGGAAGTATCCAAGTCAACTTGAGTAAAAGTACAGATATACTATTAAAATATTAGTACAGTAAAAGAATACTCATTTTCAGTTTTACTTGAGTAAACGTATACAAATGTAGGCCTTCTTGATTTTGAATTTACTTAAGTATATAAAAAGTACTGAAAAACTAATAAGACAAAATAGTGCACTGCAAACATTTAATATGTATTGCAAATAAACAAACTATTTTATCAACAACACTTATACACTATCAAAACATTAAACTTTAAAGCTGCAGTCCATAGGTTTTCATCTCTGTTCAAAATATGCAATTGCATTTATTCGTAGTTATCATTTTTATGTGAATTGTGTCTCGCCACGGCACAGAATCAAGGAATCCAATGTTTTGAGGAGAATGTGCGGTTGTCAGTCACTGTGCTCGTGTGGATACTGTCATTCAGAATCGTAGATTTTACTGTTTAAAAGTATGACTGACAATAATTTTCACCGGAAAATGTAATCTAAACAAGTAGCTAACATTCACTTTTGGCCCGAAAAAAGCATTGCAATAAATCGCGATGATAATCTAACAATCCCTTGTCAAATCCTGCAAATGATACTTTGTTTTCAAATTGTTGATGTTAACAACATCAGCGTGCGTGACTAAATTTATTGATATTTACCATAATTCACTAGCAAATTGAGAAAGGCACAACAAAGAAAACTCTGTGACTGTATGAATTAAGTGAACAAGTGTGCTATGGTTACATAATTTAACCATTGAAATTTACCATTTACTTGTCCAGCAGAAAAAACGTGTCTCTGCTCCCAGTTCACGGCCCCTTACAAAAGCCCTTTTTATCTTCGTTTTCGCATGGGCCCAGTTGCAGGTTTTTTTTTCTCTAGCAACTCCGAAAGTCTTTTGCATTTTACAACCGTTGAATCTCCAGTTGTCACTGGTGATTCTAGTTTGACTCTTTCTGGATCCACCATCAAATTGATGTTTAATTATATCAAGTGCTGAGAGAAAAGGCTATAAATATCCACCTCCAACATCCTCACACATAATATAGCCTATTAGCTGGGACACCTTCTTTATGTACAGATGTGACGTAATGACGCAAAGATATGCTTGAATTTCCAGAGGAAATCCACCAGTACCACTGGAATGAAAAACATTATTACAAGCTCACCATTGTTAATCGAGCTAAGGTGAGCAGATAGTTTTGAACACTGGCTGGTTGCTCAAACCCCAAAAATACTAAAATTGAATTAATTAAATCAAATAATACAATTTCTAATATATACATTTTTAATTTAAGTCTGCAAACATTTGAAAATAATGTAACATATGGTATATTTAAAATAGGGGTAAACTATAATTGCGTAAACATGTGGTGGCATAGTATAAAATTACAATGTACAGGCGTCACAAGGGGCAAAATGCTATGCAAACACAGTTTATGACCTTGATATAATTAATTGACTATAATCAATCTTAAAATTTGTTAGTATTTATTTTTAATCAAGAACAACTAAATCAGCCCAATTCACAAATTGTTATTTGTGAACCAAATCAGAACTTAAGTAGCCTACAGTAATGAAATAGTAATTCCACCAGTATTTCCAGTAATTCCAAAAAATAGTAATGACCACCACTGAAAGTATGCTTATGTTGAATAAGATCATGTGGTTAGTAGGTTTACTTGCATCATACCCATCATTTGAAAGGATCAGCGCAATTATTTCCCAGTCTGTTAATTATTCTCAGGAAATAAATCATGCAGTGCTTTAGAGAGAGAGACTGAAAGACAAGACAATTATTGTGGAGGTGTTTAGATAAATCTAATCAATTAGAGTTAGGTGTTGAACATATATATATATATATATATATATATATATATATATATAACCCTAAGCATCATAGAGCAAAAACACATCTGCTTTAACACAATTTGATCTACAGAATGTAAAGAGGTGAAACAGTCGCGAGTTAGTCACAAGCGAGTTAGCAATTTCAATTACACTTTAAATCAGTCCAATTCTCACTATATTAACGATGAATTTGCCTCAAACTCATAAATACTGCTTATTAATAGTTAGTAGTTGCTAATTTTAGGTATTGGGTAGGTTTAAAGGAATGTAAAATGTTCACGCAGAATAAATTAAAGGGGTGGTTCCGTGGAGCTTGGTTGTATTTTTTTTTTTTAAAACACTTAAACAAAAAAATGCTGTATTTTTCGTATATTTTACCTTTATTCCACACCGCTGTCTCCACTGTCCTTTGAACGTCTTGTTTGCTTCATATGAAGCCCATTCCTCCGAAAAACACAATGGTTTTAGGCCGAATGTAGTTTCATGTATTTTTATTGGCTGAAGTGCCAAGCATAGGTTGTCCGGAAACACCACGCCCCTTTCTATTACGGGCAGAAGTCACATCTGTGGTGTAAATAATGGCTTCAATACTGCCATACCAATTTGAGCCCAAATCAGACCCAGATAGCGGGGATGAAGGTTAAGCAGCTTTTAATGGATGTTATAGAATGGTAAGTGTTTTCGTAGTGTCACTGTCACTGCTGTTAGTTATCTTTTCACAAAAGGTATTCTTTAGTTATTCTTTTCATTCTGGTAAAAGTTTTACTGTATCCGAATACACGACTGAGTAGTAGCTTGCTTGTAAAGGTAATGTTTTATTTGTAGCATGAACAACTTGTTTATGTGTGTCTGAAGCCGTTTGTTGGAGAAGTATGAAACAATTTAGTTAGCTGCCTAGCGTAGCCAAACCGTGTTGGTCTTGATGCAACCATACAGAAACTACACATTTAAAAGACATGTACTCATAGGTTTAGGCCCATAAACAGCAGCTTCTGCCTTTAATGATGGAACTGCTTCATCTTTTAGTATGAGCCTTTGAGCAAATCCAGTATTAAACTTGTGAAGATTCTTGAAGCTGTCTTCCGTGAAATGTGCAGCACAGATGGCTAAATTTGCATTGTAATCAGCAGGAACCGAATTGAACGCAAATTGTAACCATTGATCTCGAAGTCCAGCGCCCCGAGGAAGACCGAACACAGAAGTTGTGTACTTGTGGTGAAAATAACAGTTTCGATGGCATGTCTGCAACACTCTAGCATACAGCACCAGCTCTCTATCTTCCATGACTGCGACGTGGCTTTGTGCACTTTGTTGCGTGTTCGCAGAGGCAGTGTTTATGTTTATAGCAAGGGTTTATGATGTCACCAACCCGGAAAAGAAGCTTGTTGTAGTCCAAACCGGCCGTTTTTGTAGGCAATAAACTGCCATAACTTTACAGTAACTTTGCAGTTACTGTTTATGCTCAAGCAGCAACAATACACACTAACTAAAGTTAAAAAAGTGAAATCGCATGCAACCACCCCTTTAATAGGTGCTTTATAAGTACTAATAAACAGCCAATGTCCTAGTAATATGCATACTAATAAGCAACTAGTTAATCATGAGAACTGAACCCTAAACTAAAAGGAAGTGTTACCGCAATTTCACTTTCTTAGAGAAATGTAATTTTTATTTATTTATGTTGATAATTATTCTATTACTACTAATTTATTTGGTTGTTCATATGACAACATGAAATTGTATAAACATCTTAAACTTTTGTTAAAAAAGAACACATTGAATTCTAAATAAAAAATTGTTTTGTACATTATTGACTATTGTTTATATAAGTGTGGTCCGCCTGCATTTTATCTTGACCACGCTCCTGGCAGAACGTACAAAGACAACTCGATATGCAACTAACAGCAAAATTAAAGTACTTTAAAGGAGATACATTTAGACTTCTCAAAGAGGGTTTTTACCATGCAGTCCATTCAAAGCACTAATTCAAATCATAAGCATACTAATTACAGCACCACTGCTAAAAATATCACAAACTATAAATACACTACTATTCAAGGGTTTGAGGTCGGTACAGATTTTTTTTCTCTCTCTTATGCTTCCACCAATTTATTTGATCAAAAATACAATGGAAACAGTAAACTTTTTTTTTTCAATTTAAAATAACTTTCCTATATTAATATATTTTTTAATGTAATATATTCCTGTGATGACAAAGCTGAATTTTCATAACATGACCCTCACAAAATAATTATACTATGCTTATTTGGTGCTCATTATATTTCTTATTGTCAGTGTTTAAAGGCGTCATGAACTATCTTTTTTCATTTTGTTATACTGTTGTTTGAGGTCAAGTAATTACGTTTGGTTTTTACACTCAAAAACATCATAACTAATAAAGGCTATTTTCTACACTGGTTTTGAGGCTGTCTTCTGAACGCTGGGTTTTGATGGGCGGCACGCACTGGAGACTTGGAAGTAAACGCCCACGGCAAGGAGTAGATAAGATTTGCATATTTAATGAGCTTCAGCTCCCTTGTCAGTTCACGAGGAAGGGATTGATTTGATAGCGGCAACCGAAATTATTCTTCTCTCACAGAGCTCACAAACAATGATTTATTTCTCATCAACCCACGACTGATTGGAATATAATTTTTCTATTACTTGGCCTGCCCAATCGGTGGATACAAGTGCGAACCACACAACACACACACACATGCGCTCCCTTCAAATATTGTGGATCAAGAAAGGAATATTATACGATATTTCACTATTTTAGACTGATTGACCTGCAGGCAGGCTACCGTTTTGGTATGCCGTCTGGAAAACACATAGTCCCAGGACGTTGAGCTTTGCGAGCCCTAGGAGTCTGATACCGAGTCACAATGAAACAACAAAAAAAGTATTCTCCAGCCTGTGACAGCGTGTTAAGGTAATAACACAATACTATCACATATTAAAAAAAACATGTTTTACTCACACAAGTGTGTTGTACCATTCCTGTCGGATCCAATATAGAATTCCGCATTGTGTTTTAATCTCAAGTCTGCATAGTATCTATATCCAGTATCGAACTGAGACTTGTTTACAAACAATTCAGCAGTGAAATGAAGCAACACACTGACAATGTCTTACGTCTTTTAATGAAGCTGGATCTTCATTAAAAATTAAAGTTAAATCACACAATAGGATCTGGAGGAAGCACATGCAGCTACTGTGTTCTTCCACAACCAGGAATAGCGCAATATCTTGCTATATTCTTCAGCATGTTTATTGTTGTTGGCTACCGCAATCTGAAAGAGCCATGAGTCGGTGGGCGAAGCTACTGAATTAGGCATGCTTATTATTCTGTAGAGCCGGTGTTTCATCACACGATGACGTCAACATGTGACTCACTCATTATATTGAACAGACACGTTCAGTTTTTAATTGTAGTGTCTTCTCCAACTCAGTCACAGTAATCCAGTAGGTGGCTTTGGGAATGGCCTCACAGGGCAGCGAAGCATGCATCTCAGTCTAGAAGGCACCAAATTCAAAAATAATTTCACATTTCTACGACATTGATGACCCAGTTTAAATACAGATTCATCTTTCCAGCGCTGAAGTACCCCTTTAAATTACCATCTTATATTACCATTTTATGTATAGAAAGCTCAAGGGAAAGTGATTTTTCTTAATTCATGACCCCTTTAAAACTGTTTTATTTTATTTATTTATTTTTAATTATATTTTTTGTTTCTTTTGGAAACAGAGACACATTGTTTCGGAATTCTTTGATCAACAAAGTAAAAAAAAACAATAACTTTGAAATAAAAATGTTGTCTTCACTGTCACTTTTCTATCAATTTAATATGCAATTGCTGAATGAAATTGGAACAGAAGTATTAGACAAACTACATTTAAAAGCAGAATTTCTCCAAGAGGGTTTTCCCACAAAAACATTCAAATTTATCAGCATGATATATCACCATGATAATTACAGCACCACTACGAAAAATATCTAAATGTAACAACATATATAAATATCTATTCTATATTATTAAAATGCCATGGTAACCCATCCCTATTGAGAAGGCATTTGTCAAAAGTTTAGAGACCTACATATCTAACATCAGGCAGCCATTGTCTAAAAAGGGCAGAGATGTGCTAAACCCGGTACAAACGCATTTCAGAACACAACTGAAGAAAAGACATATTACCATTCCATGCCATTCCTGAAGTAATGGGTTTTCATAAAGAAATACATTTGCTCATTTTTTCTACAATCTGGGGTAAATTATTATTCCATAACTAAGTCCGACCTAGATAAACAAACATGTCAGGAATGTCTTCTCCTTTCCCTGATGAACACAACAAACATGGCAGTAGAAATGAATTACATGGACATAAAGCGAACATTTTATTCTGAGCAATACTGCGACTCTGACATGTCATAAATCCCAAACGGTTCCTTTGCCAACATCACATTTAAAAAGCGGAGGTAAACAGAAATCATTGTCGACTCATTTATCTCACATCAGGGATCAAGCAACGTCACAATATTAGATTTATTGCTAGGTCAAAGAGCAACTTCACTCTTGTGAACATCGCTATAACGTTAAAGTCTGTCATTTTGTGACAAATTGCATATGACTGTTACTTTGCACGCTAGTATACACTTTTCCTATCTCCTTTCATTGTCAAATCCTTAAGCCGAAACTGCTATTTAACCAGAACTGAACTTATTCAAGGGTTGTCTCAAAATAAAATGTCTCAAAATAAATACATTTAAACCTATTCAAAATGAACGTATCCCCAGAAAAAAATTGCTACAAATGCTGCACATGCCATATAAAGCACAACAACTAGCCATATTCATTAACAACACAAAAGGCCTTAATTAATATTCAAGTATATAAGCCTGTCAAAGGAAAATAATTAAAGGCAGGGTCCAAAATGTGATGAAAATTATTCAGGAGTAGAAAAAAATATCCAGTCCAAAACTGAACTGCATATAAATCAATTGGATTCTGGAGGTTTTGAAAGCCTCCTTTTGATTGCTGCTTTAATATTGAAACCATGATTGGTAGACTGGTTATCCTTGAGTGGTGAATTTCTTCCAAGAGGGGGCATGCAATCAGATTTTAAACTGAACGTAAAAACATATGCCCCTCAATCAAGCTAATTTAGCAGGGCTGCAATGAAGAGTTTATTCGCCTTTGCTTTGCATTTCTTTTGTCAGTATTGTAGGCAACAGTTCACTGATACCGAATGCCCAATCCTATACTGCTATAGCAACCGAAACGTTTCGTAATTTCCACTTCAGCCTTCCTAAATGTTTGAAAACTACTGATCTAGCAAGCATTAAACAGTGATGCACTGTGACCTATAAATTTTCTAGAGATGAACTGGAATCCAAGGGCATGCCAGTTCACAGAACGGAAAGAAAAAAAGATTCATTCCCTTTTCCAACTGAAAACCAAAAGAGTTCAAAAGTTTCTGTAGAGCAGAATGCAAGGAGGGTTAATGATGGGAAACGCCTGAGAGCTGAGGTGGTAATACTTGTGATGTCGGATTTTCATGTATTATCGAGAAACTAATGTGTAATTCTGTTATGTGACACCCACATTTATTTGCATTAAACTTCTTTAAAGTGTTTCCAAACTAGTTTTTTTTCTCGACATATACTGTTAAAAGAAAAAAAAAGTTTTAAAAAGTTTAAATTCTGGTAGCAAAGTTTCCAGACGGATTATGTATGACAGTAAATCAGTTAAAAAAATTATATGAAATAAACTCTAAAATACAGAGCACATTTTACATTCACAATTACCTAAAATGTAATTTAAAAATGATCTAAAATGAATTTGAGCAAGTACAATAACCAGCCAGTGTTCAAAACTATCTGCTTACCTTAGCTAGATTTACAAAGTGTAAGCTTGTATTTTTTTTTTTTTTAATTCCAGTGGTACTGGTGGATTTCCATGGGAAATTCAAGCATATCTTTGAGTCATTACGTGGTGTCCCAGTTAGCAGGCTATATTGTGAGAATGTTGGAGATTTATAGCCTTTTCTCTCAGCACTTGATATAATTAAACTTATCAATGTGGTGGCAGATCCAGAAAGGTTCAAACGACAATCACCGATGACAACTGGAGATTCATCTGTCTTCGAACTTCGGAGTAGCTACAGAAAAAAAGAGACTTTGACTGGGCCGATGCAAAAACAAGGATAAAAGGGGCTTTTTAAGGGTGTCATGAACTGGCTTTTTTATTTTTTTATACTGTTGTCTGAGGTCAACTAATGACGCATGTGTGGTTTTTACATTCAAAAACATCATTAATAAGTAATAGGCTATTTTCTACACTGGTTTTGAGGCTCTCTCCTGAATGCTGGGTTTTGATGGGCGTGCCCCACTGGAGACTTGGAAGTAAACGCCCACAGCTAGGATTGGATAATATTTGCATATTTAATGAGCTTCAGGTCTAGTCTGATCTATGCCCCTGTCAGTTCAGTTCACAAGAGGGAGGGATTGTTTTGAAAGCAGCAAACATAATGATTCAAGTACGTCTTTATCAAACAAACACAATTATTTATTTCTCATCCACCTGCGATTGATTTGACTGTTATTTTTGTATTACATAGTCCGCACGATCATTTATTATAGGCACAAACCACGCGCACACACATACACGTGCGCGGGCACGCCCTTCAAATGTCAAGTCAAGAGAGAAGTTCATGTCAAGTTCATTGGCTTGCCGTTTTGGTAGCCCGTCTGGAAAACACACAGCCCCGGGACGTTGGGCTTTGCAAGCCCTGGCCCATACATGTCTGAGTCCAGCGTGCTAAAGGTATGTTAGACACGTACACATAAGCGAAACGATCTATAACAATGCAATACTTTTACATATAAAGAACACGTCTTACTCACATAAGTGTGCTGCACCATTCCTCCTGTCAGATCCAATATTGAAGAATAGCATTATGAGATTTGTTTCCAAATGATTCCGCGGTGAAATTATGTGAACACAAATGTCTTCACCATGTCAGCTAGAACTTCATTAAAAATAAAGTTGAACCGCACATTCCTAATATCCTAAACCCGAAGGAAGCTTATGCAGCGACTGTGTTCTTCCACAACCAGGAATAACGCAATAGCTTACTATATTCTTCGGCATGTTTATTGCTGCTGGCTGGCGTGATCCGATGAGTCGGTGGGCGGGGCTACTGAACTACACGTGGTTATTATTCTGTAGAGGTGGTGTTTCGTCAGTCGATGACGTCAAAATGCGAACATGATCGTTTTCTGGGCCTGGTGTCTATAAAAGCTTTTCTTTGACTAGCAAGAACGTTTTCAGCTCTGAAACTTACAGGATAATCTTATATTACCATAACCTTTTATATATCAAAAGCTTAAGGGAAAGCTGATTTCTCAATTCATCACCCCTTTATGGTTTTGAAGGGTTTTTCAGCTTTTTTGTCCTGCTGAACAGGTAAGACTTTTCAGTGGTTGAATTAGACTATGTAACAGCAAACTTGTTTGCTTAAATAATACAGTTACCGAGTTTTCTTTGTTGTGCCTTTGTAAACATTAAACATTAAGTATTTGAAAAAGTATAATTCGCATGGTTTGACAAATTTGATATGATAAATATATGATAAACAATTGTTACATTAATATCATCAAAATTTATTGCAATGCTTTTTTTCCCTTAGTTGATCAGAACAAAAATGGATGTTAGCTACTTGTTCAGATGCCATTCTTATGTCGGTCATACTTTCAAACATTAGAGTCTGTGATCACAGCAAATTACTGAGGGATAAAAACCTGGTGTTGGGCATCTAGTGATAAAATCTGGTGTTAATTTACAAATATTATATGCTTTATCACTTGTTTAGTAAAAGCACAATAAAGCACAGTGTTTCCTTTGGGTGATAAAGTACAGTGTTTCCTTTGGGTGTTAACAATCAACATCTGCGCATGTGCAGAGCATTTTAAATCTCCCAGCTATCCTTCGGTCTCTCCATCTTTATGGATTTCCCTGCACACACAACGGTTACAAGGACAAGGTATAGTATAGTATTATCTTATCAACTTGCGATTTCTTAATGAGCTTGTATAATTAGTAACGTAGCCGATGTAGTTGACTTAACTCTGTTAGCTTTTTTTTTTTTTTTACCTCAGTTTAACACACTAAATATGGAGGACAATATTTACTTAAGTGACTTAATTTCGTTGTGCTAATTTTGTAATAATGTAGCAGCATTAACATTATGTATCATTTTTTAACTCACTGGACTTGGATAGTTATTTCTCATTTGGCATAACGTTAAGTATCTTTAGGGCTTCCAACCTTTATGAGACCGTTTATATCTTTCACCCCGTAACTACGAGTTAATCCTGGTGTTTTGAAATGTCATTCAAATGAGAAAGCAGACGAATTAATTAATTGCTCTTAATTTTTTTTCTTGTGTGACACCCCAGGGCTCGATCCCTGGCCGAGCACCCACGGATAGCACGGTCCATCATTGTCGGCTCTGCGCATACACTGATCGGCCTGCAACATTTTGCGAGTGAAATGCTCTGTATGTTCTAGCATGTATCTGTATGTTATATTCTGTATGTATCTTCTCGTGGTACTTAGATAACATACGCCGACCATTCTGTAGAGCGCTCCAAAATGTCGGAAACATCGTAGGACACGTATGAACTGCTTCAATCAGTAGGCTACGAGTGTGCAATGTCGTGGAATGTATACGACAAAACTCATTTTGGCGTGCATATGATACGCTGTTTTTTGCGTGCATATGATACGCATTTTATGGCGTATTATACATACGAACTCTCCACCCCACTACCCTAAACCTACCCAAGAGAGCGTGTCATATATACGCCATAAAGTGCATATCATATGCACGCGAAAAACTGCGTATGATATGCACGCCAAAATGACCTGCCATGCGAGATTTTTTTCTGTACAACTTAGTTCTAGCCTTTTCTAGTTGTAGTATTGTAAATCTGTGCTTATGTTTTGAATATAACGTTTTCTTGCTATGTGTTGGTATAAAAAGAATCTGAAGTAAAACACAAAGTGACATGATTATTTTGAGTCTTTTGGTTTGCTTTCTGCTTTGGAGGATTTTGGTTTCATGGAATATTGTTTATTATTGCAGAAGGAAACCACTTAAGGCCACACTCTATGTATGCCCTTGGCATTATTACTCTACAAACCTAAACGATCCTGAAAGAAAGACAGGCTATGTAAGTATCTCTGCTTGTTGATTGAAAATGTTTGAACTTTATATATTAGATTTTTTTAATGTGTTTGTTTTAACCAAATTTGTCTCTTTAACAGGAACGATACTATGTGTTTGGATCATTTTGAGGAGCGCTATCAACGCCAAGATCGTGGGATCGATTAATTGGGAAAGCAAGAACTGACAAAATGTAAAAATGCGTACATTGAATGCAATGTAAGTCGCTTTGGATAAAATCGTCTGCCAAATGTAAATGTATTAATTTATAAAGGAATAGTATTTTTTATCAGAATGAATTACAAACCAGACAGTATTTTAACATTAAGGTTGATTTAAGATATACAATGTTGCATTTTTGTATTTTCAATTAAAACATTACTTGAGGAATGTTTCTTTGTTTAATCTTGTTTGAAACGCAGTAGAGATTTATCATGGTAAGATGTTATAGCATTGGAGTATAACAAGAAATTGTTTTATTCAATTGTATGTGTGACAACAGTGGCTTTACTGTAGCGATTCCCGGCGAAAGCAAGAACTGACAAAAATGTTTTTTTTTATTAAAAATGGTATTGAATGCAGTGTTTGTCGCATTGGATAAAAGTGTCTGCCAAATACATAAATTTAATGGAATTGATATATTTCAATAAATATTAGCATAAATTTGTAGAAACTTGATTTTTTGGGGGGAAATAAAATTATATATATATATATTATATATTATATATATTATATTATATATATATATAAATTGTTTTAAATTTCATTCACAGTTCCATTTTAAATTAAGTATTTACATTAAATAAACATTAAATACACTGGGTGTGTGAGATTAATCACCATTAAGTGTTAAATGTACACTTATGAGTAATACATTTCTCAACACCTTGAGTGACTAAAAAGAAACACTAACACAGTGTTTGTATAAAAAACACTTTCGTCAGTGTTGTTTTAACACTAGCAAAGATGGACCTGTATGTTCACCCGGAAAGTGATAATTATTACACCCGTGGTGATAAATCTCCCAACATGTTTTTTGCCGTGATTCTGAATGACAGTATCCACACCGGCGTGGTGACTGACAGCCGCACATTCTCCTCACAACATTGGATTCCTCCGCGCTGTGCCGTGCCGAGATGCACAACTTATGTAAAATTGATAATTCTGCGAATAACTGCAATTGCAGTTTTCGAAACAGAGATGGCAACAAAGACGAAAACCTACGGACTGCAGCTTTAAATAAAAATAACCAAATTAAATTGCACATTCTTCTGTAATTTAATTGTGAAATTTAATTTCCATTAAACAGTGGAAAAAGTGTTTCAAATAAGTGTTTTTTTTTTTTTTTTTTTTTTGCATTTTAAGTATCAACGATGTATTTGCAATAGTTAAAGGACTATTATTGTGTCAACACTGAGATAATTAGCATTTCCATCACCAATATTTGTAAACATTTTGAATGCAGTAAACTTTTTTCAGAAAAATCATTGGATGGAAACTAGGCTAATGTCCTCAGATTTACCTTTTACTTTCCCCATGTAAAGGCTTCTTGTTGAAAGCAAAGACAAAAGTAGCTGGAAGAACACTCATCAAAACACTAAAGGTGATGTAAAGCAGCAAATCAGAGGTTGTTGTGAATATAGTAAGTGGATCCATCATGCTCTCATTAGGAAACGCCACTCTACAGACTTTTATCATGCACCACCAAAACATTGCTCTTGCATGACTTTTCAATGCTCTTGCTGATTAATTGCATGACTTTTCAAATGACTTTTAAATGTCACTTTGGCATCATATTCAACATGTTCAAATGGATTTAATTACCCAAGGCTAAACTTTCAGGGTTAAAATAAAAAAATATCTGTCATGTAATTCAAAACCTGTAATAATTTCTGTATTCTGTGGAACACTAAGCAAGAATGAGCTGTTGGTTTACCATACACTTTTACTGTCAGTTTTCAAAAATAAACATATTAAAAGAAGTCCATTCTTCTGAAGCCACAGCTTTGCATGAAGAAACAGATTGAGATTTACGTCATAATTCTCTGAAAATCTCATCTGAAGCTTGTGAACAATAGTGCTGCAGCAAATGATTATTTTTGATAAAATGACATAGCCTTTGAGCAAATGCATGTTATGTTTGGGAAAACTGAATTTTTGATAGATACCGACCACTGCTGCAGACCGGGAACACCACAGAAGAGCAGGAGTTTTGAAGATGCTCGTCTAGTACATCACAATTTTGTCCTTGTCAAACTCACTCAAATCTTTACACTTGCTCATTTTTGCTGCGTCTAGCACATCAACTTTGAGGACAAAATGTTCACTTGCTGCCTAATATATTCAAGCCACTAACAGGTGATGAAGAGATAATCAGTGTTATTGACTTCACCTGTCAGTGGTCATAATGTTATGCCTGTTATGTGAATAGGTTTTGCTTGGTTAACACAGATTTATAGCAGATTGGCTGTATAAAGCTTTCCTTAGAAATGCACAGTCTCAACACTTCAATATACATGTTTTTCTGTGTTTTTTGCAGCACAGAGTGTTAATTGGGGGATTTATTCTTTTGACATCTGGCAACCCCAAACATGAATAATAGTGGATGTTTATTACCAATAAAAGAGAATGGAAATATAAAAAAAAAAAAACTTTTCAGGACAAATTATAAGCTGGGAAAATATTGCAATGATTTTTTTAATTAATCAAGAGAAGCAGAATATATAGACCCTTTTCTCTCGAAACAGAGACTAGGCTTTAGACTAGGTATGCAGTTTCTAAGTCAAACTCGGATAAATCAAAAAATGAAATCATCTGAAGTGAACTGAGAAAGTCTAAGAGCCACATTTTGGTGGTGCAGGATAAAGACAACATTTCCCCTTTGAGACCACCCTGTGTGGATCACTGGTTGGTCCAGTAATAATTCCACTCCCCTCTGCTGTGGGTACTAAGCACAGTGGTACATCAGCCTGAAATCAGTCTGTGAAACCATCTTTCGCTGGATCTAAGTGCTTCCTTGATTGCTTACTGTTGATTAAAGCACCAAGGAAGAAATCAAGGCATCCTCTTGACTCATTGATCTTCAGTCGTCCTTGGTGAGCTCAGTATGTGGAAGAGGTATGCTAACATCCTGCCACGATAACCACAATGCCTTACGAAAATGTCAAGGACCAATCTTGATATCTTTTTGTAATTCATAACATTCCACAAATTAATGATTCTACTGTCTAATTAAAAAAAAAAAGCTTTATACGTAAACAACTGAACAACAATTTGATTAAAGTAAATTAAATTCATGTATACGCATGACATGAATAACATCTTCTAGAAAAAGTTGTTTTACATTAAGTGACCAATTTAAAGAAGCTGCCATGTCAAAAACACATGACAATGACAAGGCGTTTTGCAATTTAGAAGTTGCCACAACTTAGAAAATAACATTTTAGTCAGTGTGCAAGGTAAAAAAACAACAATAATTACATGTAAACAAAACAAGCACAAATTGAGAAACCAAAAGACAATCTTTAAAATAGGTTACATTTTCCACAGACACTAGAATTCAAGTTTGGAGTCAGTAAGTTATGAAGGCTATTTATTTCAAATGTTTTAAAAGATTTTTATTTCAAATTAACAGTGATAAACAGTTGTGGCCTGATTGCTACGTCAGACGCTGGTTGAAGCGGGTTTAATTCTCGATACCGACAGGAAATGACTGAGGTGCACCTAACATTAGTTTTGTTTTTATATTAATTGAATTGAAAGAATCAAATCTTACTGAACCAAACTTTTGAACAATAGTATCCTTCACTAAAATTAACAGTATGTGAATTATTATGATACTCACCCAGATGTTGCCATCTTGATGGTATGGTTTCCAGTTTCTGCCTGTGTCACTGTAGAGCAGCCGGTAGCGTGTTGTCCAATCAGAGCTGCTATATCGACCCTGCGTGGCAATGGCTGTGACCTGTTTTCTGCTTCCTAGGTCGACCTGCAGCCACTGGTAATGATCACTGTCCAGTGGAGACCAGCCACCCGCACCTAAAGAAAGCGCACAATACTCAGCATCTTGTTGTATTGATCTAAAATGTTTGTGGTTGTGTCACACAGAGTTGAGGGAAACAGAACAGGAACATGTTATAAATGTACTTTTTTAAAGTTTTTTTAATGGTACAAATTGAATTGTCCATACTCTACAGGATAATACAAGAGCTTTGTAATTTAACAAAGATCATCTGTTATGGTGTTGGGTCTACTGAACTAACTGGATATATTCGAGAGGAGCATCTGTATTATTCTGTTCTCACTTCTCTTGGAAGTCTTAAGAACAGATGGCCTTACAGATGTTTTATCTGTGCTTTTAGCTGTAGGCTTTTGGACATTTGCTAAAGGGATATTAGAAGGATCATTAAATATCATAAATCCAACCATTAATATTAACGATATGATCCCCTTTCAACCACATGCATCAATTTTTAACAATCCAATGCACACATGGTTCTCTTTGAATATCCTGTTGCCAGGCCTGCATTAAGGGCCCTAGAAGGGAGAATTAGCCCATCTGGCCACACGTTTCACCATAAACTGCTTATTGAATATTTGAGTGACATAAACAAAACAAAGGGTTACACTTTATTTTAAGGTGTCATTGTTACAGTGCAAATATATATTTAAGTATGGAGTAATATTAATTAAGATTTATTTAGGGTTATGTTGAGAGTTAGATGCATGTTCATTTACTGTTATTACCATAACAAGTAAATGTAACATAGGTAACAAAGACACTGTAAAATAAAGTATTAACAAAACATTTAAATATATGTGCCCCTAAATCACTACTACATAACTTTCAAAGTTTAATCTCAGGTCATTCAAGACAGGTAAACGCAAAGCAGTGTGAGAGATAAACTTAAATAGCAAAAACAATTGAGGATGAAGAATAGAACACAGCTGACACAAATGAACTAAAAGTCGATAAAGAAATGGAGACATTTCGCCCTTTGGAGGAGCACGAGGTGATGGTGACGGGACGGTGAGAGGCAGACGACGAGCCCCTGGCGGCACCGATAGTGGTTGCCAATAGCATGGACCCAGAGCCTGGCAGTGATGACAGCCTATGGTGGAGATGAGGGAGAAAGGTGCAAAGGTGTAGACAGGACGGTCGACTGATGGAGGCGGAGCTTGTGGATCCCAGGGCACAGATGGCGAGCCGTTAGAGCTTAGTGACATCGCTGGCATCGGAGGCCTTGGCAATGTCAAAGTGCCCAAGGTCTGAGATGATGCCGGTGTGACCGCATACTGCAAAATCCGCGTCCGTGGCAGAGGTTATGTGACGACTGACCAAGGGGGAGCCGCGGACCAGGAAACGCGGTTGACTCGAGGGCCCGAGGGGGGAGCTGAGGGTGGAAGGAGCCAGGAAGTAGCCTCCAGGTTGATGGGCCGAGACGGAGCGAGGCGATCAGAGGGTGATGCAGGGCGGGTCGGAGCCACATGATCCACTCGATCCATTGCTGTTGGTTCAACCCGTTGGTTGCCATGGAAGTGCATTATGTGGAGAAAAATGTGGGGCAAACAACTCACTACAATATTTTGAATTGTACCCAATTCAACTGCTAACTGTCAATATTACATACTACACCTTTAAATCATATGACATCAGAGTTTTAATATGAATATGCTATACTAAAAGTTTTCTATAAGTTAGTGTGTTAGTGTACCCTGGATGCCAGCCGAACTTAGCCCCGCCCACAAAAATTTTAGGTCGGGCAATTCGGTCTGGCCTTGCTCCATAGAGGAGTAATTATCCCCAAACAGAAACTGTTCGGACCAATGAAATCATCAAGGGCGGGCTTTAGTCGATGACGGACAGATGATCAACAGTAACGTAATCATCACGTCATCAAAGGGGCTTGGATTATATTTGTTTGAATCCTAAACGGAGAGCTTGTTTGTATATGCATTCACCTTCACAATTTCTCTCAGAAATGATGATCATGTTGGGTAAGTACGCTGGCAAAGATCGTGTACTCCAGCCTGATTTCAGCGCGCGTGCAGACATGGTTGCCAAGTTTTTACAACAAAACGTGGCAACTACTAGGGGGGTTTTCCGGTGAAAAAATGGTGTTCGGGGGGTAAAATGTGTGTTATTGTGGCAAGGTTGCCTGCTAAAATTCGCACTCCAGGGTCTATATATCACATAATAGTCGCTTTAAAGCCCCACTTGGCTACTTTTGCTCTCGGGGTCCCCCTACAGTTTGGAAAAAATTATGTCCTCAACTACTGTCGTAAGCTCTGTAATCCTACAACAGGGGATGCCATCGCGCGTGCATTTGTTGACATGACAGCCCTGATAGCCCTGAACTAGTCTCGTCTCATAACCCGCGGACCCCGTATGTCTATTTAATGGTCGCGGGTGCGCGGCGTGTTGTAAAAATATATACAGTGGTGCGGTGCGGGCCAAATAACTTCAAGCGTCCCGCGGGTCGGTGCGGTCGGTGCAGCACTAACAGTTCCCCTGAAAACTGCAAGAGGAGTTCTTCTGGCGTCGCGTGTGAAATGTCTTCATCCCAGGTAACGTTACAGTCAGTGGCATATGTTTCAGCATGTCATATGAATATAATTTCATGGGTTTTGTTTTTTTTAAACGCCAAATAATCACGATGCTCACGTTTACAAGCCAGCGTCATTATAGTAGTCTATTGGTTACCATTTTACAGAATCTATATGATACTTCAGTAAGTTCAATGTTTGAGTGGTAGCTCACCGTAACAAGCAGGACAGCATCGGTCGGGCACGCCTCCTTCAGCTCACGCCGACGAGCAAACCCTGGTCACATTTTGATCCTCGTCCTGCCTTTAATCCCATCATTTTTTCATTTCCTCTTATTGCTTTCCTCCAACAAAACCTTTTCTTTCTTATTTGTCTCTGCTGCTTCGGACATGACTATATTATCCGACGAACAAAGTTGGGCTCGCACGTCCGAATGTAAGGAAGTGTGTGTGTTGGTGGAAGTGACGTATATGCCGTAAAGCAGTTGAATTTTGTAGTTCTTTCTTTTTCTCGGGTTACTACCCGAAACCCGCAGTTTAAAAGTACGATTAAAAACGATACAGACCCCATCAGGCTATGGCAGACGTGTCATTCAACCTATTGTAAGTAGATTTATCATCACAAGAGTCTTAAAAAATATATTATGAAGGTTGAAAAGTTACCTAGTGCTGCTTTAACCCGCAGACATAGAAAAGAACCCGCGGAAAAAACGCGGACTTGGCATCACAGTGCAGTTGAGCTCTGTTGACATTTGACAAGTAACATTATGCGTCCCTTCGTTGCTCTGATTGGTTGTAGGTCTATCCAATTGATGTCTTTCCTAGTTCGGTTGAAACACGCCTCATAATCACAGCCCAATGGAGCAGTTTCAGACTCATATTCTGACTAGAATTGAGTAAGACCACGTCAGGCTAGTGTTAGTGTATAACCAGTGATATAAAATAAAGGCTTTTGGCAATTTAAAAAATTGGGAGGAGCCGTTCGATATGTCCCGCCCTGTCTTCCTGTTTCAGTGAAATTTCCATCAACAAATTTAATAATGCTGCACGTTTCAAGGCACTTCAGTGAGCCTTTAAAGGCGGTTGGCAAACACACTTGAAGGTGCATATAGCCACCTACTGCATGACATCTGCTTGACATCTGATGAAAAAGAAAGGATCGGGCTTAGGATACCCAATAACGATCAGTAAAAAAAAAAAAAAAAACGTTATCTTCCTCTGTGACAAAAACTCGGCTCAGGACATCCCAATTTAGAAGTAAATCTACTCCATTAAATTCCTAACTAACTTCACAGTGGCACTGCAGCTAGCCAAAGGGAGAGTCAAGAAAAAGGACATAAAGTGAGGGTCAGCAGTTCAGGGTGTCCAGGGATCAGTACAAGACAGAAGCTTAAGAGAGTGTAAGGGAGCCAGGGGACATCCACTCCACCGCCACCTGCAACCTGCCGCCAAGGCAGATGTTCTGAGGAGATAAAGAGAGTAGAAGAAGGGCACGGGAAGGACACCGGCAGCTAAGAAAGAGAGGAATAAAACAGGTAGCAGAAGACAACATAGCTCCTGGAGTTTTTACATTAGGTCCAGATCAAATAAAATAAAAATACTCAATAAATCTGATAAAACAAGATACGTTAGAACTGAAGAGATGAAAAATAAATTGCATTATGTTTGTCTAAACCCTGCCTGATGGGATATCTGTGCAGCCTGATAGATGTGGCATGTAGGACTTTGTGATGATAATGCACCTAGGCGATGATAAATCATACGGCATAATTTCTGAATAGTTTACCATCTGCTAACGTGCTGACACTAAAAGAAAGAGACTCGCAACCTTTGTGATTTGCTATGCACATTTTAGTGATTTGTTTTTGCATTGTGTTCTTATGACTTCATTGACTTGACAACATTAACCTATTTGATCACTTCTGGATTCAAATGTGCATATGAACATCCAGACATTACGTTTGCTGTATCGGTTTCTTATACAAAGAAATTTCTTATACAGCTGTAGGCAAAGTGACACCACAGGCACGACAATATCAATGGGAGTATGCTGCACATTAATCACAGAATGATCTGTCTGAACTCATAATTAAAATGCTGTCATTACCATTTTATCATTCTTAAGCTTGAAATTTTGCCTCAGCTTTATTTTAAAACTCCATCTACCATTTTAATTAAATAAATAGTTAACCCAAAAAGATTTCTAGAATGTTGACATTTATTCACACTCATGTTGTTTTAAACATCACTCTGTACCAGCAGGGCTGTGTTTTGGCCACAGGCACGAGACCACAGGCCATAGCACACAGCTATGGTTAAATGGTTATTTCAAGTAAGCGAGTGTATTACCTGAATTTAGATATAGAAATTTCCTTCAGGTCAGTTCTGTTCATATAAAATAAAAATAAATCAGTTTTGAATGCTCACTGCGATATCTTGTCCTTGTAACAGTCGAGGGGTTTCCCTGTGCCCTTACGCTGACAATGCTAGTCAAAGCATTTGTCAGTTGCATCTTGCTCCTCCGTGTTCACAATTTCACAAGCTTCAGTCCTTTCAATATAAAGGCTTTTCCTACTGGCTGACTAACTTATGAATACATGTCTTCACCGCCATCTAATGGATAATAATGCAACTTCTGTTGCTGTTAATGGAAGACTTTTTAGTGATTTTGGTCATATTTTTCATACATATTTTTGGCTTTGATATTTGTATTGTGTGGTAACCATTTTATAAAAGCAATAAGGTACTTGAGGAAAGTGCTGTATCGTGAATAAGTTGCGGCCGAAAAGGGGTAAAAGACACTCATGTCATGCCAAATGGTGTGCATACAAAAAGTGAAGTGAATATTCACCTTGCGTTACTCCCGGGATTATTTGTTTTTTGTGATATTTGTGTGAATAAAAACATTACACAATGAGGAATGTATTCAAGCACATCAATCAAACATCTTAGGTATGTTGATGTCCCAAAATCATATGTATTGGGGTGGAATCAGGTAGCACAATTGTGTGGGAAAAGTGCAGACTTGGCAACACTAGTTGTGGAAGCCACAATTACATCGGAAAGCTAAATGCTGATGTGTCTGGGTGCACAGCACCATTCAGAACTCTGTGAATTTATGAATTTCTCACTCTGTGAATTTCTGAATTTCTTCTTCAAAAACTGCACCTGGATGACAGCCACTTCCAGCATTACTTGAGGATGACGGGTGCCCAGCCCAGTTTGATAACCTGCTAGCAAGGGTCGCTGCCAGGATTTCTCAGTAGGACACCAACTGTCCATCTGTCTCAGGCCAGGGGCAATTTCATTATTAGTGCAATACCAATATCAATAAATATACAGTGTATCTATTGATTTTGCTGTGATTCATTTCCAATGAATGGATCAAAGCATGCCAAAAGTGAATACTGTCTGATTTCATGTTTGTCAGGCCTGTCCATAAAAGGGGAAATTATATTTAATGCTGGTTTTCAGAATAGAGTTTGTAAATACTACAGTCAAAACATTACAGAGTAATGTGTATTGTTAGTAATATTTAATTGTCAAAAGTATATATATTCTACTAAAACGTCCCCTGTCAGTGTATTATATCTGATGTTTTTGGATGAGTATAACTGCTACATTCGTGTATCATGTGTATGTTGCATTTTACAGCTGTAGATACACTGACATTATTTGACATTTAATTATTTTATTGATAGATACATTTCGGGGTGCCCAAAGAAGGCTAAAGTAATGCTCTCGGACATATCAAACCGGACGCATCAATAAACTCTTCTTAGCTCGTGTCATGCAGATCTTTCTACTTGCGCAGAAGACACGATTGAGACGAATATCTCATAGCCCAGTTCGCATCATTTGCGTTGCCTGCCGCTAACTTGTGTCTATTTGCATCTTTACATTGACTTTTTATGTAATCTACTCGTGCAAATAATTAAATTATTACTTTTGGTGTGCACAGCCTTTAGTAGGGGAGAACGAGGTAATGTGAGACATTGAGAGACAAACTCGCAATTGCGAGTTTTATTCTTTATATCCTTGAGAAAAAAAGTCTGAATTGTTACTTTATAACTTGCAGTTGTGAGAAAAAAAGTCTGAATTCTGAGATAAAAGTCGCAATTACTCTTTTTATTTTTTTATTTAGTGGCAAAAATGGGCTTCCATATACAAAACAGCTCGAGAGGATCACCATGCAACTTGTGTTGAAATGAATTAGCTAAATAATTATATTTAGCTAATTTTCTGACTAATAATTTGTGGTTAAGAAAATTAAAAGCTATGTTTTTTTTTTTTCCTTCTTGCCCAGGTGTGTGTGTGTGTGTGTGTGTGTGTGTGTGTGTGTGTGTGTGTGTGTGTGTGTGTGTGTGTGTGTGTGTGTGTGTGTACATAATGTATATAAAATATAGACAGAGAAAAAGGTTTAATTCAGGAAACTAATTTCAACTTTGTAAGAATCCAGGAGGAGAAAGAAAGAAAAGGAAATAAAGGACATGGATCACTGCTCACATTCCTTATATTAGTCTCTCAATCTCATGCATGGACACATTGGTATTCAGCTGAGCTTGGGGTACATGACTGAATGCTGGGGGACTGGACCTTCCTACCCCTCTGTCATTCACCTCCGTTTTCCCACCTCTCCCTCTCATTAGTCTCCAACAGGCTAGTTTGTTTCGCACATACAGCCGCCTGTCCCTTCCCATCTCCAGCTGTGAGGGCCAAACAGGTTTCTGATGAAGCGATATTTGACCTTTCCCTCAGATTCATCTCACAGATGAACTGCTGCAAAGTAGATGCCCTTCCTGCTGAATGAGAGCAGAGGACGCCTAAGCAAGTCTCAAACCTGATGTCTGGATTTGAGATGATGCTGAGGGTGGACAGCGAAATGGCTGTGTGCATCTTACACATCAGAGCCGCGTGATTACAGCTGACCTTCAACAGACTATTCGCTGATGTAAATCCATATGAAAAATGTGAAGTGATGGATGTGTTTCATATAGTGCCAAGGTCTTTAGGAGACTGAGTGAAAGATGCGTGAGCTGTGTCATAAATGCATATTAAAGCACTATGCTTCTAAAAAAAGACCTAATGAAGAGCATGAACACATTGCCAGAGTTTCACCTTTATTCTTGAGAAGGGGGAAATGGTGTCCTTTAGGCCCTTTTTTTTTTTTTTTTTTTTTACTTTTTAATACACAAGACTTATATAGACTATACAAAATGGTGTAAACAATACAATGGACAAAATCTACTGAACTTGAATAAACCCATTTCTATAGACTAAACAGGTCCAATCTGCCTTTATCATCCTACTTAGGTGTGTCATTTGTAATTACCAATATTTATTATTATATTTTAAGGTGTTGGGCTTCTAAATACAGGACCTGCTTGAATTACTTGATTGTAAGTTGTGATGCAGTTTTTATAGACATTATGATATGATTTCCTATCGTCTTCTGGCTGGATAGGGTGGGAGGGAGGGATGGATGAATGGATGGATGGGTGGATGGATTGATGGGTGGATGGATGGATGGATGGGTGGATGGGTGGATGGGTGGATGGGTGGATGGATTGATGGGTGGGTGGATGGATTGATGGGTGGGTGGGTGGATGGTGGACGTCACCCATCAAAGTAGATACTGTAAATCCAATTCTGCTTTCTACTGACTTTGTGTTGACAGAATCTTTGGATGCTGACATATGGGCATTACCTACAATAGTTTGCCATGATACTGCTCATCTAACTATAACTTAAGCCGAGTTCACACTGCTCGATTTTAGCCCCGATTTCGACTCACAGACAGGTTTAGCGAAATCGTCGACAAATGTCAGAGATCATAGGCAAATCAGTGCTCGTGCACGTGAGTAACAATCACACAGTGTGAATGATCAAAGACATGGTCAGAGAGAATCGCTGACGAGTCACAGATGCCCGTGAGATATTTGGCATGCTGAATATCTGGACCTGTCTGCGATTCAAACTGCTGCTGTGTGAAATGAATTCTGACTGAAAATGACATCGGCGATGACCAACAGCCAATGAGAGAGCAAGATACAGGGCAGCGCAGGTTCAGAGAGGAGTTATAGACAGAATGTCAGTATTTTAGATATGTTTACAATTCTATCATACAGAAAAAAGCCCAAACATTTGCACGTCCAGCCGCAGCAGCAGCACATTACAAAATTATTTATTTACCTCAAACTCTCTTTGCAGAACACAATTCATGCTCCCTCTGTCTCTCCAACAATTTCCTCCGCCATAATCTTTTTTCTATTCCTCCCCAAATCAGCACACAGCACACAGACACAAATCAAGCTGTTTGGTCTGGAAATTCACCATTGACAGGGCTCAATCCGAGGGGCGGGATAAACGGTCGTCTTTCAAACTCCCTCTGCATGGCGTGCACACAATTGGATAGAGCTACAACCAACCAGAGCAACGTGAAGCGGAGCTAGTTGACAGATTAAACTTAAGAATGACTTCAGTGCCGTTCTTTGATCTTTTCTCAGAGAAAAGCTTAACTCCAAGTCTTCCAGAGTCGCGGTCAAAGCTGATTCGAAAGACCGCAGTTAGCCAGCTTCTGTGTTTACTAGTAGCATGCAAGCGCAACTCTGCCGTCATTTGGTTAAGCCCTGCCCACCGACTCTATACACAATGTGATTGGCCTGACCAGAGTTTGGTTTTTACAGCTCAGAAGTGAATTGAGAGTTGCTAGACGACACTCGCGAGTTGCTTTGTGACATCTATGCGTCTAGATCTCTAGGCTAGCGCACAGACAATTTGGGGGCAAACTTTCTGCAGTTTATTATTTTTAATAATTCCAAGTCTCACGCACGTGTATTCTTGCATTGTTGACTTGTCACATCACACGTGTGTTTAGTTGGGAAACATCCAGAGAGAGAGTCGTCAGCGATTGTTTCTCCTCATGCAGTGTGAAACCTCCTGTCGCCGATCCATCGTGCAGTGTGAACACAGCAGTGACTGAATGCTACCCTAAATAGTCATGCAGTGTGAAAAGAGCAGAGACCCGAAGAGTTTGAAAATCGTGCAGTCTGAACTAGGCTTAATGAGCATTCCTCTGTGACGGCATCATCCAGCGTCCCACAGCAACCTGCACTCTGACACGACTGGGCACTTCTGATGCTGTCAAAACAATCTTTCCTTGGCCCTCCAGTTCAGTGACATTGGAAGCGGTCACAGTCATTGTCCTAAAGCTAATTATATTTTAAAAAACTGAATTGAGCGGAACATGTGCTGTATGGATGTGGATTTCATTAAAGGGTCCCCAGTGTTATTGCTATTCATGATATTGAGTAAAAGAGAGAAAAAACCTCAGTGTATCATATATAAAAATGTCATACTCCATCGACAGGAAGAGGTCCAGACATCACACTATTATTCACAGTACTAAATAACCTTGTGCAAGATCGATGACAACTGCATATCTGCATGGGAATTCTGGGCAAGAATGACACAACTGACAGAAGTAACCTTTCTTCAACTCTGATAAGACGTCATTAACATGCATTATGGCCTATGACTTTCAAACAGTAATATGAATCTCTGATTATACCGGGGAAAACATGACACACATCACCAAGACTAAAACATCAACTCAAACCTGAGTGTTTCTTCAAGCATTACTCACCGAGGTCTCTCTAAAGTACATTGAGGTTGCTAAAGAAGGACTGCCATTGTGTAGATTCTGCACAAAGCTGTCATGTCATTGATATGAACCCTCAAGTGTGCGGACTGGCAGGTTGGAGAACATGTTCACTGGACACCACTGTGGGGCTTCTGAGTGACTGGGAACCCTGTGTCGCTATGCTGACTGCTGATGGAGGCAGTGCCAGAGGGCATATCCCATTGCTTACACTCACAAACCCCACCGGCCTTCAGTGCGAAAGGTGGTTGGATTGAAATGCCTGCCTTACATATACCCGGAAGCTGCTGTTACCATAGTCACCTGCCAATCTTGTGTGCTTTATATGCTGTCTGAACTTTTAAGTCCATCACTGAAGTAATCATTCTGACTATATTACAAAAAATCCAAGCAAAGAACAACTACTGTATATCTAGTTGTTAAAGCTAAACTGTGTGATATTTTTCCCCATCTAGAGGTAAAAGGTATATGATCATCCAATGAAAATTTGTTTCTGTTCCTCTCAATTACGATTTCGTTTTAAATACTACAGTGGCCGATTTACTCCAAGATTAACATGGCTTCTAGTTCGACTTCGTACATGAGTGTTCCTTGAGGTTACTTTAGTTTGCAGTTATTTAATTTGTCAGTTAACATGTAGGTTATGACATCAATGTAAAATGAATAACAGTTTTACATTTTCGTTCTTTTTTTTTACCATTTCATTGCTAAAATCAGCTATCAGGTTCCCAGACGAATGCAAGCTAATCTTAGTAAAGTAACTTTAATCAGTGCTATCGTTATTCTGTATATTGTATGACATCACTAGCGTAAGGCAAAGTTTACATTGTAGACTATATAATTTTCTCTGTGAGCAGAGATCAGTTTATGTGACGGAGGTGCGAGGGAGAGGTGTTAAAATGTAAAAGGCGAAGCTTGAATTTATGGGTATGTCCCTCTTTGGCTAATGTACTTTCAAGATGGAAGGGCAAAATGGCGACTGGCAATCGAACCCCCCACCCGTATGTATTTTCAAAGGCATATTATAAACTTACAAGAATAGTTTATTACTTGAAAGAGGTAAATAAACATTAAAGAGCACATATTTTTTTTGAAAGAGCTAAGTGTTTGTAGCAAAGAAAAAACTAAAAAAGTTACATAGTGTAGCTTTAAACATATATCCTGCTAAATACGTTCTATGCAGAGAAGTATTACAGGAATAGTTCATTCAAAAATAACAATTCATCATTTACTCACCCTTACAACCTCACAAACCTCTTTATTTCTTTTGTGGAACATAAAATGAGATGCTTTCAGGAATGTGTGGGACACTATTTTCTATGCAAAATTAATTTTATGGCCAATAACAATAAATGGCCAATATTAAAATGAATAATTAAATAATTATAATTAATTATATTAAAAAATCAAATGTTGATATTAATGGCTGATGTTAAAATTGTATAATATTGAATTAAATTAAAATTAAATGTAAAACTTTTTGTAAAACAACTTTTTTATTTTTTATTTAACCCATTTAAATGCTGCAAGTGAATGATAATGTTATCATGTATTATGAAAAAATCATAAATGCTATCTATCTATCTATCTATCTATCTATCTATCTATCTATCTATCTATCTATCTATCTATCTATCTATCTATCTATCTATCTATCTATCTATCTATCTATCTATCTATCTCTCTCACACAAATTAAGCTTTTTTAGATTTACACATTTAAATTAATAGCAAAATTCCATCAAATTGAATTGCACAATCCCTACATATTTTAATTGAATAATTAAAGAATGATTCAATTGTTCAATTAGATTATGTAAGGTAAAAAATCGTATTGTTTTCTAGTGCATCATCCAGTGCTATTTAAGTATTATTTATATACTTTTATTGTATTTATAAATATTTATATTTTTACATTTTTACATTTAGCTTTAATTTCTTTCCAAATTTTAGAACGTATTAATTCAGTTAGTTGCAAAGTCAATATTTCTTGCTCAACATTATTACTTTTTTTTGTTAACAATAACTTACTGATCATCCAATACCAATAAATAATAATAATAATAATAATAACATAAATAAATGTTATGTATAAAATGTTAAATAAATGTTAAACAAAAATCTCTAAAATCATCCGACAGCCAAAATGGTAGTAATATATTGTGCATCCCTACATAAAATAATGATAATAGTTACCACAGAATAACAACTCACCCAAGCTATGACAGAATGTTAATTTATTGGTGAACTGTTCATTTAAAGTAAACTGCCATGTATACATGAGCTCTGCTTGACAGAATAAACAGCAAAAAATGAATTAATGCAGGTATTTAAATAACACCCATTTATTCATACATAGGCAGTACAGAGAGATAGTCTCCTTAAGGAAAAAAAGATTTATATGCAGCGTACACCGTCTACACGCTTTTAGAAGAATTTGTAATACAAGGCAGTTACAGTAGCAATGAATATTACAGTATTTTGTGTACATAATAGAGCCCAGTGACTCATTTAGCTTGGAAATAACATGCATTTAAAGCCTTTAAAGTCAGTCCCACGGCCTCCACAGACTCCCACAGAGAGGCTCATATATAAAACATCCATTTGGATCCGAATTTACTCTCCCCTGAGAGCCTATCAATGCACACACAAAAAAAAGCAAAAAAGCTTCTGATGCACATTTAAAACTGGGTCCAATTCTTTCTGCATTTGCCCTCATAAAACAAAATGATAATAAATAAATAATATCTAATCTTGTTCTTTCACAAAACAGAACTTCAGAGACGTCCTACGAACACACAAGAACTTCCATTTTAATTAAAAAAAAATTGTAATGAGTAACGAGGAACAAAAATAATAAATATGGGAATTTTGCTCATATCACCAAGATAAATCAAAGCATTGTCACATCTGTTGTAGATTTTCGCTCAATTAGTCCTAAGCACAGTGTTTTCCGAAAGCACAGTTTAGCATAATGGGATGAGCCATTGTAATCCAGTAATTCACGCCTGGAGTTATTGAAGTAATGACTCTGCTGTGCCATATAGTGCATGAATGTTTATTGAAATGACACAAAACTATATTATATCAAGTCTGAGCACCTGTGAAATTGAAGTTTGTAATATACTGCCACCATAAAACAACAGCTCAGGAGTATTGAGGTATTGTGTTGAGATAAAAAGGGACTGTTCATAAATTCACATCGGTGGCTGTGAATATGTGTGAGCAAGTATTATGAAAATGCTTTACAGTACCTCCTCTTTTGTTTAGCTTGGCGTATCCAGGTGCATAGCCACTAGTGAACACCGAGGAACTGGTGAAGGCATTATGGGGGAGTGGTGTGACCAGAGCTTCATCACATTTTTCTGTAGAAGACAAAGAAAGAGAGAGAAATAAAAAGCCATTACGATCACATGAAATAACACAATATAAAGCAGTGAAGCAGCACTTCAGTATTAAATCTATTTTAGGAGAGTAAAAGCACTCTTGCCACAAGATGCAGGATGAAATGAGAGATGCCAATGTTTACTGAGCTGAGATTCACATCATGGCAGACCTTTTCTGACTGCAGGCTCTATTAACACCAGCATATTAAAGAGTCAAAGCATTTGGAGGATGGAGGCCGGGCTCCCGCAAGTCATTACTCAGGTCTGAGGGCTTCACGGTTACAAGGCTAAAATGTCAAGGCAAGTAATCTTTTCCAGTAGATATGAAAAAAATGAACACTGAGCTGATTTTAGCCATTCCATCGTGTTCAAGAAAACTCAAGATATTGCTTGATGTGTTGTAGGGATGTCACAAGTACCGGTACCAAGTCGGTACTGAAAATGAACTGTAAAAAATGACGATACCAGCATTTCTGTAGTAACGTTAGCCTACTAACGTTAACTTACCGGTAGTAGGCCTACCGACTCGAGTATATCCGGTACCCACAGCTGCGTTCAGTTGCTTCCGTGTTAATCTAAGCGCTGGGCTCCAGTAGCTAAATATGTACTATTGTATGTGAATATTAAACTGCAAAATACTATTTAAATAGTACTCCAGCCTGTTTTGCGTCTCTGTGTGAATGAAGGTGCCGACGCGCGTGCGCGCGCGCGACACTGACGTTAGCTCGCTGTCTTTGTAGTCTCTGCCAGCTGCTTTGTTTCTCAATGTCAAGGATACTTCCATGAGGACATAAAGTCCCGAACGAATGAACCATCACTTCGTGAGAATTTATTGTTTCATTTGAGAAAAAACGGTATGAATACTCAAGGTCTTCACGGCAACCCGTCAAAATAAAAGTTCGGTGTAAACTAAAGTGAAGAAAATTACATAATATATTAGGCTACTGTTGTACAGTATATTTTAGTCTCTATGTAATATTATACACCTCTACTAATAATAATAATTATGCCTAGATGGTTGCTTATTTTTCACTTGATCTTTAAATAATGTTTCATTTTAAACAGCATACTATAGGCTATTAAATGTTTATGTGTTATTTACTTATAATTATTATCATCATAAATAATACATTTAATATTATTTTTGAAAAATAGTTAAATAAAAGTGTTTTTTTTTTCCTTTTTTTTTTGCTGTGGTACCGAAATTGGTACAGATACCTTCAAATTTGCATGCTATTAGTACTGACTACTGGAATTTTGGTACCGTGACAAAATGTGTTGTAAAAATCTTCAATAAAAATGTATTTAAAAATTATCAATTGTTTTTCAGTTATATCAGAATCAGCTAAGACATGTAAAATAGTACAAGTAGTGGGTAATGTGCCTTCAAATTATAAAGTGTGGCAACAGGATTGGCATATTCAACAGCATGTCTCTAAATAATGATAATGTTCACTGCAAACACTATGACAGGTTGTTAAAGGTAAATGGCAACAAGTCCAGTGTTGCAATGTGTTATTATCTGACTTAAAATCAAAAGACAAAAGTGATGTTAAATGTTTGTTTGTTTAAAAGCTGAGTTTTATGCTTCATAAAATTGATGTGGATAAAGGTTTAGAAATAGAGATATCTGCTATTTTCAAACCAATATAATTATACACAGTAAATTCATATTACACATAACCTTACTGAAATACACTAATCATATTTTATGCAACAATATTTTATATATAATAAATATTATATGACATTATATATATATATATATATATATATATATATATATATATATATATATATATATATATATATATATATATATATATATATATACCTTTTATATTATGTACATTGTAATAAGTATTATAAATGTAGGCTATCTAATAAATATAAATACTATTTATTTCAAACAATATCACATTACTTTTTATATTTCTTTATTTTATTTAATTAAATTGACAATAAAGATAAAGGCTACATGATTATGGTATTATTTGAAATCAGTGTTTGGCGAATTATTGGCTTAATCAATCCTTAATTTTTATAACAATCAACCATTAAAATTCCCGAAAATGTAGATGTGTTGCAGACACTGTAAAAAAAGAAATAAAGATTTTTGTTGTTGTTGTTGTTGATATTTATGAAAAATAATAATTGGATTACATTGTACAATAAATCATTGTAATTAGTTGTGAAACTGAATAGCAAATTCTGAGTGAAAAGGGTTTCTACACTATTTATTTCTTCTTCAGTGTACTTGTCTATTCTGTTACACTGACATCTTGTAGCATAAAAGTGACTGGAGAGTCATAATGAGGCAAAAAGTGACAGTCAGTTTAAGACACCAATTCAAGAAGTACAGCAAGTTTCCAAATGTGTAGCAAGTCAGATTTAACGCAGTTGTCCTTTTTCATACAACTGAAGACAACAGTGTAAGCCAACCTGGATCACTATCCGAATGATAAATGGCAAGAAATAATATGGCATATGCAAAGACAGCTTCCAGACACAAACTGTCCCAGAAGAGCCACAGCAGAAATGACTGATAGCAGTTTGGTGTATTCAATATGAAAACACATCCGCTATATTTGCTTTCAGCCATTCAATCAATTGTAAACCTTGGATGGAAGGAGGACTTGTTGATATGTGAGAAGGGTAGAGACACCTGACATCTGATTCTAATGAGCATCTGCCATGTTCAAACAATATTTAGCTGTTTGTCTCCAAATCCCAAGTCAAATCAGTCTTTTGACCAGGAGTACCAAACAGTAATGCATTCACAGATGGCTGTCTAAACCTGGAACTGCGTCTTTTATAACTCTTGTTCTCACCTGACAATCCCTATTACTCAGAGGACACATGGAAATAGTACACTCTGTCATTTGTGCTTTCTCAACTTGTTGGTGGATACCAGAAATACCCAATTACAGTTGACATTATAGTGTCAAACTGGCATAATTACTGTCATCTGCATTGGTGCATATGCTGATAGATGGAAAACAAACAATGATTTAAAGCTACACTGTGTGATATTTTTATCCATCTAGCGGTAAAAAGGTATATGACCTTGCAGTGAATAATAGTTTCTGTTCCTCTCAATTCAGATTTCATTTTAACTCCTACGGTGGCCGATTTTGTCCAAGATTAACATGGCAATCCCCCTCTTCACATTCGACACGGTGCCATCGAATGTTAAAACGCGAAAGGCGAAGCTTGAATTTATGGGTATGTCCCTCTTTGGCTAATGTACTTTCAAGATGGAGGGGCAACATGGCGACCGGCATTCGAACCCCTCACCCGTATGTATTTTCAATGGCATATTATAAACTTACGGTAATACTTTATTACTTGAAAGAAGTAAATAAACATTAATGAGCACATATTTTTGAAAGAACTAAGTGTTTTTAGCTAAGAATAAACTAAAAAAGTAACACAGTGTAGCTTTAAGAAAATATAACATGTAGACTTGCGTCAAGGAGTGAAGAGCCATCGATGTCAACTAAGTTTAAGGCATGAAATGTCTTGTTATAAACTGTTATTTCGACCATTAAAGGGACAGTTGGAAATGCAAAATGCAAATTACCTCATAATTTACATACCCTCAAGCCATATGACATTCTGGGTTTAGGGATGGGATTTGGTTACATGTTAAAACGTGTCTAAATAGCATAAACAAAATAATGCTGGCTGAATAAATTGAGAATCACAACCCAACATGTCATAATGGCAAAATCATAACCCAATTTTATAATGACAATAACTTCCCCATGTCATCTGTGTATGATTCTCACTGAATGGAGAACCCTGCACGTTGGAAAATGACACCTAGGGGTACCTTTAGCATCTTCATTGCGACGTGGAATGCTTCAGATTTTGACGCCTTCACTCTCAGAAAAAAAGGCACAGTGCTGTCACTGGGGCAGTACAAAAATGAAAAGGTACATCTTTGTACCTTACTCACCCCTAAATGGTACATATTAGTACCTCAAATGTACATAATAGTAGGTTTTGTACCTTAGGGTACCGCTCCGGTGACAGCAATGTACCTTTTTTCTGACAGTGCTGGGAGTGAGAATGGGTTGAGATATTTTACTTTATAATGTGCTAAATATGGATATTTTCTGACAAAAACCCATTGATTCACTTTGGAAGGTCTTTATTCATTTATTCACTTTGGATGCACTTTTTGGACCTCAAAATAATAAAATATCGCACTGACTTGAAAGGTGCACATCCTGAAAACTCAAAAAAGGCTGCATGATATTATACTAAAAGTATGTGGTACTTCACCCTGAATACAGTTCAGCAAGAGAAAGGTAAAGCGAAGTAAGAAAAGACAAGAGTACATTAAAAAAAATGCTGTAGCTTAGCTACAGCATCTCTACTCTTCGTCGTTTCTTACTTCTCTTTACCAGTAGCGTATAGTGGTTAAAGATCTTGGCTGGTAACCAAAAGGTTCAGAACCCTGCCAAGAGCCATCATCACTGCATCTTTGAGCAAAGCTATTAACCTCAGGACTTCAGGGCGATTGACCCATTAATAAATGTACTGGATATTTGGATAAAAGTGTCAGCTTTAAGGTGGGCAAAGCAACCAGAGGTGTGCCAAGATCTGGCCTGTACACTGTTTACAATGAACTGATAATGTCTTTAATTTACTGAAAGTAAAAAAAAATCAAAGAATGACTCACTGGTGTGTCATTATAGCTACACTTTCAGGGTAAATCATTGGCAAAGAATAAGCCAAAGAACTAAAGATTTTCCAAAGCTATTCCGATCATTTATGAGTATGCCTTCATGAGGGTCCCTATCTATTAGTTGCCAAGCATCACTGCCGAAACAGCTCTATAATTCTCTTTGTAGAAGCTTACTAGAAATTTATGTGGCATTATTAGTTTTGAAGCTTTGATGGTCATTTTTGGCACGGAAAGCGCAAAGGACTGTTTGATTTGCGAACACCACAAAGGAGCATCTAGGATCGGCTCATATGAAAGGAAAACAGGTTCTGACTCTGGGGGGCTGAAACAGCGGAAATCAGATGGATCGTATATCAGGATCGTGGCAAAGACACATTACTGAGAGACCTGCAAATCGTTGTTCAATCCTAAAACAAATTTCACCGTATTCTAAAGAGGAAGACAAAAAAGAAGCATGACACAAAATAGATTTACTTGTCCATGTGGCATTTTCATCTGTACAAATATCTCTGCCCTGAGCAAATAGCACAACTGTCTCAGACGATCACCGGCAGAATGACCAAAATCATGAGATATCAATATCATTTATGCACAGTATGAAAGCTAATTTTTCAAACCGAACAAAGAGGTACGATTACATTATGCTGTTAAGTCTGTACTATGCTCATTATTTTACTATTTTAAGTACCATTTTAATCATTTCCCCTATCCATTGTTCCTTAAACCGTAACTCTACACACTGTCGGATTTTCTGTGGGAAGCACTTCTGGTTGTTATTGGCAGGTTATGAGTCCGATTCACCTTGCCCGAGGAAGGCACATCACTTTAATAGCCAGCATGGTCATTATCACATGATTCTCTCATTCACAGAGCTCTTCTGTCCTGCCAAGACTGCCTTTTCCCAAAGCATTTAAAGCCTGTTTTATGTTAAATTAGTTTTCTCACAGTATGTGTGCCATGATAACAGTGAAAGGCACCTGTGCAATGTTCTGGTGATTAGATTAAATCCAGAAAATTCTATAATATACAGGGGATCTTTATGCATCTCCCTAATCAATTTACTAGCTTAAAAGATTGAAATATTCTATTAAACATCTAAAGACCGGCTCACATTATCACATCAGCTGGGGGGAGGTGAAAACTTTTTGAATTTGAAGATCAAGGTAAATTGCACTTAATTTGTCTTCCGGGAAACATGTATCTTCTGTTGCTTCCGAAGGGCAGTGCTAAATGAAGAAATTTGACATTTAAACAAAATGAGAAAATCTTCATCCTGTTCAAAAGTTGTCACCCCCTGGCTCTTCTGGAGCATCAGTGAATGTCTGAACCGTTTCTAATAGTTGACCTTGAGTCCCTTAATTGTCCTCAGTGTGATAAGATATATCTCAAAATCATACAGTCACTGCTGAAGAACATCGGGCAATTTAACTGCTCAGGACAAACAAGGGACTCAAGAACAACCAAATCACATATGGTTCTGTTCTGCGCATCCTAGCATGTATACGAGCAGCGATAACCCCTAGGGTAAACAGAACAGAACCAATTGGACACATAATTAATATTAAATGTACAAAATAATACAGGAATTAAGTCTGATTCAAGGGGAATCAGAATACCAAATCCCGACTGGACGAGAGGAGGAGCTGGGGATGGAAGAGGGTAAAGGAGCTCAGGAGAACGTAATAGCTGCTGATAATACTGAAGGAGCTTATATATATATATATATATATATATATATATATATATATATATATATATATATATATATATATATATATATATATATATAAATATATATATATATATATATATATATATATATATATATATATATAATGATAAAGCCTATTTGATGAAGCAACCCATTCGTAGCCCGCGTGCAGATCAAAACACAACTATGGCGGATTCTGGAGGAGTTTATCGCTAAAAGAGAAGCTCTATACAGTCTGGAACCTGTACACACAGATGCATTTTCATTTGCTGACTAGTTAGACTGAGCACTTGAGAGATTTCCGCTTTGTCAAACGATCCGTAAATTAATCTCAAAGTATTGACTGTTTTTGATGCACAGTAAACACTAGTGCGAAGTGCTCGACCGTGTGAGAAACACTGTCATCATTATATTGTCATCAGTCATTAAGCACCACCATCAGTCCTAAATTCAGTTAAAATGGTTAAAAACATTCATGGTTTTATTTGCACATTATTACCATACATTTTTAGTTCAGATTACTTGAGAAATTACTTTTTTATTCTATCATTAAATTATCTGCAATTTATTATGTTTTTATAATCTGAAGACATGGTGGGGATTATTACTTTTTGAATTAATGAAGAAATTAATGAATTGGCATTTACAGTATGTAGCGCCTTCACATTTATTACTGTACACCCAAAGCGCTTTACAACTATGTCAGGGGTCTCTCCTCAACCACTAGTGTGCAGAATCCACTTGGATGATGCGACAGCAGCCACAGTACAATGGCGCCAGTGCGCTCAACACACCCCAGCTATTGGTGGAGAGGAAAGAGGGTGGTAGAGCCAATTCAATCTATGAGGTCCATTATGGTGGTGGAGGTTGAGGAGATTCCCGCTTCTATGTAAAGCGCTTTGAGTGCATAGAAAAGCGCTATATAAATGTAACAAATTATGAATTCATTATTATGAGGCCATGATTGATAAGGTTCAATGGAGTGAATTTGGCCAGGACAAAGTAGGAGGGTTCACTGGAGGGTTGGGGCTCAGTGCTTCATGTAGGTGGTCTACAAACCAGAAGGTTGGTGGTTCCATCCCCGGTTCCCCCTGACCAAGTGTTGAGGTGTCCATGAGCAAGACAACTAAACCTAGCTGCTCCTGACGAGCTGGATGGTGCCTTGCATGGCTGACACCGCCTCTGAATGAGTGAATGAATGGGTGGATGTAAGGTGATATGTAAAGTGCTTTGGTGGCTATGGGTCTGTTTGAAGTGCTATATGAACGCAGTCCATTTACTATTTACTCTTTTACGAGAAGTGCCATGGGATTTTCAAAAATGAGTCAGGACTTAGGACTTAGTCAGGAAAAAAAAATATTAATATAAATTAATAAATTAAATTAATAAAAATTTAATTCATTTATTACTTGCTTATATGTACCTTTATTTGCACCATGAGAATATGAATACATACAGAATCTGTTTACATTTCAAACTTGTGATTGATTTGAATTATTATTTTTATTTTTATTTATTTATTTATTTATTTATTTTAACATTCCCTGCACTTTGACAGAAGAAAAGTATATCTGCAATTGTTCCATTTCTGAAAAGGCTGGTGTTTGGATATTTAATATTTTTGCTTTACTCTTTTTTGAAATGTGTGTATTATAGTAGACTATTTGATGATGGTACATTTAACTTTAGATCAGTGTGTGTGTGTGTGTGTGGCCACCATTATGGCCACCATGAGGAGAACAGCATATAAATCATACTAAAAATGTACAACATTTTCTGTGATGTGTCCTTTAAGGTTTGGGGATAACTCTATACAAATGTAAATAATAAAAATCATGTATATGGAAGGTCCCCATAAAACATTAAAGCCCAACATATACAAATGTGAAATACTACTCATTTAGATTTAGCAGAAAAATAGATTATTTAAATTAGAATGAATGTTAGCTGCAAGCCAGGCTGGGCCGCTCTATGGGGAGAGCATGCAGAAGTCACATCGTGACAAATAATTCAAATGTACGTTTTATCTTACAATGTCTCTGGAGGTGTGTGAACTCTTGCTGTGCTTCGACTCAGTATCTGTGTTCCAGGTGCTCTGCCCTGTAATGCTCTTCAGTTGTTTCCCTTTTTGTTGGGGCCAATGAGAAATCTTCAGAAAAATCCCATTGGCACAAAGCAAGAATGGGGAAGTTATACTGCTGTAAACATTCACTAAGTTTCAGCACCTGTTAGAGGTGTAACAGGTATTAGTTTTGTATTGTGTCACAATATATTGCAATACAAAAATGCAAAAATCTGTATTGTGTATAGTTCACCCAATTTGAAAATTACTATGTGAGAAAAAATTCAAGTTTACAGAGTTTTAGTGTCAGTACTAAGATATAATGTTGAATTAAATGTATGCTAATGCAGTGGAGGAATATTTGGGGGTCCTGATAATGCCAAATGTCTTATGTTACCAGTAAATAGTAGCCAACAATATTATATCTAAAATAAATGTATTATTCTATTTCTTGTGTGTCGTCTAAAATAATTATGTTTGCAATCACCATTGTGTACCTGCATCTGTATACAGTATTGTATCTGTTCAGTGCAGTATGAAGACAAACAAAGATGAAAAATTGATGTCTAGACAGATTCAATACCTGCAGCACAAAGAATAATCATATTGCATACAAAATAAAAATAAATAAAAAACTGAAAATCTAAACAGACATAACTGCACCTCCTTTGTCTTCTATCTTAATAAGCACCTGTGCTTGATGATTACATCTTGTCCCGCTGGCTACTAGCTGTCAGCTGGGTGTTTCCTGAAAGCTGAAGGGGGCATTTTAATCATAGTCAGGTCTCGACTGACTGCTCTGTTCAGGTAAAACCGAGTGATCAGCCTCTATGCAAGATCAAATTCTGTTTTTTCCACGCTCAGTTCAGTGAGCATCTGACAACTCTGATTTGCCACAGCCCCCAGGTACATTTGATCGTGTGTGTGTGTGTGTTGTCGGTATTTCAGGTGAAGATGATGGATACACTTTCAGAGGATTAAAAGCATTTTGAAAAATGCCACTGTCAAGGTAAGTCACTCGGAGCAATAGAATCAGCTTAATGAGAATAATTACAACAATTTTATCTAGAAGGAATGGCCCCTTTTTGGTTCAACAATAGATTACCATCTTATCTGGTAATTCATATCACTCCAATAATGGAAAGTTACATTCCACTCTTGAGGATTTGTAAAAGAGAAATATGATAATATGAAAAGAAAGTGATGATGAAAAGTGAGTAACTTCCTAAACCTGATTACAGGAGATCCATAGACATTTCGGAATATGCATCAAATATGACATTCAAAATCTAATCTAAATATGGAAATAAAAAGAAAGATGATGAAAAGGGATGCAACAGGAATGATGTAAAAGGAAGAAGAAATATTTAAGATTCAAGCTAAATCAGGGCATGCCAAGTACTAAGAATTTTGGAAATTTGTAATGAGAAAAAGGCAGATATATTGTTTTGAAATATAAAGGCATGGAAATATGGGATATAAAATTAAAATTTGGGCCAATACAAATATAGGCTGTTAATTATATTACAAACATGTAATGATTAGTATTATAAATGACCAATAACTTCTAAATTGCTAATAGGGTTCTCATTTCTGTAATAATAAATAATAATAATAATAATACATTTTATTTTTATTGCACTTTACATTTGGAACAAATCTCAAAGTGCTACAGTTAAGATCATTTAAAAAGGGGAAAATACAAATAGATTTAATAGCTAAAAGACAAGCTCTCCCAAAAAGAAATGTTTTAAGTCCTGTTTTAAAAGTCTCAAGAGCTTGAGGTGCCCTCAGATGGTCGGGTAGGGCATTCCAAATCCGAGGAGCGGCAGAACAGAAAGCCCGACCACCCATAGTGCTGAGCTTAGTCATGGGAAGATGAAGGAAGTTTGAATTTGTTGAACGAAGTGATTGAGTTGTAGTTGAAGGTGTAAGTAGTTCTTTCAGATAGGGGGCATTTCCATAGATGCACTGGTGGGTTAGAAGGAAGACCTTATATTCAATCCTGGAATATAAAAATGGAAACAGGAAGCAAACTCTCAACCGGATCCTTGCTGCACTATTCAGAACACACTGCAGTCTCTGCAAGCTTTTGTTAGGGATCCCGATGAGAAATGCGTTACAGTAATCCAGTCTGGAGGAGACAAAGGTGTGGACCAGCTTTTTAGTATCTGCTAATTTATGCGTTGCAACATTATATTGTATAGTATAAAAATAAATATATTTTGAGATTTTCTAAATATTACATTGAATAATGTTATTAAATTAGTCTTTTTAAATATTAACTTTAAGTGATAATAAGATGACAACAAAGATAATCTAAATGTAAAAATCTAATATTGATACTATAAATAAATAAAAAACCCTCTAATATCTGCCAATAACCAATATGGCACAGATGTACACATAAAATCATTTAACACTTCCAATTCTCAATATTTTGCTTATTATTATGCATATTAATAGGATATTGGCTGTATATTAAAGCACACATGAATGCCCTATTCTAATGGCTATATTCTATCCCTTTATCCAAATACTTACAACTACCTCAATAACTTTTAATAAGCAGGAGTTTACTGAGGTAATTGTCATAGTTAATAGTAAGAATTAGAATCTAAAGTGTGACCATTATTGTCATATTCAATGGCAAATTAAGAAACATTGTAAACAGCGGCATGCATATTTTTGTTTAGATGTTTTTGTTGCAATCATATGTCAGGTCTGCGGCCTATTGTACCTACTTTCACAATTTGTCTCTTTTTTAGAACAAGAGCAAGTGATACAGGGGGAAAAAAAGAGATCTGTCAAGTAGATCAATTTTTGTAGCACAGATAGTTCAATTTCAATGGCTTAGATAAATGAATTTGGGTGAGCCCTTGTGTCTAATATATCATTCGAATAACCATGTGATATTTCGCAAATCAGAATCTCTCAGACCTTAAATCTTCCAATGAATATTTAATTGTGTCCTATTTTGTTCATCCCAGATTCTGCATTCCCATCTAGCAAACACAACGTCGCCACGCTGCTTGGCATGAGATCCCATGTGTGAAATTGTTCCATGGTCACTGTGAATACGATCCACGGAGAAAGAATTAAAAGCATCAGAAAGGCAGCAGAAGGGCGGAGGAGGAGTGACACAACGCTACGGCCCTGTTTCTCACTAAAGGGATCCGTGCCATACGCTATTAGTGGCTCTATTCAATCAAAAGATAGCGACAGGGAGAGAGGCTTATCAACAAATGACAGCTACACATGCAAGCCACAACCAGAGTCACAGTTTTTCAGCAGCCGTACTCGAGATGACAAGCATGCTAGATGATCTCATTGGTCGTCTGGATGCTTGTGGGCAGCGATGACGCTTCTGCAAAGCTCTGGGTGACGAATCTGTTTCCTTCACTATCAGAGGTTAAAATAAGAAAGCTTGGCCTTGTTATGCTGGGAGTGTCAGATCAACTTGGTCCTTTTAGGGGTGCTCGCTGTTTAGGCCATGATATGTTCAGATGTTAAAAAAAGTTAAGAGTGCATTAAAAAAAAACTTGAGGTGTGCAATTAAATGTTTTTAAAATAATGGCACAATATGTACGTTTTTGCATTAAAATATCCCAAAAACACAAGAACAATGTTACATATTTTGTTGACTTACGTATACCAAATGTTTCCAACATGTTTAAATCCGCACTTTTAACCAGTTTATTTTGAAATGTCTTTGCTTTACTACTTCCAGCTGCTCATTTAAGCAGACGGAGATAAATATACACTCCTATAACCATCTACAACATATTACAACATAAACAGCATAAAGTAGACTGTCATAATTCATCAATAGTAAATCATAAGCAATCGTTGTTGGCATAAATGTGTAGTATTTAGTGATTGCCAACTGTTTTGAAATCGTAAGCCTGATGAATGTGCAATGCCGCGTTTCTACTTTGAAATGTGTAATGCTCATTTTTACTTGAAGTCTAAAGTCGACATGAAATGAAAGCTGTGATGGTCTTTTCTTCCCTGTTGTGATGGATATCTGAGTCAATATCCATCTGGATTTGATTTGATTGTTTTGAGGGTGGGAGTGGGGATGGGGGTTTAAAGTGTTGGATTCTCATGATAAATGTGCAAAAAAAAAAAAAAAAAAAAAAAAATATATATATATATATATATATATATATATATATATATATATATATATATATATATATATATATATATATATATATAGATGGACGCATGATGGGGTATTTCGGTGCCAAATACACTTTGAACAAGCAAGTTTCAGAAAATATGGCCCTGAATGACTTCATAAAGGGTGAAGTTCCTTGTATGGACAATTTTCCCGGATGAGAGCTGTCAGCAAGCGCTGTCTGACTAAAAAATCAACAATGTCACTAAATAAGTGTGTTTTTGGTTGTGAGAGAAAGATCACCTTCTTCAGCTTCCCAAAGAACCTAGCATTAAGGAAACAGTGGATGCAGTTTGTTTTTCCGGAGCAGCAACAGAGTTCTGCAAGTGTGTTTGTTTGTTCCTGGTCATGAGTTGAAACCACAGGCAGTGAGTGAAACTGTATAAAATGTCTGTGTTTTGTTAGCAATCAGCACGCAAGTGCATCTAATGTAACCAACACAAACGTATATTGAATCGAAAGCAATGATGTATTATGTCTGTGTGTATGTGTGTGTGTGTGTGTGTGTGTGTGTGTGTGTGTGTGTGTGTGTGTTTGTGTGTGTGTGCATGCACTGTAAACCCTAATGTTGTCTTTACTTAAACAAATCAAGTAAACTTGACTAAATATTACTAGTTTAGTCTAAAAACTCAGTCATATAAGTTAGTATAACTTATTAACCTACAAAATGCATAAACTTAAGATTTCAAGTTGTATGAACTCAAAATCATAAGTAATTAAAATAGCTCACTCTGGTCTTGCTTTGATGTGATTGGCCATGCAAGGAGTTCTGTCTAGCAACAAGAGAACGAATTCACTGATTGGAGGACATTTCCAAAAGGCAATCCTTTTCGCCTCACCTGTTGCTTGTTGCTGATTCAAATTAAGATGGAGACTTTTTCATTGTGTGCAATCTTAAATTCGGTAAGTAAAAATTTGTAAGTTACTAAACCTAACAATAATACGTGAACTAACTTATAACCAGATTGACTGTATTTCTGTTTTAATGAACATAATTGTTTTGTTGGAAGTCACCATGATGGAGATAAGTGTTTGCTTTAGTTGGGCTCTTGACAAATGATAATGTAATATTAGTGTTTCTCTGGCTGCTTTGTGTTTGTGAGACACATATGTTAAGTAACAAAAAGCCAAGAGAAATTATCATTAAGTGGTGTTGTTTATTCATTGATGATGATAATAACATCATCAAGCATAGGCAGAATTCCTGATCTTGTGCAGAGTCCAATGCTTTGGATGTCAAAGCAATTATTAATAGTTTTGAAATATTAATAATACTAGAATCTTCACTATTGTGCTAATATAATTTTTTTTTTTTTTTATGTGCACAAAATGTTTAAATCTATGGCATTAGTTAGACACATACACACATCACTAATCTGCGTATGAATCTCTACAATGGTGACAAAACTTTTTACAATGGTGAAAAAATCTGATAAACAGATCAACTCTGAACATACAACAAGCTACAAAAACATCAGAACAAAATAGCAAAAGTAACAGCAAATAGTTAGAATTCAAAGAAAATTTGTCACAACTCAGACGCATGGGGAAGTTTTGATTGGTTGTACCCAGCATGCTGTACTGAACTGGTGTAGCAAGTTTGGTGAACTTAACAATTTAAGTACAGTGAAAGTGAGCACCAAGTTAAGTAAACTTAAATATTCAAGTTTTATGAGACCCCATTACTCAATTGAATTGAGGGAATCACTTTCCTCAAATCATTTGAGTATTCTCAACTTATTAGGGTTTACAGTGTGTGCTTCGTCACTGCATGCCTGCACAAGGGTGTTTTCAGAAAGAATTGGTACAGCGTTTCTTTTATAAATATGATTCTAATGACTCTTCGGAGATATGAAGGATTTAATACTACTCTGTCAGTACTCAAGATTAACATGAGATTGGTAGAAATTTTTCTGTACCCTTAAAGATATTGAATACTTCTATGACCTTCAATTTTACAAAAATAAAAATAATAATAATTATATATATATATATATATATATATATATATATATATATATATATATATATATATATATATATATATATATATATGTGTGTGTTTGTGTGTGTGTGTGTGAGTGTGTGTGTGTGTGTGTGTGTGTGTGTGTGTGTGTGTGTGTGTGTGTGTGTGTGTGTGTGTGTGTGTGTGTGTGTGTGTGTGTGTGTGTGTGACTGTGTGTGTGTGTGTGTGTGTGTGTGTGTGTGTGTGTGTGTTTTTCATTGTTTTTTTTCTTTTCTTTTTTTTGTTTTTTTTTACTTTTTAGGACTCGCAGGGACCTTTGCACATATGCTTCTAAATAAATTTTACAGTTCGCAAACACCTATTTTTAGTGGTAAATGCGAGTGAAACGCTCACACTGTCGAGGCCTGCTGTCTTACCAGATATGGTTGAAAATTATTAAATGAATCTATGGGGAATGGAAGCAGGCCTGGGGACTGGTGTGCCAGAGTGCTTCACAGAGTCCACTAATCACTTTGCTGCACCGTACCAACTCTCTCTCTCTCTCTCTCTCTCTCTCTCTCTCTCTCTCTCTCTCTCTCTCTCTCTCTCTCTCTCTCTCTCTCTCTCTCTCTCACATATTCACACACACACACACACGCACACACACACACACACACACACACACACACACACACACACACACACACACACACACACACACACACACACACACACACACACACACACACACACACACACACAGCTGGCAGTAATTTGATGAAATAAAGGAACAGGACTTTAAGGTTAATCATTTATAAAACACTTCTTTTATATATCACTTGCTGGTATTTGCTTTCTAATTTATAGCATTCACTGCCAGTATGCATAAGGACTTGAGTCATCCTGCTGATGAAACATGATAAATGATGTCCAGTCCATCTGTCTTGCCCATAGACCTTAAAAATATATAATTCATATCGATGAGAAATAAACAGTTGTGGAAATGTAGAAATTAAAACTAAGCTCCAATCTACTCCCGAAAATCAAGAAAAAGTCAGTTGGTGTCATTAATGATGTCACACCCCATATTTTTATAGCATCAAACTAAAAGCAAAACCAAACTTGACGAACACATCATTGCCAACACTCTATGAGTTATAAAAGCATGTAAAACACACATAGGCCATTTTATAATTAGTTTGTAAAAAATGTAAAATCATAACGTACATCTAATTCTATTTCGTCATGTCTAAACACATTTTAGAAATCACTAGAAATTGGTTTTAAGTTATAGATATAAACCTTTGAGGTGTAAACATTTCTAAAAACATAACATTAAACAGCACAACTGTTCCAACATTAATAATTCTAATCAACAAATTAGAATGATTTCTGAAGGATTGTGTAATACCGAAGACTGGAGTAGTGATGCTGAAAGTTCGGCTTTGCTGAGGAATAAACGACATTTTAAAATAAAAAAAGTTATTATTTTTTTTTTTTACTTGATCAAATAAATGTAGCAATGGGGAGCATAAGAAACTGCCCCCCCCCCAAAAAAAAAATCATAAACTTTTACTATACAGTTTAAAGAAGCCTTCTGCTTCTGAAGCCTTTGTTATGAAAAATCCATGTAAAAATAAAATAAAATTGAGAGTGTTTGATGAGTGTTTAAATCATTGAAAATGAACAGAACTACACAGAAATAGTAGAAATACACAGAACTACTCTCCAGAAAATCATAAGATAAACTATAGACTATCGCAGAGTTGATATTATCCTCTGTGAAATCCTTGGTTTATAAACAGGTTGTGGAAAATTACAATCGAACATCTGAACACAGCTGAGCCACATCACCACAACATATTAAAATCCCCATCCATTCATACACAGCTCAGGTTGAGAGTAATTAAGGCCAAACTCCATTTTCCAGCAAGCCTCTTGATTCTGACCCTGGTTTGAGATGGTAGGCTATATTACTGGATGATTTTCCCAAAGAAGCAGGGCTCACTCGGGTTAATGGGAGCCTGTGGCTGCAGCTAACTTTCTAACATGTACAGCTCTAAAGGTTGCAGCTTAGCTCGAATATCACCCAACAGTCTCTAATTACAGCAACAATCTTAAACAAACACCAATATGAAAGTTCACCAGCATAATGTGCACATACACACACAAGCACAGGATCATATGAGCTCCTAATGTTTCATTAGGGCAGGAACACAACGGCATTGGCCAGGCTGTCGCTAATGGGTTTGCAGCATATTAGATCTTTCTTACTCCTTCTGAAGGCTATTAGCAATGGATTAATTGGACCGGAGACCCATTTTCCTCTTCAAAATTCACATCTTCAAAATTTCATGAAAATAATTGCTGTGTACATAATAGCACTAATTACACTTCAAGGAGAGAGAAAATGTGAAATATGACATGTAGCCGACTAATAATAAAACCAAATTCTAATTAAAATCCTTGACATTACTTGAATATCAGGACACAAAGAAACAATTAATTTCAGTATAAAAGTAATGTCTCACCAATTACACAAAGCTTCCTTCCGAATACGGACTGCTGTGTGCTACATCACATACTCATGCTGACCTAAAGAATTACAGAATGACATAGGTCTGAATCAAACCATCTGTTCTGTTCAAACACTCAAGGACAGTGAGTATACATTAGACTTGATGACAACACATTACTGTACTGTTTTACATAGGGATGCACCGGCATTAAAATTTGATATAAAAAACTCATCGATATCGTTCATACTGAAACTTAACCGATACCAATGCATATATATATATATATATATATATATATATATATATATATATATATATAAAATCACAATCTATGACAAAATATTACTATAAAATCTGGTCACTTTTGTACTATGCCACTTTTGTAAAAAAAGAAAAAAAGAAAAAAAAGAAGTGTTCATTGATTCATTTCTAAAGTCTATTTTAAATGACGCTTTCATTTTCAACGCTAAATATATGCCAATCCATGGATAACTAATGGGCATTGGGATGAAAGTAAAGAGGGCGCTTGAGATGCACAAGTCAGCAATATTTTTATGATTTATTGATGTGAAGTTTCATGCACAATGACAAACAGGAGTGCAGCATTCTTAAAAAAAAAAAAAAAAACATTACGCAGAGTTGACTCCCATAACATCAAATTACAAACATTACAGGCTTTAACATGGCTGTGTTTTACGATTATACATTTTATTCGTGTAAATGAACATTTCCTTAACCTAAATAACTTTTTGTAGTATAAAGAACCTTTAGTGCTATGAAAAGCTTTCATGGATATTAAAGACTCTTCATGAAACCATAGATAAAGAACCTTTATTTTAAAGAGTATAGATAGTAATCTAATATATAGTGATGTGATTTGTAAAAGTAGTAGCTATCTATGAACGAATGAAGAGGATATAAAGACTATGGTCTGGTTCATGAACAAACTGTTCTTAAAATTCATTCTTTTTAATGAATTGTTCAAAGAGATTCATGCATCTATAACTCAACTAGTCACAACAAACTTTACATCAGTTTATATCCACAAAGCAGTTTTGCTTGTGTTGATTACTGTATCTGTTAAATAAATTGCAAGCAAACAATTAATTAAATTGTTTTATATAGTCATAATGTATAATTGTTATGGGGGTCAGCTAAGAGAGAATTTCTTTCTTACACTCTTAGAAGAAAATGTTCTATAAAGAACCTTAAAAGGGTCTATCGACGCTAGTTGGAACCCCTAAAAGGTTCACTGCAAAAAATGCTTTTCTTACTCAGTATTTTTGTCTTGTTTCTAGTCCAAACATATAAAAATTCTTAAAACAAGAAGTATTTACTAGACAAGCAAAAGCAATTTTGGGAAAAAATAACGTCTCGGTTACGTATGTAACCCTCGTTCCCTGAAGGAGGGAACGGAGACGTACGTCGGAACTGAACCGACGAATGGGATCCCATTCGTCGGTTCAGTTCCGACGTACGTCGAACGTGACCGACTGAAAGGGAACTCAAAATTAAGAGAGTTTTTGCTAAGATAAGAAATGTATTTTTTTGCAGTGCTCTATATAGAACCCTTTTTAAGTGCCAAAAGGGTTCTTTCTTGTCATTATAGAACCCTTTTAGCATAAAAGGGTCTTTGGATTTATATTCAACTATACCTATATACCTTTTAAGGGTTCAAAATACATAGCGGCGATAGAACCTTTTCTTCTAAGAGTGTATGCAAGTAAAAACTAAAATGTGCCAAATTGAATTAGAATAGAATCAAAATTAAATTTAAATGACAATTGAAGCAAATTAAAAAACTTACCCAGTGCTAATAGAAGTCTGTAATTTTCACCAAAAGACTGAGTTATGATATTTTGATTGAACATTAGGAGGTCGAAATAAAAAATGTAAAAAATTAAACATACATAAATTAAAAAAAATCATAGGGTGACAACTTTAAAAAGCACTCCCCAAGAAGAGAGAAAAAGTGTATTTTCTCTTTAGTGCTTCTAAAAGGTGAACAAATCTTAAAAATCATCTATTTACCAGTCGGCCCTTGAGTCGAAATGAACTCTGTGGCCCCGCAGCTTCCGGTATTGGTTATTAGCCAAGGTTTGTTCTTTTTTGGCTTAATTTCATCTTCCATGGAAAAGCTAAATCCCATGAGGCATCCTGGGATTAAAATTAGATACACATATTTGAAAATAATTAATTCCCCATTGTTTTGCGGGTTGTTTTGTAAAGTGATTTTGGGCTGTGTGTTTTTGAAATGGGAAGGAATTTTACTGTAATGAGGACTGCCAGAGTAAATGTGCCGTCACACTGTACGCTTCTTTCACCTACAATCATTGAAAAGGCAAGAACAAAGTATGTCTTTCATTGTGTTCCAAAGATAAAGTTTAGATTGTTGACATTCAAATTTGCCAAAAGAGAACAGCACAGACTGAGCTTTACTCACTGATCATCTCCTAACAGTCACATATAAGTTCTGGGTGTATTAGATAGTAAGAAAACAATCCAATCTTGTAATCAGTCTTTTCACTCTAAAAAAATGCTGGGTTAAAAACAACCCAAGTTGGGTTGAAAATGCACCGACCCAACAATTGGGTTGTTTTAACCCAATGGTTGAGTTGTTCTTACCCAGCAATTGAGTTGTCTTAAGCAACATTTAACCCAACCACTGGGTTAAAACAACTCAACCATTGGGTTCAAACAACTCAATTGTTGGGTCGGTGCATTTTCAACCCAACTTGGGTTGTTTTTAACCCAGCATTTTTTAGAGTGTAGACAAAGGAGTTATGGGGAGGACTTTGGGCAGCAACTTTGACAAGAGCTAAATTATTATGGAAAGGTGAATGGGTCAGTATCTCTGAATCAGCGAGGCTTGTGGGTTTCTCCCAGTCAGCAGTTTTGAGAATTTACCAACAGTGGTCAGAGGAGGGACAAACCACAAAATGGTGACAGGGTGTTGGGCACCCAAGGACCATTAATGCACAAGAACAAAAAGGCTATCCCATTTGGTCTGAGCCAACAGAAGGTCTACTGTAGCACAAATCACACAATTTTTATGATTTCTTTTACATCATGTGGACAGCTATGCACATGTGCACCGTTTACCTGCGGACGTGATGCACCAGGATGCACAGTGGGATGACTAGAAACCGGGGGGCAGGAGTGTGATGCTCTGGGCAATGTTTTGCTGGGAAACGTTGGTTCAGCCCAGATGTAAATTTGACACGTGACATGCCACCTACCTAAACATTGTTGCAGCCAAGGTACAGCCTTTCATGGCAATGGTGTTCCCTGGCTTTTTCAGAAGGATAATGCCCCCAACAACACACACATTGTACAGGAATGGTTTGAAGAACAGAATGAAGAGATCAAGGTGTTGCCCTGGCCTCCAAATTCACCAGAATTTGGAAATTCACCAAAGCCAATTGAGCAGGGATGTGTTTGATAAACAAGTTTGATGCACGGTGACTTCACCTCGCAACCTACAGGACTTGAAGGATCTGCTGCTAATGTCTTGGTGCCAGATATCACAGGACACCTTCAGGGGGCATGTATGAATGCATGCCTCAGTGGGCCTGCAATGTTTTGGCTCACTGTTGTATGCATAATGAATACAATGTTTTTTGTTCTTATTCAGGGAAAGATCACATTTCTACTTTTATATTACATTATAAAATAATACATTTATTTATTTCTTAATTACAATTTTTTTTTTTTTTTTACCACAGAACCGCTCATAAGCTTGTAGGTTATCATAGGCAGTTTCAAACTGTTTACTAAGTAGAATTCATCTTGATGCAGTGAGTATACAACAGTCCTCATGTAAACTAAGTTGGTGTGTGTATGTAACTGTCTGTCAGATAAGACTGGCAGTGAAGCAGCTCTCCTGGAAATCGGAGCTCTCCAGAGGTTTCCATTGGAGTCCTACCAACAACTCTCTGCTCTGATTGGCTGTCTTTTTCCTCTCCCTCTGCAGCTGTCCAGTGATTGATGGGGCTGCAAATCAACAATGCAGCAGTCTGTCCACCAAGACTGGACAACATCCTGCTCACTGCAGACAAAGAGTCTTGCACACAAAGAGTGTGTTAATGCTCAGGGCTAATAAAATAGTGTCCGTCTGCTGCACTGTAAAAATTATTTCATACTAATAACAATCTTTGATCCTGAGCATAACATTTCTATTAATTAGATCTGATTTTGAATGTTTTCAGAATTTCATTGAAAATGATAAAACATTTAATTAAATTATATTTAAAATAAACTTCTTTTTACATTGACACAATCATTTTCTATCAGTTCTGCTTGACTTAAAAAGTTTCTGGAACTCATTTAGAATGAAAAAGTGATTAATAGAAAATGCTTATATATATTATTTAACATAATTATATACAGTATATATATATAATAACTAATTAAAAACATTAGCTAGGCTTGTTTTATTTACACTTGGTTGTATTGTATCTGTATTAGACTTTTTCTAAAAGAAACACTTTTTTTTTTCAAGGAAGATATTCCAAATAACATGCTCGCCATCTGTTGATCACAACGACCTCATATGTGATGCTAAAGCACTTTTGTCACTGTGGATAAGAGCATCTACTAAATGTTGTGTATTTAGGTTATGGCTTGAGCAAATGATCTATAATGAACTAAATCGCCTGTTCACACAGCTCCGACCAAAATTTGTTTAACCTTTAGAGACTTAGGGACCTAACATACACAGGCGCCAAACGACGTCAGACGTGTAAGTGTTTTTGCTAGTTATTATATTCACATCCAGCACCACGTTGTTGGAATAGCAAATGCACTCGCGCCTATCTGTTGCCCAAAGGTGTGCTGGTCTGAAAATGAGGTGTGTTCAGATGCATTGTTGGCACGTTGTTATTTTGAGACAACTGAAAACAACTGTGCCAACAAAAACCTGTTCTAAAGATCTCTTTATTTTATTTAAAGGCCACATTAGTAATATACATTAGTAATATCATATAAGCAGGTATATGTGTGTACTCTATGCTTATTACACACAGGGATGCCAGCAGCACACAAACATTTTTAAATATTAAACATAAAATGATTCCTATCTGGAGACGTGTTCAGTCTTTCCGCTGGCAAATTCCACCATGTAAAAAACAAACTTGTTTAAACTGTTTAGACTTTTTAAAGCATGATTTAAGTTTCCTAATTATATTGGGGTGTTTTAATACTGCAAAATGTACTGCAGAACAAAGACAGATATTTTTAACTTTAAAAAGCCATTTCATAGCCATCAAAGGCTCAAAGAATTATTCAAATATTAATTTAATTCATTTAATTCACATCACCGGACAGAAGTTCAACAGAGTTCACGTTCACATTTCACATTCCCAGTGGCCTGGTCAAATGCAAAAGAGATAAAGAGAAGGAGATTGACATGATAATGATTTGAGAAAAGCTACTCTGAAGATAACTGTTAAACATTACAGTAGTCTTGTATGTCAAACATTAAAGTAATTTCTCTTGACTCAGCGGACAGAATAAATAAACATTTGATCTAAAAATATCCATGCTGTAAGTGGCCCGATGTAATCAGTCTGTGATTGAGATTAAATGCACTTGATTAAAAATTTATGAAATTGCATTTGACAAAAAGCAGTAGAGGCAGCCAATTATTCACACAATAAGAGATAAAGGAACAACAATTGTGTAAATTGGGAAAACAATACAGAACTCTATGTGTAACTGGCTAATGCATTTGCTATAGGAAACAATGGCTATGTGTCACATGCCTGTCCTGTCTTGTGTGCACTTGTGGGTTTTGTTATGTTGAGCATGTGCTCGTGTCCCTGTCAGTTCCCTCCCCCTTGTTATCTGATTATTGGTTAATTTGCCCCACCTGTTCTCCCTCATTATTTCCTCGTGTCCGTGACGTAACACTATGCTCTACATAGAAAACGTCTCGGGTTATGTATATAACCCTTGTTCCCTGAGAGGGAACGAGCACTGCGTCGAAACGACGAATTGGGGATGCTCCCTAAGCATAACCGCATCTGAAGTATGAATGAAACCTGTCCAATCCTGATTGGTGCAACGTCATGACGTAGATGTGACGGCATCACCGGAAGCTATAAAGGGATGTCCGGCGCATAGTAGCGTCAATTATCGCGATGAAGCAGAACGCTCTCAGGCGATACGCGGTGTGGCGACGAGACGCAGTGCTCGTTCCCTCTCAGGGAACAAGGGTTATATACATAACCCGAGACGTTCCCTATATCGAGGGAACTTCGCACTGCGTCGAAACGACGAATTGGGGAACGAGTACCCACTATGCCACACCAAGGGTACGCCTGCCCTAATGTGAAGCTGGAACCCAGGCACAATTAGGACTGGAGCACCCTGGCGCCGGGAGTCGCAGGGAGGTGAAGACTGTAAAATCGAATAAAAGTATGTTGAGTGGCCCAACCGGCCGCCTCACAGATATCCTGCATTGGAACGCCCGAAAGAAGAGCCACCGAGGAGCCCATGCCCCTGGTGGAATGTGCCCTTACGGCTATAGGTGAAGGCAGACCGCGCACCTGATATGCCGAGGCAATCGCCTGCACTATCCAGTTACTTATAGTGGGAGTAGCTGCAGGCAAACCCTTGTTAGGCGGACCAAAACATACTAAAAGTTGTTCAGATTTCCTCCACTGTGCTGACCTCTCAATATATATTCTAAGAGCCCTGACGGGGCACAATAGAAAAAGGTTCCCTTCTTCCGCCGTCACATGAGGCGGAGGATGGAAAGCCTGTAGAACTAAAGATCTGACCACACTAGAAGGCACCTTAGGCACGTAGCCCGGTCTAGGGTGCAGGATAGCTTTTACTCCCCCGGGGGCAAACTCCAGGCAAGTCGGCGTAATAGCCAAGGCCTGAAGATCCCCCACTCTCCTCAGAGATGTAATAGCCAAAAGGAAAGCTACCTTAAGGGTCAGAAACTTAGGTTCAACTGTTTCGAGTGGCTCAAAGGGAGCCTCAGCCAGTCCTTCGAGAACCACCGCCAGATCCCAGGAAGGAACCCTGGTCCTGACTACAGGCCTCATCCTCCTAGCCCCGCGGAGGAATCGTACAACCAATTGGTGCCTACCCAACTGCCCATCACCCAGAGGAGTGTGGAAAGCCCCAATGGCAGCCACGTACACCTTGAGTGTAGACGGGGTAAGCCCTGCAGAGAAACGATTTTGGAGGAACTCCAGCACTGAAGCCACCGGGCAGTTAACTGGATCCACCTCACGTTCTCTACACCAAGTGACGAAGACATTCCACTTGAGGCTGTACAATCTCCTAGTTGATGGAGCCCTAGAGCTGAGTAAGGTCTCTATAACGTCTGCTGGTAGTCCCGCCTCCTGGTACCTGGCCCCCTCAGGGGCCAGACCCACAGGCTCCATATTTCTGGCCGGGGGTGAAATATTGTGCCCCCCGCCTGTGACAGAACACCTGCCACGGGTGACCCACCAGCAGAGCTATGATGTCTGAGAACCATACTCGAGTCGGCCAACGAGGAGCCACCAAAAGAAGACTGACTCCCTGCTGCCGAACTCTCTCCAGGACCCCGGGGAGCAGAGCGATAGGGGGAAATGCATACAGACGCAGCCTCGGCCACGTCTGTACCATGGCGTCCAGCCCCAATGGGGCTGGATGAGTGAGGGAGAACCACAGCGGACAGTGGGACGTCTCTCGAGACGCGAAGAGATCCACTTCCACTGGGCCGAACCTTTCGCATATCTGCTCCACCACCTCTGGGTGGAGCCGCCACTCCCCGGGCCTCAGCCCCTGCCTCGACAGTATGTCTGCCCCCTGATTTTGTATCCCTGGGATGTACATAGCCCTGAGTGATAACAATTTCTCCTGTGACCAGAGGAGGATGAGATGCGCCAGTCTGCACAGAGGGCGCGACCTTAACCCCCCCTGGCGGTTCAAATACGCCACGACTGCCATATTGTCTGAGCGGACCAGAACGTGGTGTCCGCGGAGATCCGGGAAAAAACTCCTCAGAGCTTTGTAGACCGCCATCATCTCCAGACAGTTTATGTGCCAGGAGGAATGACGGTCCTCCCACGGACCTCTCGCAAAGCGGCCTTCCATGACCGCGCCCCAACCAGTGAGGGATGCATCTGTTGAAACGGTCTTCCGGCAACACGATGCTCCTAGCACTGGTCCCTGGGACAGAAACCAGACTTTCTTCCATATGACTAGAGCCCGAAGGCATTTGCGCGTAACTCTGATCATACGAAAAGGGTTCCCCCTGGGGGAGAACCCCCTGGTCTTTAGCCACCACTGTAAAGCCCTCATGTGTAACAGGCCGAAGGGAATCACATTGGATGCTGCCGCTAGGTACCCTAATACTCTTTGAAAGTGCTTTACAGTGATATTCTGGCCTAGCTTTATTTTTGAGACTATCGCTAGAGTGGTCTCGATTCGTGCGGGAGATAGATGTGCCCGCATCGAAACCGAGTCCCATATTACCCCCAGAAAACTCGTTTTCTGGGCCGGCTGTAACACACTCTTCTTCGAATTGAGTCTCAACCCCAAGCACTGGATGTGTGACAGAACTACATCTCGATGTTGAACTGCCATCTCGTACGACTGCGCCAGGATTAGCCAGTCGTCGATATAATTCAGCACACGGATGCCCTGCAGTCTCAATGGAGCCAGAGCTGCATCCATGCACTTCGTGAATGTGCGAGGGGAAAGAGCTAAACCGAACTGAAGTACACGATATTGGTATGCTTCGCCCCCAAAAGCGAACCTCAGAAACTTCCTGTGGCATGGAAGGATGGATATATGGAAATAGGCGTCTTTTAAATCTATCGTGACGAACCAGTCCTTGGGCTGGATCTGACTCACGATGGCAGAGATAGTCAACATTTTGAACCTGAATCTCCTCAGAGACCGGTTCAGATACCTCAGATCTAAAATCGGCCGTAGCCCTCCATCCTTTTTTGGAACTATAAAGTACCGGCTGTAGAACCCGGCATCCCTCTCCGACATCGGAACCTTTTCTATGGCTCCTCTCGCCAGCAAGGATTTTACTTCTAGTTCCATTACCCGAACCCGCTGTGGCACCACTGCAGTCCATGTCACCCCATTGAATTTTGGAGGGGGGTGATCGAACTGCAGTCTGTACCCTGTCTCTACAGTACGCAGGACCCATTTTGATATATTCGGAAGGCATTTCCATGCGCCGAGATAATCTACTAAGGGAATCAGCCTCTCGAGGCTGACCTCGGGTGTTATTTGAATCTCGTCCCCAGCCCCCTGAAGCGGAGCCCCGGCAGGGAGCAGCTGGAGTCGATATTCGGTGTGTGGGGACAAGCGCTGTTCCGTCGCAGGTCTTTTTTGAGGCGACTGGGACAGCACCTGTCCCAGGGAAAACGATGTGGCCCGAAGCGTCAGTGACGGCGGGATTACCACATCGTTTTCCCCCGAGCGCCGCGCGGAGAACAACCTCGGTTGCGTCCGCGCGGGGGGGACCGCTCTTAAAGGTCCAGCCGATGCTAGGACCTTTTTGCAGCAGCCTTCTTAGCCAGAATGACGTTCCTCAGATCGCCCTTCGGCCTCGAAGGCTGCTGCTGCTGTTGTTGAGAGCGCCGCCTTTGTTGCCAAGCTCCCGGAGGAGGGGCTCGAAAAGCGACGCTCTCCTTCTACACCTGCCTGTGCGAGGAGCTAGTGGACGGCTGAGGCTGCCCGCTTTGGGCAGCCTTCCCCTTAGAGCGACGAGGGAGAAACTGCCGAAAAGCTGCTGACTGTTTTTTCGCCTCCTGAAATCTGTCGACGACGTTATTAACGGCGTCGCCGAACAGACCAGAAGGCGAAATCGGGGCATCAAGGAGAAAGGTTTTATCCCTCTCCTTCATCCCCGATAAATTCAACCATAAGTGTCTCTCCACAGTCACCATAGATGCCATGGAGCGGCCGATGGCATGGGCCGTCTTCTTGGTGATGCGGAGAGACAGGTCAGCAGCTTTACGGAGCTCTAAAATGTCTTCAGGGGAGGGACCCTCTCCCTCATCTAGCTCTTTGAGGAGGTCGGCCTGGTATGCCTGCAAAATAGATAGTGTATGCAGGGAACTACCAGCCCGCCCAGCCGCCATATATGCCCTGCCCACCAATGCAGATGTATCACGGCATGGCTTGGTGGGCAGTGCCGGGGCTTTAAGGGACGATGCCGATTCGGGCGAAAGATAGCTCGCGAGAGCATCTTCCACCCGCGGCATCGTCCCATAACCAGCCTCGCGCGCCCCCAGTACGTTAGAATAATCCAGTACCGGGGGGTTGGAAACACGCGCTGAATAAGGCTTATTCCAGGACCTGCTCAACTCGTTGTGCAGGTCCGGGAAAAATGGTAAGCCCCGGCGAGGTGTTGGAGCCCGGCGAGAGAGAAAGCGGTCATCCAGCCTGCTGGGTGGCTGGATCTCCTGCCTCTCTTGTGGCCATTCAATATTTAATTTGGCCACAGCACGGGTCAACACCTCCACTAACTCCTCATTGACGGGTGGATGAAGTGGCGACAATATATCTTCATCCCCCGCCTCGATGTCGAACTCATCTGGCTCCTCAGAACCAGAGAGCACGAGCATCGGACCGCCCACCCCGGGGGAAGAAGCCGCAGCGCGGGCTTCCACACGGGGAGGACGGTCATCTGGACTGTCAGCGGATGATTGAGAAAGTGCCTCGGCAGTCTCAATCTCCGCTGACAAATCCAGTTGTGAACCCCATGATCTGAGACGCCGAGCCGCCTCAGCGACTGCGGGTCCCGAACCACGGGGTTCACGGGGCTGACCGCCGTCATTAAAAACGGCCAGCCGCGAGCGAAGCACCTTGAGTGTGAGCTTCTCACAATGCTCACAAGCGGCTCCCTCGAGAGCCGCTGTGGCATGCTGCACACCCAAACATAGAACACAAAGCGAGCGTGTGTCCGTGCCTGACATAAATCGAGGACACGGAGGCACACACCGCCTGAACTCAGTGCTCTTAGTCGCCATTTGTACTCTATATATATTTATTTTACTTGCTAGAAAGACGTACAACAGTAAATAGACAGGACAATATACACAGAGCGTTACTGCTGAAGAGCGATAACTGACGCTACTATGCGCCGGACATCCCTTTATAGCTTCCGGTGATGCCGTCACATCTACGTCATGACGTTGCACCAATCAGGATTGGACAGGTTTCATTCATACTTCAGATGCGGTTATGCTTAGGGAGCATCCCCAATTCGTCGTTTCGACGCAGTGCGAAGTTCCCTCGATATAGGGAACCCAAGGTTTATATAGAAATACACATTTGATGCCTATGTAGTCAGACACGGACACACACAGACGACATATAGAACAGTCTAGCATTTTACAAGACACTTAGATCATTGTACAATGCATGTAATGTAGAGCTCAAGACATGTCCAGTGACACTCAGAAATCACATGACTATCAGAACACAGACATTCATAATTATATAATCATCAGCTTGACTGCTAGAGCTTGCCATGACAGGATTTCAAGCCTATGAAAATTCAGCTTCTGCTCTAACAGATGTGGTGCATTCATTAAAAAGAGGGAGGTCAACTCTGACAGTGACACACAAGTTCATTCCTCTCAACATTGACATACACTCATCAGTGGCTTTTCCATAATTTACAAAGCTTTACAGTCAAGAAAGAAACACCTGGTCATTGGTTTCACTTAAAAAGTAAGACTGGTCGACAGCTTTGATGGGAAACATGAAAGAAAAAAAAGTGAAAAACGACGCCTACATATCAATTAAAATAACAGCTCTGTCCAGCTCTGAAGTCTAAGATGACTCAATGTGGGAAAGTGGACGAGAGTCTTATACATGTAGGCTGAAGTGGGGGCGAAAATCATTTGTGCAAACATCACACAGAAAAAAAAAAGATAAAAAAAAGAATTAATGGAGGAATCCATTGGGTGTATATTGTAAGATGTAAGCAGAAGTGAAGGTGAAAGAGAGCTCTTCTCATCCTTTATTACAGTTTTGAACTGGATATTTCTCTAACAACCAATAAATGTATTCAAGAGCCCAAAATAACTAATAGTTCTAACTAAGCTAATGCGAATATAGATATATTACAACGTAAGGGAATATTTTGCATGATTACCTCTTATGTTCAACCTTACACATAAAATAATTTGTGATGAATAAAAAGTATTCAATTAAAGCTGCGAGCAGCGATGACGGGCCCAAGCCGGTGGCACCGCCACCCCGGTGGCATCAGCTTAACTGTGCACAGCAGGCCAATAGGCATTTAATATGGGAAAAAATAAATAAAGGGACTATGTCAAAGTCAATTGAATTCACCTCATTAACTGCAGCAACTGGTGCTGCTATGACCAGGAACCACAACACTCACATCTCTGAGATCAATTACATTTTATTCATTAATTTTATGTCAGATGATGTCAAATGTCAATTTCAAATGAGTGCAGAATACTGTCCAAATGCTGAAGTTGTATTATCCTTACACTTCTCTTAAAAATAAATTAAGCCAAATCACAGAGACCGCAACAATGATTTTAATATCAGTGTCAGGTAAGAGTAATATGCGTGCATAAAATTTATGGAATTATTTTATCATTAAATAATTAGTTTAAAGAGGTGTCATTCGAGATCTTTGCAAACACAGCACATGACCTTCTTTAAAGCCCATGTTATAGAAAACAATTAAAAGTATTGGGACATCACTTTCAATTATGTGCAAATATATTTTTTTGCAGCTCAAAATTTTGTAAGTTCAGAAGACCAGTATTTAATTAAAGATATAATATATGTTTTTGTTTTTTACTTATTTTTCACAATAAAGTGATATATATTTGTGATAGCCTATGATATGAAAGGGTTAAATTATGAAAACACAAGAGAAAAGGTGACACACACACAGAGTGAGAGAGACCCCCTCCACACACACACACACACACACACACACACACACACACACACACACACATAGTGATCCTAAGAGAGGGAGAGGGAGGGGGGAGGGGGAATGACAGACACAAAATCTAAACAGTGAGAGATCATTGTTTTTATTTCACTGTCTGAAAACACTGTTTTGCAATAACAACAATAGTTTTATCTTCAAAACAGTGTTCCCTAGGACATATCCAACCTGGTTACTAAATAAGGCTACACTTCCAACTTCTGGTTATTCTATATACCGGTAGCTCATTGGTTATCATTTTTGTCCTTAAACATTAATCTTCTCATTTTTAAGTTACACACACCAATTACTTTTTGTTGAAAAAGACAATTAAATGTGTTTTTTCCTTTGTTAGTAATTTTTTAAAAATATTTATATGTTTAATAATTATTTGTATTAACACAATTATTTAACTAATTATATAAAACAATATTGTCAATGCCCTACAAATAAACTGGTTTTATACATTTATTTTTTTATTCAAACCCAGAATAATATGTTTTATCCTTTAATGCAGGCCAAAGCACAGCATTGAGAGGTAATCTTTTTAGCGCACACGCACGCACACACACGCACACACACACACACACACACACACACACACACACACACACACACACACACACACACACACACACACACACACACACACACACACTCATGTCTGGTTCACTATCTTTCTGGGGACTCATAGACGTAATGGTTTTTATGCTTTACAAACCATATATTCTGTCCTCCTGCCCCTACCCCTAAACCTTCCCATTTCACAAAACTTTCTGCATTTTTACATTTTCAAAAGAACTCATTCTCTATGATTTATAAGCTTTTGTACCCATTGGGACCTCAATTTAGGCCCCTACAGTGACATGTGTCCCCATGAGTCTGTGTGCATTCAGGTTGAAGTCCCCACCAAGCTAGAACAACACACACACACACACACACACACACACACACACACACACACACACACACACACACACACACACACACACACACACACAGTAGTAATGCTGAAGTATGCTGCAGGCATACACAAAAGGCATTAATCTTCTCATTTTTTAAGTTACACACACTACTTTTTTTCCTTTTCTTTTTAAAAACAATTAAATGTGTTTTTTCTTTTGTTAGTAATGTTTTTTTAAATATTTATATTTTTTTATTAATAATTATTTGTATTAACACAATTATATAACTAATTATATAAAACAATATTGTCAATGCCCTACAAATAAACTGGTTTTATACATGAATTTTTTTATTCAAACCCAGAATAATATGTTTAATCCTTTAATGCAGGCCAAAGCACAGCATTGAGAGGTAATCTTTTTAGACAGAAGAGTGGCTCTCACACACACACACACACACACACACACACACACATACACACACTGTAGAAACCAGTGACACGTGTCCCAATGAGTCTGTGTGCATTCAGGTTGAAGTCCCCACCAGGCTAGAAAAAAGAACACACACACACACACACACACACACACACACACACACACACACACACACACACACACACACACACACACACACACACACACACACACACACACACAGTAGTAATGCTGAAGTATGCTGCAGGCAACTCTTATCAGTTAAGCTCATCCACCATCCCCCATCCACAACACCCCCCCCCCCACACACACACACACACACACTGTAGAAATCAATGACACATGTCCCCATGAGTCTGTGTGCATTCAGGTTGAAGTCCCCACCAGGCTAGAAAAAAGAACACACACACACACACACACACACACACACACTAGTAATGCTAAAGTATGCTGCAGGCAACTCTTATCAGTTCAGCCCATCCATAGACATAATGGTTTTTATGCTGTGCAAACCATATTCTGTCCTCCTACACTGCTCCTACCCCTAAACCTACCCATCACACAAAACTTTCTGCATTTTTACATTTTCAAAAGAACTCATTCTGTCTGATTTATAAGCTTTTGTACCCATTTGGAAGTCCCAATGAGTCTGTGTGCATTCAGGTTTAAGTCCCCAGCAGGCTAGAAAACCATTCACACACACACACACACACACAGAGGCACGTTTTTCTGCTTGAAAACTTATACAATATTGCCCTCTACTGGTCATTTAAGTGAGAGCATAAGTGTTGAAAAAAAAAAAAAAAAAAACAGTGTGATATAGAGAATAACCAGCAGGTGGGAGTATAGCCTTATTTATGAACCAGGCACTTGTGTTCTTATTTTGTGTTTTTTAGGCTTTTGCTACGGGACCACCGTTTGAGATATCCAATAACCGTTCGCATTTTAGCATCTTCTGTATATTTACTTCATGTTGTCCGAGTTTGGAGGAGATTGAATGAATCGCTTTTGAGGAGAAGGTAAAAACTCAGAGCTCGCTTTGCCACTTCTTGTTATCTTCCAACCAAATTATCTGACTTCCTGTTGGTCAGAGCTAATGACTGTAAATTAGAAAGTTGTCCGGCTCGAAATGTACAATATATATACCGAGTTTGGTGACTGCAGATAAAACTAACCCCCCACTTTGGACAAAAGTGACACACTTCCTGCTGCCAGTTGGTGGCGCTATAACTTTGACTCACAAAAGTCATATCCATGTGATCGGCCTCTTACAACGAACACACAGCTGAAGTTTCATCAAAATGAATTAATGTATGCAAAAGTTATAACACACTTCCTGTTTCCCTTTTCTCGCCATAAATTTGTCTCTTCGCCACGGCCAAACCGTTCGAGGTATCAAAAAGTTGCTTGCAATTTAGCATCCTCAGTGTCTTGACTTCATGCTGACCGAGTTTGGTGCTGATCGGGTGAATCGTCTAGGAGGAGTATCGCAAATTCCACAGCATGCGTTTTCTGAACAACCCATAATAGCTCACTTCCTGTTGGGCTGACACATAACTTAGAGCACGAAAGTTGTTCGGCCCGATGAACTCTATATGTGTACCGAGTTTCATATGTGTACGTGAAAGTGTGTTTCATTTATAGACCACGTTTTCAGACCCCACTTTAGGGGGCGCTGTCGAGCCCCCCTGCCACGCCCGGGTCCCAGCCTCAGCCCGGCTCTGATGGCCGCGCATTCTGATGCGTGTGCAAAGTTTCAAGAGTTTTCGAGCATGGGAAGGGCCCCCAAAATGCCCAAATAGTCGGGTTAAAATAATAATAATAATAATAATAATAATAATAATAATAAATATAGCTGCAAGCAGCAATTCCGGGGCCAAGCGCAAAGAAGAAAATAAGACATGCCAACATGGCTGGGAGTGACCAGCTGCAAAAATGCACAGTTTGGTGTCAATATGTCAAAACATTGCAGAGATACAACCTTAAGATTCATTTTGGCATCATGCCTCAGCGCAAAGAAGAAAATGGGACATGCCAGCATGGCTGGGAGTGACCAGCTGCAAAAATGAACCATTAAAGACCTATTAAAATAAGCTGAGGCAAAAAAGATATACAATTATACATAAAGTTAAAAATTAATAATGTATCACTTTTTACCTATAGGTGGCGCTGTGACCAAATGAATGTGGTGTGGTCAGGGTGAGATAATGACACATGCACAGTTTGCTGTCAATATGTCAAAACATTGCAGAGATACACCCTTAAGAGTCATTTTGGCATCATGCCTCAGCTTCGTCGCTGTGTTAAACAAAAACTATTTAATCTATTAATGTGAAATCAATAACTTTGTGTCGGGATGGGCTGAAGATGATACGAGTCAATTTTGGTGAAAATCGGACAAACGGCCTAGGAGGAGTTTGAAAAAGTAGGTTTTTAACTAATAACAAGATGGAGGAAAGGACGTTTTACCAAATATGGCAAAATTGATATCTATGTTCTCAGCAGTAGCCAAGGAATGTATTATGACCAGTTTCATCATAATAGGTTAATTTAATCAAAAGTTATTAGCCTTTGTGTAAATTTTGTTATACATTTTGACCACAAGGTGGCACTGCCCCGAAACTTTTTGAGCACCTTCAGGGCATGGTGCAGAAGACACATAACAAGTTGCGTAACGATATGCTAATGAATTCGTAAAATACAGCATTTTTAGACAAAATTCAAAATGGCCGACGCCCAAAATGGGTAATACGGGATAATTGGATATTTATCAACTCGGCATGATGTCCCGAATCTAACAAGACCGCTTTTATGATTTTTGGAAAAACCCATCAGAAGTTATAAGCCAAAATAGCCATTTTTTGTATCTCCGGACCAGTAGGTGGCACTGCACCGAAATGCTGCAGATCACTTCAAGTCATGCTCGTGATGACATGTACCAAGTTTGGGTTGAATACGATAAAGCATTGCAGAGATACAGCCTTAAGAGTATTTTTGCAACTGCTACATAAAATTTGTTTGCGCATTTATCAAAAACGGTTCGACTAATCAACTTGACTTTAATAACTTTTTGTTGGCATGGTCTGAAGATGATCTGGTTCAATTTTCGTGAAAATCAGAACAACGGCCTAGGAGGAGTTCGAAAAAGTAGCTTTTTTGGAAAATTCAAAATGGCGGGAAAATTATCATGACGGAAAATGACGTCATATGGTGCAATCGAATCGGCTTGAGCCAAGGATTCAAGGGAAAAAGGAATTTTGTTTCTAGCCCTTATGGTTCAAAAGTTATTAGCATAAACATAAGTGCAACTTTGGACAGGCGGTGGCGCTAGAGGGATTGAATTGGAGACTCAAAATTTGCTATAGTGACAGATGGGACTGTCCTCTATCTGTGTGCCAAATTTCACAACTTTTTACCATACGGTTCTATGGGCTGCCATAGACTCAAGAGCGGAAGAAGAATAATAATAAATATAGCTGCAAGCAGCCATTATCGGGGCCAAGCGCAAAGAAGAAGACAAGACATGCCAGCATGGCTGGAAGTCTCAAGCCAACTGCAACAATGAGCCATTAAGGACCTATTAAGTTGATTTTAGGCAAAATAGCAGTCAAATTTTAAATACAGTCAATAATAATGGTTTAATGGTTTATCACTTTCGACCAATAGGTGTCACTGTTACGAAACTGATGTGGTTTAGTCAGATTGAGATGACAATGACACATGCAAAGTTTGGTGTCAATATGTCAAAGCATTGCAGAGATACAGCCTCAAGAGTAATTTTTGCATCATGGCTCAACTCTGTTGCAGTGGTATATGAAAACTGTTTTGTCTATCAATCCGAAATCCATAACTATTTGTCAGCATGGTCTGAAGACGATACGGATCAATTTTGGTGAAAATCGGACAAACGGTCTAGGATGAGTTTGAAAAAGTAGGTTTTTAACAAATAACAAGACGGAGGACAGATAGGTTTGCAAAATATGGCACAATTGGTATCCATGTTCTCGGCATGAGCCATTGACTGTATTATGACCAGTTTCATTACAATGGGTTAATTTAATCAAAAGTTATTCGCATTTCTGTACATTTTATTACAACTTTTGACCACAAGGTGGCGCTGCCCCGAAACTTTTTGAATATCTTCGGGACATAGAGCGGAAGACACATACCGAGTTTTGTAACGATACACTAGTGCATTCTTAAATTATAGCATTAGCATTTTAAACCGTAATACTGCATTGAAGTCAATGGGAATTTCATGTTTTGTTTTATTATAGCGCCACCAAGAGGCACAATCCCACCAATTTTTTTATGTGTCCTCGTAGTGAGCCCATACATATGTGTGTCAAGTTTGGTGAAAATATTTCATTTTGTTTTGGAGTTATAGACATTTATATGAAAAAACACGTAAAAAATGACTGACACCTGACTTTGATTGGATTTTACTACCCCTTACTATCAATATTTTGAGATTTGGGCATTAGCGTATAGCTATCGACCTATGTTTCCGAACTTCTGAGGCTGGTTTCGTCTCGATCGGACTAGCGGTTTCGAAGATATCAGCAAATGTTTTTTAAGCACTAAATTACAACTCTGCGCAAACCATATGCCGAAACCTGGCAAGTCTGGTATCGTTGGAGTCGGCAAGGATTCAGGAGACCAAAAAACACACTCCCATCAAAATATGTCAACCACACCCAAAGTTATAAGCGTTTGAAAAAAAAAATTCTCCACTAGGTGGCGCTGTTTCGAAACTTCTCAGGCTACTTCAGGGCATCGTGGTGATGACCCATACCAAGTTTCATAACAATCTGTTCATGCGTTCATAAAATACAGCATTTTTGCACATAATTCAAAATGGCCGACATCCAAAATGGCCGACATGGTAAAATTGGATATCAGTCGACTCAGAATGACGCCCTGAATCTAATGAGACCAATTTTATGATTTTTGGATAAACGGTTCAGAAGTTATAAGCCAAAATAGGCATTTTTCGTATCTCCGGACAGGTAGGTGGCGCTGCGCCGAAACGCTGCATGTTGCTTCAAGTCATGCTTGTGATGACATGTACCAAGGTTGGTTTGAATACGATAAAGCGTTGCGGAGATATAGCCTTTAGTGTGTTTTTGCAACCTCCACGTAAAATTTGTTTGTGCGTTTATTGAAAACGATTGGACGAATCAACTTGAATTCCATAACTTTTTGTCAACATGCTCTGAAGATGATCTGTTTCAATTTTCGTGAAAATCGGAGCAACGGCCTAGGAGGAGTTCGAAAAAGTAGGTTTTTCAGAAAATTCAAAATGGCGGGAAAATTTGCATACAGGAAAATGACATCATAGGGTGAAATCGAATTGGCTTGAGCCAAGAAATCCGATGAAAAAAGAATTTTGTTTCTAGCCCTTAGGGGTCAAAAGTTATAAGCATAAATATGAGTGAAACTTTGGACAGGTGGTGGCGCTAGAGGGATTGAGTTAGAGGCACCAAATTTGCTATAGTGACAGCTCAGACTGGCCTCTATGAGTGTGCCAAATTTCACAACTTTTTACCATACGGTTCTATGGGCTGCCAGAGACTCCTATGGCGGAAGAAGAAGAAGAAGAAGAAGAAGAAGAAGAAGAAGAAGCAGAATAATAATAATAGGAACACTAACAATTTCAATAGGTGCCTCCGCACCTTCGGTGCTTGGCCCCTAATAATAATAAATATAGCTGCAAGCAGCAATTCCGGGGCCAAGCGCAAAGAAGAAAATGAGGCATGCCAGCATGGCTGGAAGTGACCAGCTGCAAAAATGCACAGTTGGGTGTCAATATGTCAAAACATTGCAGAGATACAACCTTAAGAGTCATTTTGGCATCGTGCCTCAGCGCAAAGAAGAAAATGAGACATGCCAGCATGGCTGGGAGTGACCAGCTGCAAAAATGAACCATTAAAGACCTATTAACATAAGCTGAAGCAAAAAAGACATACAATTATACATAAAGTTAAAAATTAATAATGTATCACTTTTTACCTATAGGTGGCGCTGTGACCAAATGAATGTGGTGTGGTCAGGGTGAGGTGACAATGACACATGCACAGTTTGCTGTCAATATGTCAAAACATTGCAGAGATACAACCTTAAGAGTCATTTTGGCATCATGCCTCAGCTTCGTCGCTGTGTTAAACAAAAACTATTTAATCTATTGATGTGAAATCAATAACTTTGTGTCGGGATGGGCTGAAGACGATACGAGTCAATTTTGGTGAAAATCGGACAAACGGCCTAGGAGGAGTTTGAAAAAGTAGGTTTTTAACTTATAACAAGATGGAGGAGAGGACGTTTTACCAAATATGGCAAAATTGATATCTATGTTCTCAGCAGTAGCCAAGGAATGTATTATGACCAGTTTCATCATAATAGGTTAATTTATTCAAAAGTTATTAGCCTTAGTGTAAATTTTGTTATACATTTTGACCACAAGGTGGCACTGCCACGAAACTTTTTGAGCACCTTCAGGGCATGGTGCAGAAGACACATAACAAGTTGCGTAACGATATGCTAATGCATTCGTAAAATACAGCATTTTTAGACAAAATTCAAAATGGCCGACGCCCAAAATGGGTGATGCGGGATAATTGGATATTTATCGACTCGGCATGATGTCCCGAATCTAACAAGACCACTTTTATGATTTTTGGAAAAACCCATCAGAAGTTATAAGCCAAAATAGCCATTTTTCTATCTCCGGACCAGTAGGTGGCACTGCACCGAAATGCTGCAGATCACTTCAAGTCATGCTCGTGAGGACATTTACCAAGTTTGGGTTGAATACGATAAAGCATTGCAGAGATACAGCCTTAAGAGTATTTTTGCAACTGCTACGTAAAATTTGTTTGCGCATTTATCAAAAACGATTCGACGAATCAACTTGACTTTAATAACTTTTTGTTGGCATGGTCTGAAGATGATCTGGATCAATTTTCGTGAAAATCCGAGCAACGGCCTAGGAGGAGTTCGAAAAAGTAGCTTTTTTGGGAAATTCAAAATGGCGGGAAAATTTTCATGACGGAAAATGACGTCATATGGTGCAATCGAATCGGCTTGAGCCAAGGAATCAAGGGAAAAAAGAATTTTGTTTCTAGCCCTTATGGTTCAAAAGTTATTAGCATAAACATAAGTGCAACTTTGGACAGGCGGTGGCGCTAGAGGGATTAAATTGGAGACTCAAAATTGGCTATAGTGACAGATGGGACTGTCCTCTAACTGTGTGCCAAATTTCACAACTTTTTACCACACGGTTCTATGGGCTGCCATAGACTCAAGAGCGGAAGAAGAATAATAATAATAATAATAATAATAATAGGAACGGCTACGATTACAATAGGTGCCTCCGCACCTTCGGTGCTTGGCCCCTAAATATAGCTGCAAGCAGCAATTCCGGGGCCAAGCGCAAAGAAGAAAATGAGACATGCCAGCATGACTGGAAGTGACCAGCTGCAAAAATGCACAGTTTGGTGTCAATATGTCAAAACATTGCAGAGATACAACCTTAAGAGTCATTTTGGCATCATGCCTCAGCGCAAAGAAGAAAATGGGACATGCCAGCATGGCTAGGAGTGACCAGCTGCAAAAATGAACCATCAAAGACCTATTAACATAAGCTGAGGCAAAAAAAGATATACAATTATACATAAAGTTAAAAATTAATAATGTATCACTTTTTACCTATAGGTGGCGCTGTGACCAAATGAATGTGTTGTGGTCAGGGTGAGATAACAATGACACATGCACAGTTTGCTGCCAATATGTCAAAACATTGCAGAGATACACCCTTAAGAGTCATTTTGGCATCATGCCTCAGCTTCGTCGCTGTGTTAAACAAAAACGATTTAATCTATTGATGTGAAATCAATAACTTTGTGTCGGGATGGGCTGAAGATGATACGAGTCAATTTTGGTGAAAATCGGACAAACGGCCTAGGAGGAGTTTGAAAAAGTAGGTTTTTAACTAATAACAAGATGGAGGAGAGGACGTTTTACCAAATATGGCAAAATTGATATCTATGTTCTCAGCAGTAGCCAAGGAATGTATTATGACCAGTTTCATCATAATAGGTTAATTTATTCAAAAGTTATTAACCTTTGTGTAAATTTTGTTATACATTTTGACCACAAGGTGGCACTGCCCCGAAACTTTTTGAGCACCTTCAGGGCATGGTGCAGAAGACACATAACAAGTTGCGTAACGATATGCTAATGCATTCGTAAAATACAGCATTTTTAGACAAAATTCAAAATGGCCGACGCCCAAAATGGGTGATACGGGATAGTTGGATATATATCGACTCGGCATGATGTCCTGAATCTAACAAGACCACTTTTATGATTTTTGGAAAAACCCATCAGAAGTTATAAGCCAAAATAGCCATTTTTTGTATCTCCGGACCAGTAGGTGGCACTGCACCGAAACGCTGTAGATCACTTCAAGTCATGCTCGTGATGACATGTACCAAGTTTGGGTTGAATACGATAAAGCATTGCAGAGATACAGCCTTAAGAGTATTTTTGCAACTGCTACGTAAAATTTGTTTGCGCATTTATCAAAAACGATTCGACTAATCAACTTGCCTTTAATAACTTTTTGTTGGCATGGTCTGAAGATGATCTGGTTCAATTTTCGTGAAAATCAGAGCAACGGCCTAGGAGGAGTTCGAAAAAGTAGCTTTTTTGGAAAATTCAAAATGACGGGAAAATTTTCATGACGGAAAATGACGTCATAGGGTGCAATCGAATCGGCTTGAGCCACGGAATCAAGGGAAAAAAGAATTTTGTTTCTAGCCCTTATGGTTCAAAAGTTATTAGCATAAACATAAGTGCAACTTTGGACAGGCGGTGGCGCTAGAGGGATTGAATTGGAGACTCAAAATTTGCTATAGTGACAGATGGGACTGTCTTCTATCTGTGTGCCAAATTTCACAACTTTTTACCATACGGTTCTATGGGCTGCCATAGACTCAAGAGCGGAAGAAGAATAATAATAATAAATATAGCTGCAAGCAGCCATTATCGGGGCCAAGCGCAAAGAAGAAGACAAGACATGCCAGCATGGCTGGAAGTCTCAAGCCAACTGCAACAATGAGCCATTAAGGACCTATTAAGTTGATTTTAGGCAAAATAGCAGTCAAATTTTAAATACAGTCAATAATAATGGTTTAATGGTTTATCACTTTCGACCAATAGGTGTCACTGTTACGAAACTGATGTGGTTTAGTCAGATTGAGATGACAATGACACATGCAAAGTTTGGTGTCAATATGTCAAAGCATTGCAGAGATACAGCCTCAAGAGTAATTTTTGCATCATGGCTCAACTCTGTTGCAGTGGTATATGAAAACTGTTTTGTCTATCAATCCGAAATCCATAAGTATTTGTCAGCATGGTCTGAAGACGATACGGATCAATTTTGGTGAAAATCGGACAAACGGTCTAGGATGAGTTTGAAAAAGTAGATTTTTAACAAATAACAAGATGGAGCACAGATTTGTTTGCAAAATATGGCAAAATTGGTATCTATCTTCTCGGCATGAGCCAATGAATGTATTATGACCAGTCTCATTACAATAGGCTAATTTAATCAAAAGTTATTAGCATTTTTGTACATTTTATTACAACTTTTGACCACAAGGTGGCGCTGCCCCGAAACTTTTTGAATATCTTCGGGACATAGAGCGGAAGACACATACCGAGTTTTGTAATGATACACTAGTGCATTCTTAAATTATAGCATTAGCATTTTAAACCGTAATACTGCATTGAAGTCAATGGGAATTTCATGTTTTGTTTTATTATAGCGCCACCAAGAGGCACAATCCCACCAATTTTTTTATGTGTCCTCGTAGTGAGCCCATACATATGTGTGTCAAGTTTGGTGAAAATATTTCATTTTGTTTTGGAGTTATAGACATTTATATGAAAAAACACGTAAAAAATGACTGACACCTGACTTTGATTGGATTTTACTACCCCTTACTATCAATATTTTGAGATTTGGGCATTAGCGTATAGCTATCGACCTATGTTTCCGAACTTCTGAGGCTGGTTTCGTCTCGATCGGACTAGCGGTTTCGAAGATATCAGCAAATGTTTTTTAAGCACTAAATTACAACTCTGCGCAAACCATATGCCGAAACCTGGCAAGTCTGGTATCGTTGGAGTCGGCAAGGATTCAGGAGACCAAAAAACACACTCCCATCAAAATATGTCAACCACACCCAAAGTTATAAGCGTTTGAAAAAAAAAATTCTCCACTAGGTGGCGCTGTTTCGAAACTTCTCAGGCTACTTCAGGGCATCGTGGTGATGACCCATACCAAGTTTCATAACAATCTGTTCATGCGTTCATAAAATACAGCATTTTTGCACATAATTCAAAATGGCCGACATCCAAAATGGCCGACATGGTAAAATTGGATATCAGTCGACTCGGCATGACGCCCTGAATCTAATGAGACCAATTTTATGATTTTTGGATAAACGGTTCAGAAGTTATAAGCCAAAATAGGCATTTTTCGTATCTCCGGACAGGTAGGTGGCGCTGCGCCGAAACGCTGCATGTTGCTTCAAGTCATGCTTGTGATGACATGTACCAAGGTTGGTTTGAATACGATAAAGCGTTGCGGAGATATAGCCTTTAGTGTGTTTTTGCAACCTCCACGTAAAATTTGTTTGTGCGTTTATTGAAAACGATTGGACGAATCAACTTGAATTCCATAACTTTTTGTCAACATGCTCTGAAGATGATCTGTTTCAATTTTCGTGAAAATCGGAGCAACGGCCTAGGAGGAGTTCGAAAAAGTAGGTTTTTCAGAAAATTCAAAATGGCGGGAAAATTTGCATACCGGAAAATGACATCATAGGGTGAAATCGAATCGGCTTGAGCCAAGGAATCCGATGAAAAAAGAATTTTGTTTCTAGCCCTTAGGGGTCAAAAGTTATAAGCATAAATATGAGTGAAACTTTGGACAGGTGGTGGCGCTAGAGGGATTGAGTTAGAGGCACCAAATTTGCTATAGTGACAGCTCAGACTGGCCTCTATGAGTGTGCCAAATTTCACAACTTTTTACCATACGGTTCTATGGGCTGCCAGAGACTCCTATGGCGGAAGAAGAAGCAGAATAATAAATATAGCTGCAAGCAGCCATTATCGGGGCCAAGCGCAAAGAAGAAGACAAGACATGCCAGCATGGCTGGAAGTCTCAAGCCAACTGCAACAATGAGCCATTAAGGACCTATTAAGTTGATTTTAGGCAAAATAGCAGTCAAATTTTAAATACAGTCAATAATAATGGTTTAATGGTTTATCACTTTCGACCAATAGGTGTCACTGTTACGAAACTGATGTGGTTTAGTCAGATTGAGATGACAATGACACATGCAAAGTTTGGTGTCAATATGTCAAAGCATTGCAGAGATACAGCCTCAAGAGTAATTTTTGCATCATGGCTCAACTCTGTTGCAGTGGTATATGAAAACTGTTTTGTCTATCAATCCGAAATCCATAAGTATTTGTCAGCATGGTCTGAAGACGATACGGATCAATTTTGGTGAAAATCGGACAAACGGTCTAGGATGAGTTTGAAAAAGTAGATTTTTAACAAATAACAAGATGGAGCACAGATATGTTTGCAAAATATGGCAAAATTGGTATCTATCTTCTCGGCATGAGCCAATGAATGTATTATGACCAGTCTCATTACAATAGGCTAATTTAATCAAAAGTTATTAGCATTTTTGTACATTTTATTACAACTTTTGAGCACAAGGTGGCGCTGCCCCGAAACTTTTTGAATATCTTCGGGACATAGAGCGGAAGACACATACCGAGTTTTGTAATGATACACTAGTGCATTCTTAAATTATAGCATTAGCATTTTAAACCGTAATACTGCATTGAAGTCAATGGGAATTTCATGTTTTGTTTTATTATAGCGCCACCAAGAGGCACAATCCCACCAATTTTTTTATGTGTCCTCGTAGTGAGCCCATACATATGTGTGTCAAGTTTGGTGAAAATATTTCATTTTGTTTTGGAGTTATAGACATTTATATGAAAAAACACGTAAAAAATGACTGACACCTGACTTTGATTGGATTTTACTACCCCTTACTATCAATATTTTGAGATTTGGGCATTAGCGTATAGCTATCGACCTATGTTTCCGAACTTCTGAGGCTGGTTTCGTCTCGATCGGACTAGCGGTTTCGAAGATATCAGCAAATGTTTTTTAAGCACTAAATTACAACTCTGCGCAAACCATATGCCGAAACCTGGCAAGTCTGGTATCGTTGGAGTCGGCAAGGATTCAGGAGACCAAAAAACACACTCCCATCAAAATATGTCAACCACACCCAAAGTTATAAGCGTTTGAAAAAAAAAATTCTCCACTAGGTGGCGCTGTTTCGAAACTTCTCAGGCTACTTCAGGGCATCGTGGTGATGACCCATACCAAGTTTCATAACAATCTGTTCATGCGTTCATAAAATACAGCATTTTTGCACATAATTCAAAATGGCCGACATCCAAAATGGCCGACATGGTAAAATTGGATATCAGTCGACTCGGCATGACGACCTGAATCTAATGAGACCAATTTTATGATTTTTGGATAAACGGTTCAGAAGTTATAAGCCAAAATAGGCATTTTTCGTATCTCCGGACAGGTAGGTGGCGCTGCGCCGAAACGCTGCATGTTGCTTCAAGTCATGCTTGTGATGACATGTACCAAGGTTGGTTTGAATACGATAAAGCGTTGCGGAGATATAGCCTTTAGTGTGTTTTTGCAACCTCCACGTAAAATTTGTTTGTGCGTTTATTGAAAACGATTGGACGAATCAACTTGAATTCCATAACTTTTTGTCAACATGCTCTGAAGATGATCTGTTTCAATTTTCGTGAAAATCGGAGCAACGGCCTAGGAGGAGTTCGAAAAAGTAGGTTTTTCAGAAAATTCAAAATGGCGGGAAAATTTGCATACCGGAAAATGACATCATAGGGTGAAATCGAATCGGCTTGAGCCAAGGAATCCGATGAAAAAAGAATTTTGTTTCTAGCCCTTAGGGGTCAAAAGTTATAAGCATAAATATGAGTGAAACTTTGGACAGGTGGTGGCGCTAGAGGGATTGAGTTAGAGGCACCAAATTTGCTATAGTGACAGCTCAGACTGGCCTCTATGAGTGTGCCAAATTTCACAACTTTTTACCATACGGTTCTATGGGCTGCCAGAGACTCCTATGGCGGAAAAAGAAGAAGAAGCAGAATAATAATAGGAACACTAACGATTTCAATAGGTGCCTCCGCACCTTCGGTGCTTGGCCCCTAAATATAGCTGCAAGCAGCAATTCCGGGGCCAAGCGCAAAGAAGAAAATAAGACATGCCAACATGGCTGGGAGTGACCAGCTGCAAAAATGCACAGTTTGGTGTCAATATGTCAAAACATTGCAGAGATACAACCTTAAGATTCATTTTGGCATCATGCCTCAGCGCAAAGAAGAAAATGGGACATGCCAGCATGGCTGGGAGTGACCAGCTGCAAAAATGAACCATTAAAGACCTATTAAAATAAGCTGAGGCAAAAAAGATATACAATTATACATAAAGTTAAAAATTAATAATGTATCACTTTTTACCTATAGGTGGCGCTGTGACCAAATGAATGTGGTGTGGTCAGGGTGAGATAATGACACATGCACAGTTTGCTGTCAATATGTCAAAACATTGCAGAGATACACCCTTAAGAGTCATTTTGGCATCATGCCTCAGCTTCGTCGCTGTGTTAAACAAAAACTATTTAATCTATTAATGTGAAATCAATAACTTTGTGTCGGGATGGGCTGAAGATGATACGAGTCAATTTTGGTGAAAATCGGACAAACGGCCTAGGAGGAGTTTGAAAAAGTAGGTTTTTAACTAATAACAAGATGGAGGAAAGGACGTTTTACCAAATATGGCAAAATTGATATCTATGTTCTCAGCAGTAGCCAAGGAATGTATTATGACCAGTTTCATCATAATAGGTTAATTTATTCAAAAGTTATTAGCCTTTGTGTAAATTTTGTTATACATTTTGACCACAAGGTGGCACTGCCCCGAAACTTTTTGAGCACCTTCAGGGCATGGTGCAGAAGACACATAACAAGTTGCGTAACGATATGCTAATGAATTCGTAAAATACAGCATTTTTAGACAAAATTCAAAATGGCCGACGCCCAAAATGGGTAATACGGGATAATTGGATATTTATCAACTCGGCATGATGTCCCGAATCTAACAAGACCGCTTTTATGATTTTTGGAAAAACCCATCAGAAGTTATAAGCCAAAATAGCCATTTTTTGTATCTCCGGACCAGTAGGTGGCACTGCACCGAAATGCTGCAGATCACTTCAAGTCATGCTCGTGATGACATGTACCAAGTTTGGGTTGAATACGATAAAGCATTGCAGAGATACAGCCTTAAGAGTATTTTTGCAACTGCTACATAAAATTTGTTTGCGCATTTATCAAAAACGGTTCGACTAATCAACTTGACTTTAATAACTTTTTGTTGGCATGGTCTGAAGATGATCTGGTTCAATTTTCGTGAAAATCAGAACAACGGCCTAGGAGGAGTTCGAAAAAGTAGCTTTTTTGGAAAATTCAAAATGGCGGGAAAATTATCATGACGGAAAATGACGTCATATGGTGCAATCGAATCGGCTTGAGCCAAGGATTCAAGGGAAAAAGGAATTTTGTTTCTAGCCCTTATGGTTCAAAAGTTATTAGCATAAACATAAGTGCAACTTTGGACAGGCGGTGGCGCTAGAGGGATTGAATTGGAGACTCAAAATTTGCTATAGTGACAGATGGGACTGTCTTCTATCTGTGTGCCAAATTTCACAACTTTTTACCATACGGTTCTATGGGCTGCCATAGACTCAAGAGCGGAAGAAGAATAATAATAATAAATATAGCTGCAAGCAGCAATTCCGGGGCCAAGCGCAAAGAAGAAAATGAGACATGCCAGCATGACTGGAAGTGACCAGCTGCAAAAATGCACAGTTTGGTGTCAATATGTCAAAACATTGCAGAGATACAACCTTAAGAGTCATTTTGGCATCATGCCTCAGCGCAAAGAAGAAAATGGGACATGCCAGCATGGCTAGGAGTGACCAGCTGCAAAAATGAACCATCAAAGACCTATTAACATAAGCTGAGGCAAAAAAAGATATACAATTATACATAAAGTTAAAAATTAATAATGTATCACTTTTTACCTATAGGTGGCGCTGTGACCAAATGAATGTGTTGTGGTCAGGGTGAGATAACAATGACACATGCACAGTTTGCTGCCAATATGTCAAAACATTGCAGAGATACACCCTTAAGAGTCATTTTGGCATCATGCCTCAGCTTCGTCGCTGTGTTAAACAAAAACGATTTAATCTATTGATGTGAAATCAATAACTTTGTGTCGGGATGGGCTGAAGATGATACGAGTCAATTTTGGTGAAAATCGGACAAACGGCCTAGGAGGAGTTTGAAAAAGTAGGTTTTTAACTAATAACAAGATGGAGGAGAGGACGTTTTACCAAATATGGCAAAATTGATATCTATGTTCTCAGCAGTAGCCAAGGAATGTATTATGACCAGTTTCATCATAATAGGTTAATTTATTCAAAAGTTATTAACCTTTGTGTAAATTTTGTTATACATTTTGACCACAAGGTGGCACTGCCCCGAAACTTTTTGAGCACCTTCAGGGCATGGTGCAGAAGACACATAACAAGTTGCGTAACGATATGCTAATGCATTCGTAAAATACAGCATTTTTAGACAAAATTCAAAATGGCCGACGCCCAAAATGGGTGATACGGGATAGTTGGATATATATCGACTCGGCATGATGTCCTGAATCTAACAAGACCACTTTTATGATTTTTGGAAAAACCCATCAGAAGTTATAAGCCAAAATAGCCATTTTTTGTATCTCCGGACCAGTAGGTGGCACTGCACCGAAACGCTGTAGATCACTTCAAGTCATGCTCGTGATGACATGTACCAAGTTTGGGTTGAATACGATAAAGCATTGCAGAGATACAGCCTTAAGAGTATTTTTGCAACTGCTACGTAAAATTTGTTTGCGCATTTATCAAAAACGATTCGACTAATCAACTTGCCTTTAATAACTTTTTGTCGGCATGGTCTGAAGATGATCTGGTTCAATTTTCGTGAAAATCAGAGCAACGGCCTAGGAGGAGTTCGAAAAAGTAGCTTTTTTGGAAAATTCAAAATGACGGGAAAATTTTCATGACGGAAAATGACGTCATAGGGTGCAATCGAATCGGCTTGAGCCACGGAATCAAGGGAAAAAAGAATTTTGTTTCTAGCCCTTATGGTTCAAAAGTTATTAGCATAAACATAAGTGCAACTTTGGACAGGCGGTGGCGCTAGAGGGATTGAATTGGAGACTCAAAATTTGCTATAGTGACAGATGGGACTGTCTTCTATCTGTGTGCCAAATTTCACAACTTTTTACCATACGGTTCTATGGGCTGCCATAGACTCAAGAGCGGAAGAAGAATAATAATAATAATAATAATAATAATAGGAACGGCTACGATTACAATAGGTGCCTCCGCACCTTCGGTGCTTGGCCCCTAATAAATATAGCTGCAAGCAGCCATTATCGGGGCCAAGCGCAAAGAAGAAGACAAGACATGCCAGCATGGCTGGAAGTCTCAAGCCAACTGCAACAATGAGCCATTAAGGACCTATTAAGTTGATTTTAGGCAAAATAGCAGTCAAATTTTAAATACAGTCAATAATAATGGTTTAATGGTTTATCACTTTCGACCAATAGGTGTCACTGTTACGAAACTGATGTGGTTTAGTCAGATTGAGATGACAATGACACATGCAAAGTTTGGTGTCAATATGTCAAAGCATTGCAGAGATACAGCCTCAAGAGTAATTTTTGCATCATGGCTCAACTCTGTTGCAGTGGTATATGAAAACTGTTTTGTCTATCAATCCGAAATCCATAAGTATTTGTCAGCATGGTCTGAAGACGATACGGATCAATTTTGGTGAAAATCGGACAAACGGTCTAGGATGAGTTTGAAAAAGTAGATTTTTAACAAATAACAAGATGGAGCACAGATATGTTTGCAAAATATGGCAAAATTGGTATCTATCTTCTCGGCATGAGCCAATGAATGTATTATGACCAGTCTCATTACAATAGGCTAATTTAATCAAAAGTTATTAGCATTTTTGTACATTTTATTACAACTTTTGACCACAAGGTGGCGCTGCCCCGAAACTTTTTGAGTATCTTCAGGACATGGAGCGGAAGACACATACCGAGTTTTGTAACGATACGCTAATGCATTCTTAAATTATAGCATTAGCATTTTAAACCATAATACTGCATTGAAGTCAATGGGAATTTCATGTTTTGTTTTATTATAGCGCCACCAAGAGGCACAATCCCACCAATTTTTTTATGTGTCCTCATAGTGAGCCCATACATATGTGTGTCAAGTTTGGTGAAAATATCTCATTTTGTTTTGGAGTTATAGACATTTATATGAAAAAACACGTAAAAAAGGACTGACACCTGACTTTGATTGGATTTTACTACCCCTTACTATCAATATTTTGAGATTTGGGCATTAGCGTTTAGCTATCGACCTATGTTTCCGAACTTCTGAGGCTGGTTTCGTCTCGATCGGACTAGCGGTTTCGAAGATATCAGCAAATGTTTTTTAAGCACTAAATTACAACTCTGCGCAAACCATATGCCGAAACCTGGCAAGTCTGGTATCGTTGGAGTCGGCAAGGATTCAGGAGACCAAAAAACACACTCCCATCAAAATATGTCAACCACACCCAAAGTTATAAGCGTTTGAAAAAAAAAATTCTCCACTAGGTGGCGCTGTTTCGAAACTTCTCAGGCTACTTCAGGGCATCGTGGTGATGACCCATACCAAGTTTCATAACAATCTGTTCATGCGTTCATAAAATACAGCATTTTTGCACATAATTCAAAATGGCCGACATCCAAAATGGCCGACATGGTAAAATTGGATATCAGTCGACTCGGCATGACGCCCTGAATCTAATGAGACCAATTTTATGATTTTTGGATAAACGGTTCAGAAGTTATAAGCCAAAATAGGCATTTTTCGTATCTCCGGACAGGTAGGTGGCGCTGCGCCGAAACGCTGCATGTTGCTTCAAGTCATGCTTGTGATGACATGTACCAAGGTTGGTTTGAATACGATAAAGCGTTGCGGAGATATAGCCTTTAGTGTGTTTTTGCAACCTCCACGTAAAATTTGTTTGTGCGTTTATTGAAAACGATTGGACGAATCAACTTGAATTCCATAACTTTTTGTCAACATGCTCTGAAGATGATCTGTTTCAATTTTCGTGAAAATCGGAGCAACGGCCTAGGAGGAGTTCGAAAAAGTAGGTATTTCAGAAAATTCAAAATGGCGGGAAAATTTGCATACCGGAAAATGACATCATAGGGTGAAATCGAATCGGCTTGAGCCAAGGAATCCGATGAAAAAAGAATTTTGTTTCTAGCCCTTAGGGGTCAAAAGTTATAAGCATAAATATGAGTGAAACTTTGGACAGGTGGTGGCGCTAGAGGGATTGAGTTAGAGGCACCAAATTTGCTATAGTGACAGCTCAGACTGGCCTCTATGAGTGTGCCAAATTTCACAACTTTTTACCATACGGTTCTATGGGCTGCCAGAGACTCCTATGGCGGAAGAAGCAGAATAATAATAATAGGAACACTAACGATTTCAATAGGTGCCTCCGCACCTTCGGTGCTTGGCCCCTAATAATAATAATAATAAATATAGCTGCAAGCAGCCATTATCGGGGCCAAGCGCAAAGAAGAAGACAAGACATGCCAGCATGGCTGGAAGTCTCAAGCCAACTGCAACAATGAGCCATTAAGGACCTATTAAGTTGATTTTAGGCAAAATAGCAGTCAAATTTTAAATACAGTCAATAATAATGGTTTAATGGTTTATCACTTTCGACCAATAGGTTTCACTGTTACGAAACTGATGTGGTTTAGTCAGATTGAGATGACAATGACACATGCAAAGTTTGGTGTCAATATGTCAAAGCATTGCAGAGATACAGCCTCAAGAGTAATTTTTGCATCATGGCTCAACTCTGTTGCAGTGGTATATGAAAACTGTTTTGTCTATCAATCCGAAATCCATAAGTATTTGTCAGCATGGTCTGAAGACGATACGGATCAATTTTGGTGAAAATCGGACAAACGGTCTAGGATGAGTTTGAAAAAGTAGATTTTTAACAAATAACAAGATGGAGCACAGATATGTTTGCAAAATATGGCAAAATTGGTATCTATCTTCTCGGCATGAGCCAATGAATGTATTATGACCAGTCTCATTACAATAGGCTAATTTAATCAAAAGTTATTAGCATTTTTGTACATTTTATTACAACTTTTGACCACAAGGTGGCGCTGCCCCGAAACTTTTTGAATATCTTCGGGACATAGAGCGGAAGACACATACCGAGTTTTGTAACGATACACTAGTGCATTCTTAAATTATAGCATTAGCATTTTAAACCGTAATACTGCATTGAAGTCAATGGGAATTTCATGTTTTGTTTTATTATAGCGCCACCAAGAGGCACAATCCCACCAATTTTTTTATGTGTCCTCGTAGTGAGCCCATACATATGTGTGTCAAGTTTGGTGAAAATATTTCATTTTGTTTTGGAGTTATAGACATTTATATGAAAAAACACGTAAAAAATGACTGACACCTGACTTTGATTGGATTTTACTACCCCTTACTATCAATATTTTGAGATTTGGGCATTAGCGTATAGCTATCGACCTATGTTTCCGAACTTCTGAGGCTGGTTTCGTCTCGATCGGACTAGCGGTTTCGAAGATATCAGCAAATGTTTTTTAAGCACTAAATTACAACTCTGCGCAAACCATATGCCGAAACCTGGCAAGTCTGGTATCGTTGGAGTCGGCAAGGATTCAGGAGACCAAAAAACACACTCCCATCAAAATATGTCAACCACACCCAAAGTTATAAGCGTTTGAAAAAAAAAATTCTCCACTAGGTGGCGCTGTTTCGAAACTTCTCAGGCTACTTCAGGGCATCGTGGTGATGACCCATACCAAGTTTCATAACAATCTGTTCATGCGTTCATAAAATACAGCATTTTTGCACATAATTCAAAATGGCCGACATCCAAAATGGCCGACATGGTAAAATTGGATATCAGTCGACTCGGCATGACGCCCTGAATCTAATGAGACCAATTTTATGATTTTTGGATAAACGGTTCAGAAGTTATAAGCCAAAATAGGCATTTTTCGTATCTCCGGACAGGTAGGTGGCGCTGCGCCGAAACGCTGCATGTTGCTTCAAGTCATGCTTGTGATGACATGTACCAAGGTTGGTTTGAATACGATAAAGCATTGCGGAGATATAGCCTTTAGTGTGTTTTTGCAACCTCCACGTAAAATTTGTTTGTGCGTTTATTGAAAACGATTGGACGAATCAACTTGAATTCCATAACTTTTTGTCAACATGCTCTGAAGATGATCTGTTTCAATTTTCGTGAAAATCGGAGCAACGGCCTAGGAGGAGTTCGAAAAAGTAGGTTTTTCAGAAAATTCAAAATGGCGGGAAAATTTGCATACCGGAAAATGACATCATAGGGTGAAATCGAATCGGCTTGAGCCAAGGAATCCGATGAAAAAAGAATTTTGTTTCTAGCCCTTAGGGGTCAAAAGTTATAAGCATAAATATGAGTGAAACTTTGGACAGGTGGTGGCGCTAGAGGGATTGAGTTAGAGGCACCAAATTTGCTATAGTGACAGCTCAGACTGGCCTCTATGAGTGTGCCAAATTTCACAACTTTTTACAATACTGTTCTATGGGCTGCCAGAGACTCCTATGGCGGAAGAAGAAGAAGAAGCAGAATAATAATAGGAACACTAACGATTTCAATAGGTGCCTCCGCACCTTCGGTGCTTGGCCCCTAATAATAGGAACGGCTACGATTACAATAGGTGCCTCCGCACCTTCGGTGCTTGGCCCCTAATAATAATAATAATAGGAACGGCTACGATTACAATAGGTGCCTCCGCACCTTCGGTGCTTGGCCCCTAATAATCCTTAGAAGAACAATAGGGCTCTGCGCCCTTTCAGGGCTTGGGCCCTAATTAAAAAAAAAATCGAATTAAACTGTATGTATTTTATCCGCTTGCAGAGCACACATACTTGCATATTGGCGTTGACACTAGCAGGGAACCACCAGATATGATAATGGTTTCTGTGCAAGCCTAAATTCAGTGTTTCAAGCCTAAGGCAACATCATATCAGAAATCTCTATTAGAATAGATTTATGATACGTGTGGTTGGTACATTACATTGAATGAGTCACTGTGCAATATCCTCTGCAGTGAAGATCATCACACAATGAAACAAAGTCAGTTTTTAGGCTGTTTTGATCAGCTAATCGTTTAATTCACCTGGTTTTTAGACGTTAATTAGGATTTAATGGACTAATGTGGGAAAACAGATTAAACATAACTATGTTTAAATGTAGAGTGACGTATCACCATCAGACTGCTGAGTTTTAGTAGCAAAAGCAAACCAAATAAATCAGTGACAGTGGGCAACTGCACAAACACAGAATTCAGAGAAGAAAAACACCACGAGTGGATCACAAATGCACAATTTACGAATAGTTATGAATTATTAGAGCACTAACAGCTTGACAAACTACATTACAAGAAAATAATTGTTCTGTAAGGTCTGAAAAAAATGTATGTATTATTATTATCTCTCCACACTATTATCTATAGTGCACAAGCTGTAGGATAACAGTGCAATGTTTCGTTTGCCCAGAGGCTGTACCATTTAAAATGCCTTAAATGGTTTCCTTTGCCAAGGCTAGATTGATAGACTGTCTTGCCTTTTCAAGCTTTAGGCTATTTCCCAGAACAAACACTAGTCTGAGAGATAATTATTTCTCCCAGTTCTGCATTGTTTCTCCTGTAAAATTGCAGGAAAGTGAGTATTTGTTTTCCCTGTCATTTTCGCAGCGCGCCGCAAGTTATTTAACATAACTGAATAATCACGCCACTTTCCACAGATGGTGATAGAAAGTCAATCCCCGGATCCGATCATCATCCACAAAACACAGGGTCTTCCTTGGTGGTTTCTCCTTTTAGATGTGAAAGGACTGAGATGGGGGGACTTATTGGAAACTCTATCCTCTTGCATAAGAATTTGGCAAATGCCATAATTAAACATCCCCTTTATGATAGTGACAGAATGAGCCAACAGTTAATATCCAAAAGCAGCAGATCTGAAATATTCTCTGAAGGTGTTCATTCCAGCTTGTACTCCCTTGTTATCAACATAACATTTGTCGCAATATTGAATCCTTAGAAAAGCTGTTACCTTGGGATCTTTACAGCCCCTTCTCTGCATTTACAAAGAAACCACAGCTGTTTTTCTAAAAAGTTTTGGTATAAGCTGGCCAAATTTTCAACAATGGTATGCAAATGCTCCTCGAAATCTCAGCTGGAGTCAAACACTCCCTCTGTCTGATGAAAGAGAGCTATTACGGCAGAAAACCTGAGCATATTTCCAGAGATCTCTAGACAGCAAGCATGTACAGGGTTAATCGATAGACTAATAGATCAGGCCAGCATGTTTTAATTGTCTTATCAGACTCACCACACCATGAATATGCACATTTGGGGACTGCACTATTGTTGAGATGGAAAACATTTCCTTTGCGAACAGGTCAAAACGAGATGATCTGACTGTACATTGCAACATTTGTTTCTTGTGACTCAAGTAAGCACATAATTGAGAGTTCTGGATGTTTGAGAAGCTGGCAGCTGACACTTTAATGAAACTGTTTATTTACATCACTTTTGCACATCACAGCTGGCGATTAACTATTGAATCTGAAAACGCAATGTTTAATGAGCACATGCAGTCATTATATTCAATACAAACTCTCTGCTACTAAAGTTGGGTGGCAAAATGACAAAACAGATAATTTGCTGCTAATTATTTCTAAAAGGGTGAAGATACATCAAAACTTGAAACTGCACATGTTTTTTAACAACACAATTATTCTTGGTTGAAATAAAAGATACATCTTATTCTGGGGAGGGGGTTGTTTGATTTAAAATATGAGCAAAAATAAACCATGCTTCAATGCAGAGGCTTGACAGCATGAAAATATCGTTACGTAATACTGCCACAGGCGTTTATGATTAACAATACAGAGTACAACAGATAAAAACAAAAGGACATGAAAATACTTAACTCAAGGTTGTTAAACTCCAGGAAAACAAACAATGGATATCTAAGGGGGAAAAATCCTGTTTATCTCTTCCTCAATAATGACATTCAATTCTAACATTAGAAATATTTGTATATGTAATTATTTGGGCTGCATTTCCTGATAACATCGTCTCTTAGCAAGCTACGAAGGTTTAACTTAAGTGCGACGTTAGCTGGTGCTGTTCGTGGCGGCAGTACTGAATTGACTTATATAGATGGCTCAAGCATCTATTATTTACTCTATACAGGGGCTGTTTCACTGCGTTATGCGGAAAAAAATTTTTTCTTTATAAAAGAAGCATTTCAAAAATAGTTGAACTTCCATTTATTATACAAAACTGCAACTAGATTTTGCATAATTCTGAAATAAGTGAACATGATTCTTAATCATTTCGGGAAATACATATTAATATTAAGGGATACCTTAAGGTATAACTTAAGAATGACATATGTGTTAAGAAGTTTTCAGGAAATCCAGCAATGGTGATTTACTGATAAGGTGAAAATTATTTCAATGTTAATGGTTATTAACTAAAAAAAGGGTCAAAAATTAAAGGAATTTAGACATTACGAAAATGATACAAAAGTAAAAACCATAAATTTGAAACATTCATTTTGAAACTAATTTTGAATTGAAAAATTATATTATAATGTCCAGTAATGGCTATTCATTTTTTGGAAATTAAAAAAAGGGTAAAGAAAAGTAACAATGTGCACATGCAATTAAAAATAAGAATTTTTAAAAGAAATATAAGTATATTAATTTTTATATAATGATTTATACGTGATATATTGTTTGTTAACAAGGGCTAGAGTTGTTAAAATGGACCAAAAAGAGATTTGACTCACACTGAAAATAATATATTAAATGCCCAGCAGGAGCATGCAATACTATAGAAATTTCCAAATTAAAGGGGGGGTGAAACACTCAGTTTCAGTCAGTGTCATGTCAATCTTGAGTACCTATAGAGTAGCATTGCATCCTGCATATCTCCGAAAAGTCTTTATTTTTTTAATAATTATATAAGAAAGATGCGCTGTTCCGAGTCTTTCCGAAAAAAGCCGAGCGGATGGGGGCGTGTCGTGTGAGCGGAGCTAAATAATGACGTGTGCTCGCTGCTGCTATGTTGAGTCGAGTGCGTCGTAAAGCTGTGTCAACAGCGGGAAAAAAACTTTATTCAAAATAAAAATATGGCTTTTAATCAGATACAGCCATACATCTATGATCCGGAATCAGACCCAGAGGCTGCAGTTGAACAGGAGCAGCAGCAAAAACGACTAGAGCAGGACGTCTGTATGTGGTACAAGTTATACACTAACTATATAATATGCTTAGCGACTTGTGTTATTTACATATTTATACTTGAATTATATCGTCGTATTTTTGTCTTTGAAGGTGTACATGTGGGAAGTGCAGTTGTGCACGTGTGTTTGTGTGTTTACGCGTGGTTTGTGTAGACAGTAAGCGGACTAAAAAAAACACAGACATTTGAAGCAGTCTCACTCACCCTTCTAACGTTGGGACTGCTCCATCATTCAGTATTAGGCGATCGGGAAAATCCGGCGTCGAGCTGGGCCTTGTTTATGAAACAGTCGGCACCGAAATGCAGCGAACAGATATAAACATTCGCGCAACTCAGTTGCTGATCCGGAAAAGCAAATTACATCCACTGTTGCCTTAACGCGGGGTTTTGGGGGAATCTGTGCAGGACTGTCTTGGTCTGGCAACCAAAAACGCACTTTTTTGGTGACATTGTTATGTGCACATCACCTGTGCAGCAGCCTACGAGCCAGCGCTTTGATGGGCGTAGCCTGTTACTTTCGCTCTCTCCCTCTCTCTCTCTCACGCGCTTCCGGTAGAATTGTCCGTAAGGCCCATACAAGGAAATTCCGCCCCCATTAACGTCAAAGGGGACGCATGATCTCAAAAAACTTGCCGAAACTTATGACTAACCGGAAGTAGTATTTTTGACAAAGAAATACTCCCATCAAACGTCCACCTTAACTTTTGAAACTTTGTCTATGTTTAGTATGGGATTCCAAGTCTTTAACAGTGTAAAAAGATCAGTATGCATGAAACAGCATTTCACCCCCCCTTTAAGGTGTGAACATTGGACAAAAAAAAAAAAGAAGCTCATTGGTCAATAGGAGCACAGGAAAAAAAAGAGGAAAAAAAAGAGAACGGTTGTGAAGAAAAGGTGCACGTTAAGAGCAAAAGACATTAAGGAGTTTCTGGTGGTTTCACGTTAGTTCTCAGTTTTCAGTGCCTCTATTTTCCAGAACTGCAAATTACTTGAAGTCACCAGAAGCACTCTCAGAGACTTTGCTAAGCAAGGAATCCTACAACATGACACCAACTTAATAAAAATCGCAAGCTGAAGTGTTGTGAAATAGATAAAGACTGATTCTTAAAAAAGTTTTGTGAAAGGAGAAGTCGAGATTTGACTCTTGAGGTAGAAGCACAGTTCAAGTCAGAAAACAACGGAGGTGACGAGGGAGTCAAAGTGTGAGCTGATACTAACAATGAGCCAGATGGACCTTTCAAGGGAGAGGATGGACTTAAAATCAACTCCAAAAACTTACTGCAGATTAGGGATGATAGATTCTTCAAACAGTAGTGCAAGAGGAACTGGTACTGGTCCCTCAAGAGTCACTCTCAAACTCAATCACTCTCAATGTTTCTATAAAGCCTTAAAAAAAATCAATCTTCATGTATTTCACAACACTTCAACCTGTGATTCTTATTAAGTGGGGATTTCAGAATTTTACCATAGCAAAGTCTCGGAGGAGCTGACACACCTTGTACTTCTGGAGACTCCAAGTAGGTTGCAGTTCTGTAAAATGATGGCAATTCTTCACGATAATTCTTAAAATCTTTTGCAGTTAATATGTTTTCCTCTTAACCTGTTTTTCTGTGACCCCGCCAACTCAATGGTCATATCTTAATTGCGCATTCTTTTCATGGGTATTTTATATTGTGCATGGAATATATATATATATATATATATATATATATATATATATATATATATATATATATATATATATATATATATATATATATATATATATATATATATAGACATTGAGAATTACACAGCAAATGAAAGCTGATAAATACTTATTATGCAAGTCAACATTGTGATCATATTTTTTTCATGCACATTTTACCAATTCCAAACCACATCAATCTTAATAACTAATCATTTTGAATATAATCATTTAGAAGTGATATATAATTGTTAATGAGGGCTGGAAGTGAAAAACGGGTTATATTCAGATGCATAATAAACAAGCAGGTTTTCTTTTACAGGTACAATGTACCAAAAAGAGATTTAACATATGGGTCACATATGTGTGTGTGTAACTAATATGGTAGCAATATACAGTACAGTACATAACTGAAAAACCTAATGAATTCTATGTTACACTGCAAGAAGATCCTTCATACAGTTCTTCTACACCAGTAACAGGTCTAAAAACAGTAATAGTTCAATAAAAAGCATCCTCTATGAATGTAAAGGCATTTAAGCTGCAGAACCTCTAAGTAGTCGTATGCATCTTGTGTAAAAATACTGAAAGAGATGAGAATGTCCTTGCTTTTGAATCTAAACACATCAGGAGATATTTCTGCCTGGATAAATCACTCCCAGGACAAGGCCTGCATCAGCCGGCTGTCGCAGAACTATCCGTGAAAGCTGATGATATATCAGTGCCAAAAGACACATTTCTTTGCCGCCGGATAGTGTAGATCACCCAGCACGAAGAGCTCAGGCTGTCACTTTGCATGTGTGCCGATGCCACCGTCGCAGTCAGGGAACATTTCTGCTGGTCCCACAGTCTCTAGAAAACAGATGTTGCTTCCTGCTCTCAAAGCTACGCCAAGAGGAATGGCCCAAATCTCAGCCGCATTAGGCAGCTGTTTTACTGCCTCATCTAAATGCGTTCTGCATAAAACACTCTTGTTTCTATGTAGTATTTATTACAGAATTAAAAAGAAATATCAAAGCCAATAACTGCTAAATTAAATATTGAAAGGGCAACACAATAACACAACAGAACTCTATAAATCCATAAATGTTTTAGCTTCATGTAACCCTGTTGTCCTGATAACACAAAGACTGTTGATATTGGGATTAACTCTGCAGTTCAAATAACCACTAAATCCACTCCTGTGATTGTCATGGTGTTCGGGCTCAAATCATTATACTGTGTTGCCTCAGTCATGCGATTTGGTTCCAGTGAGAAAGTGTACCATGAAAATGAGACTTTACTCAATATATTGATATTTCCATTGTGGGCCAAAAAAAAATCATTTTCAGCAATTACCGTGCTTGAACTTTTCTCATCTGCCAAAGAGGTCAGCCATAGCTGTGGAATTTCACAGATGTATATTTATCTATTAACTCGCAGGCCATGGAAATAACTACATTAACGTATAATAAAAAACTCATACCCCCAGGAATGTCAAATATATATTTACAGAAAGGCATAAAAGTGTTAACAAAACTGCTGCATAGGAAAAAGCCCCTTAAATTGCTTCTATTCTTGTTTTTAATGAGCTCGAGACATGCGAGAAAACAAGACTTTTTTTTAAATGATTTGTGACCATTTATAACAAATCCACAGCAAAAATAAGGCTGAACTTCACTGCCCATCTGTTCGCCATTTGTACAGAGAAGTAGAAGACATATATTGTGACTTTGCCTATGAGTTTCCACAGATATTAAACAGCACAACTGTTTTCAACATTGATAATAATAAGAACAGTTTCTTGAGCTGCAAATCAGCATATTAGAAGGAATTCTGAAAGATCATGCAACACTAAAGACTGGAGTAATGCTGAAAATTCAGCTTTGCATCGCATGAATAAATTACTAACTTGTGTGGCTAACTGCAATATGCATTTAAGAAGTAGCTTCTATAATTGTTTTCAGGATTATTTCGATATAAAGAAAGGTACAGATTTTTTTACTCTCATTGATCGATTTGATCAATTTTTAAATGTACAATTTAATTAAACTTTCTTGCTAAATAAAAGTATACATTTCTTTGAATTTTTTACATTTTTGAACAGTAGTGTGCTTTGAAAACTGTTGAGCTTCTGAGTACTGTCTCCAACACTTTGTAATCTATGAGAATATGCACATTTAGGATTTGTTGTTGTGTTCCTCAAAGTTCCTGACCACACTGGTTCATCTGCCTGGTTGTGTGAAGGCTTGTTTTTGTTTTTTTGTCTTCTGTCTCCAACAAAATTCTGGGGGAAATTGCTCTCATCACCCAATGTGCCGTGGGCCTGACAACTGTGTGTCAATTGTTTTCTCAAAGCAGCAAGGAGAAGTCTAGCATCTCTCTCTCGATCTGTCATTCTGACAGCCGAAAGAGAGAATATTTATATAAAAAATATATTTAAAAAGTTGAAACCATACAACCGAGGCTATCAAAGAAAAAAGAAATAAGAGGAGGCTATACCCAGGATTCTTTATCTCCAACATAGCTTTGATTTAAAAAAAAAAAAAAAAAAAAAAATTATAAAATAAATGAGTAGAAGTTGAAAAGGCATCCTCTTTTTCAATTCAAGAGTTCCATAAATGGAGAAAGTGAAGTTTGTTTCGCCTGAGTGATAGGACATGAAAGAACAGGAAGTTACATTTCTGAGTAAACCTGCTGTGCAGTTTTTTTTTTGGTTGGGTTGTTTTTGTGTTACACATATCCTGGGTCGTTACATGGAGAGAGAGCAATGCAGCTCTGTCATATTGGTCAACACAGTGATGTCTTCATTAAAATACAGATTTGGGTTTATTTGATCTAAAAAATTCATTATTGTGATGTACATTGTTTAATTTATGCAAAGTAGCATATAGGGGTGCGATGAGAGTTTTATGTCAGTCTTTTTGTGCGATGGAAACGCCTGATACCTTGCTATTGCAAAGTATTTTATGATTTTATTCAAAAGGATATAGAATATAAACACATAGGATGTTCAAGTATGTTTTCAGAATATATATATATATATATATATATATATATATATATATATATATATATATATACTTTGATGAATATAAAGTTCAAAAGAAATAGCATAAAATGTAATGTGTCCTTGCTAAATAAAATTATTATTATTACAGATAACAAATTACAATTAGTTTTCATTAGCTAACATTAGTTTACTACTTTAACATGAACTAAGAATGAAGAACACTTTTACAGCATTTATTAGTTAATATTAATTTTCAACATTTGCTAAAATAAAAAGTTGTATTTGTTCAAATTAGTTAATGCACTGTGAACATGAATGAACATTGAACAACTGGATTTGTAACATTAAAAAAGGCGAATAAATACTGTAACAAATGTATTGCTTATTGTTACTCCATGTTAGATTAATACAGTAACTAATGTTAACAAATCAAGCCTTATTGTAAAGTGTTCCCAAATATTGTGCATTCATTGTTATTATTTCCTGATGCATTGGATAACACATATTGATCTTTTATGTAAAATGAGTAACCACTCTACTACAGATGTCATCTCCAGATCAGTGCAATTATTTATGCATGGCGCCATTAATATTCATGAGCTAAGCCAGTCCTAACAACAAGCAACCACTTTTGAAAGTGATGTGCATAATATTGAAGTTTCATTACCAATTTATACACATATTAGATATATCAAGTTGTACATCTATGTTTCAAAGCTGGCTCAACAGCCCACCACAGCAGACAGCTATTTGATTCAAAATGAACACAACATTAAAGCTTCGTTTGCACTACTATAATACACAATGCCAGGCTTTTCCCATATGAAACAAATGCATGCAAATAAATGTTGAATACCTGCCAGACTGCTCTGCATGTGCTAGAGGGCATGTGGAGCATACAACATATATCAAGAAAGATATAGCCAGATTCATACTGAGTTGTATCTATAAGTTATGTGCATATATAAATTATACACAGCAAACATACACAATACACTTGCAATCTAATATACACTGTACGCTCAGAGCATACAATTTTACAGTCAACGAATGAGCTGTACATTTAAAAAGGAAATACTGAAAAAAAACAGAAAGGAGAGCGAGGGAACGAGCCAAAGATGGTCATTTCAGACCTGGTGTCAGCGTGAGACAGACGTGACCCATCAGTGAGAAGGTACGTTGCCCTCACTCTGACTTTTTTTTTTCTTTCCCTCATGACTAAAATCTGCCCTGGGCTGTCTTATGAGGACAAGGACAGCCATCGCTTCCTTTTTTTGTTCACAAAAAGTGTTTTAGTGATCCTTAGAGCGGCTCATTACAATCACTACAGCTATTAAAGGGTTAGTTCACCCAAAAATTAAATTTATGTCATTAATGACTCACCCTAATGTCTTTCCACACACGTAAGACCTCCGTTCATCTTCGGAACACAGTTTAAGATATTTTATATTTTGTCCAAGAGCTTTTCTGTTCCTTCAATGAAAGTTTATGCACACTATACTGTCCATACTGTCCGGTTAATTAGAATCTCTTGAATCATCGAAAATACATTTTGGTCCAAAAATAATAAAAAATAAGACTTTATTCAGCATTGTCTTCTCTTCTGGGTTTCTTTCCAATCCTCAAATAAATATTTGACGATTAACGATTATGAATCAGCGGATTGATTCATGATTCAGATCGCCAATGTCACGTGATTTTAAGCAGTTTGCGCGCACACACACACACACACACACACACACACACACACACACACACACACACACACACACACACACACACACACACACACACACACACACACACACACACACACACACACACACACACACACACACACACACACACACACACACACACAGAGATGTTGGTCTATGTGGTTTACAGGGACTCTCCATAGGCGTAATCAACCTGTGTGGACCTGACATCATACAGTACATCCAATAAATCCACCAATCAGACCAGAACATATATATCATCATTTGCTTTTCAGTTAGTTTGATAATTTACATATAATCTTATGCACATTTTAAGTATGACATGACGTATCGCAATCATTTTTGGGGCAACTTAAATAGACATTTATATTATGAATTTTTCTTATTATGAAGTGCACATCTAATAATGAAAAACCTATAGTTTCAGTTCGTCAAGACTGAAGCTTTAGCAATGTCTAAGAAATCTTCTGTTGCACAAAGTAGATGTGCTGATACAATTACATGCCTTCATAACGCATATTCATATCTCCTGGCATTTCAGAAGAATAGCAATCATCTGTCTCTATGAAACATTACTGGCCCGCATTTAATTACTGTGTCGCTTTAATAAACTTTGGTGACCTGAGTAAATATAATAATGGAGCTGAAGTGTCAGCATATGTTTATCAATTCACAAAGTATTTAATACAATAGTGCTGATGGGCTGAAACACAAGGGACAGAAAAAAAACAACAACCAAAAAAAACAACAAAAACAAATGCAACATAGCAATTTAATTGTGTTGCTTGTGCACATTCTCAGCATATTCATAAATCTTTTTGGCATTTTATTGATAGACAAAGCAGAAGGTTGACTCCAGGTTGAACTCAAACCTGTATCTAAGTACCATAGGTCAATGTGTCTACAACGTGGCTAGTTTTTTTTTTTTTTTTTCTAATTTGAATTTGAATGATATTTCAATTGACCTTGCATGGCTAGAAACTAAACTGTAATAACCACGCTGGGATTTATGCGGCCTCACTGACTCGGGTAGGCCGTCAAAACCAATGGATAATACATGAAGGACATTATGATGTTCAGCCAAAGTCACCCCAGTCGTGGAAATGAAATGATTTTTAATCTGAGGATAAACCAGCATGCTAATTGCTCACTACTCTGAGCACCAAGCTATATATCACAGACTTCCTAATTGTAACCAAGGGGATAAGCCAGAGCTCAGCTTTTCTCTGCTGATAGTGACAGGGATGTGTCAGCGAGGGGAATGTGATTTATAGATTGTGGATTTGTTTAAAGCTTCTAGTGAAGAAGTGCTGTGTAAGATTTACTAAAAGACAATTTCTAAACCTTCAGCTGCACTTTTAAGCTAAATTAAAGTATTTCCCAGATTAATGGGAAAAGACAACACAAAGACTAGGATTTTACCTCCACCATCCATTTAAGTAGCAATTTTATGTTCAGTATAGGGCTGGGGCGATAAACGATATCATATCAAATTGCGAAAATGTATGTCGATAACAATAAGCTAATTTTTACGTAATATTGATTAATTGAACAGCCAATCAGCAGAAATAAACACAACAGCCAGTCAGCATGCAGCTGTTAGCTTGCACATCAAAATATACGCCCATTAACATCTGACATTTTAAGCTATTGGAAAAGAAAACTTAACACAAGGAGAAAAAACCGTGAAGAGTGAAAGCGGCGCCGAAAGTAACATTTAAACTAACCTTGAGTTGTCACCCAAAGATGACAAAATTGTTCATAAAAAGGTTAGGACAAATTCAGTTATATACTCATTTGAACCGCTCGACACAAACCCTTTATCCGCTCGGCTCAAAGTTCAAACGGTAGCACAGCGCGAGCTTACTGCTCGGTCACGCAACACATAAACAACACTATGAAAAATCCAGTACAAAGCGCTTGAATTAGGAGAAGACCATGAATGTCTGTGATTTTAAAATAATTTAAAGCCCTGACAAACATGAGAAATTATAGCATTTGTGATTAAGCTATAGTGTTTGTTCCATTTACACTAAATGTATCATAGGCTACTATTTTTTGGCCATATTTCTAGCCCTAGTTCAGTATACTTAATGAGTCATTTATTCAACTTATGTTATTCAATACCTCTATGTCTTACCTTCCTCTGTGGAATATAAAAGATGTTAGGCAGAATATAAGCCTGCAAAAAATGAACCAAAGTTTTTCCTGTTCCAAAAAAATCTATTAGCTGCTATATCAGCAAATGAAATCATAAGTGTGTTACCGCTAGTTCAATAGTTTAATACTCTAGAGTGCCATTCTCCCCTGAGACACAAATGACACACTTAAAATCTGTTAAAAGGCTTTTATCAGGCCTATGGAGAATATAAAGCAAAAAGACACACAGAAAGAATATTGATGATCAGAAACGTTTCCTGTATTTACAATACACAACCAAAGCTGTGATTCCATCGGGTAAGGGAAAAAAATGAAGATGTTCCTAATAGTTTAAAATCATCCATGCATATGATTGTGACTTTGTAACTTTTATGTGATATTTTGATTTCCCTATCTCGAGGGAACTTCGAGCTGCGTCGAAACGCTAGGGGACGCCTCTGCGTGCCACGTCATGAAGCACTTGTGTAATCAGTCCAATAGCGGGACGATACGTCACAGGCGGGTGACGTCATCGACCAGGAAGCTATAAAGCATGCCCGGACCAAACAGTCACTAGCTTCTGTGTCTTCACAAGCGCTCTGTGTGATATTGTATGTCCATTTATTGTGTGTGTGTCAAAAGAGAAAAGAGAATGTCTAGTCAGTTCAGGCGTTGTGTTCCTCCCTGCCCTCGTTACATCACGGGTGGAGATACACACGACCTGTGCGTTATATGTTTGGGGCTCGAGCATGCCCAGTCAGCTCTCGAGGGGGTTGGATGCGAGCATTGCGAGAGTCTCCCAATGCGTACATTAAGATCACGCCGGGCACTCTTCGAGGAGAGTGCTTTGGCTCGCGGTCCTCAGGGCTCGGGTCCCGCTGCTGCCGAGGCACAGCGAAGGCTCGCGTCTTGGGGATCGCAGTTAGATCTGGTGGCGGGGTTAGAGACGGGTGATCCCCTATCTCTGCCCTTACCCGCTGGATCTCAAGCCTCAGCTCGCGAGTTGGAAGCACGCTCTGCGGTTTCTTCCGCTCGCGCTGAGGCACAAGATCAGCTGCAGCACTCCAGTTCCGAGGAACTGGATGTTGTAAGCGTAAATGAAACTGACGAACTACTTCCACCATTACACACACACGCACAGGAGGAGCTAATGGAGGTTGTCACTCGCGCCGTTGCCAGATTAAGTTTAGACTGGCCGGCCGAGTGTTATGAGTCACAAAAACACACAAGCAGGCTAGATGAAAGATTTCTGCCCTCATATACTCAACCTCCTAGGCGGGGCTTGCCATTTTTCCCGGACCTCCACACCGAGGTGTCGAGGTCCTGGGCTAAACCAGCATCTGCCAGAGTCTTTAACCCATCCACATCTCAATATTCAAATATAAACGGGTTGAAGGCTCATGGTTATGCGGCGATGCCGCGGGTGGAAGAGACGCTCGCGAGCTATCTCTCCCCCGAGTCAGCATCGTCGCTGCAAGCCCCGCAGCTGCCCACCAAGCCCGTAAGAACAACATCAGCGCTGGTGGGCAGGGCGTATTCGGCAGCAGGGCAGGCGGCCGCCTGTTTACATACGGTGGCCGTCCTGCAAGCATATCAAGCTGATCTGTTGGGGGATATTGATGAAGAAACAGAGGAAGTGGGGAGAGAAACGATCGCCGGAAATTAGACGGGCGGCAGATCTGTCTCTTCGTGCCACCAGGGAGACGGCCAGATCCATCGGCCGCTCTATGGCAGCCCTGGTGGCCACGGAGAGACATCTGTGGTTAAATCTGTCAGATATAAAAGAGAGAGATAAAAAAATTCTTATGGATTCGCCCGTCTCGCCTACTGGCCTCTTTGGTGACGCTGTAACAACGGTCGTCGACCGTTACCAGGAGGCCAGGAAGCAGGCGGCGGCGTTTTCAAAGTTTCTCCCCCGCAAATCATATCCCCCAGGGGCTGCCGGGCGGGGGCAGCCCCAGCCGAGTACGTCCTCCTCCGTAGCGCATCGAGCGCAGCAAAAGCAGAGCGTGGCCGCTCGGGCCCCCCCGCAGAGAGAACGGGGGTCCGGGCGACGCGCTCAGCCGGGACCTTCCCGCGGTAGGACGGATCTGAGGACCGTCCTTATCGCTAGGAAGGCCTCGGCTAAGAAGTCCTGACGCCAAGAGCGCAGGGCTTCCGATGGCAGTCCCCTCCGGGAAAGTGCGGCTCGCCGAGGCGCCCGCTCTTTCCCGGTGCCATCGGGGGGCCGGTCTGCCAACCCTGCCACCATTGGTGCTTCAGGGCGCGGCGGTCCCCGGCGAACGCATATCTCCATGTCCGCCCGGAAACGTAGCGGCTTGGGGATGTTCGCGCCCTCTCGGGAGGGCCCCTGGGCGGTCAGTTCGGTTGCTACCTGCCGGTTATCCGTTACAGGACACCGGGCTGACCACACAGGAAAATCCAGAGACCAGCCTCGAGAGGCTGGTTCCCTTAGTAGATTTTCTGGCAGCGTGGAAACTTCTGCCGAATGTCTCAGAATGGGTCCTGCGTACAATAGAAAAAGGGTACAGAATTCAATTCGGGTTACATCCGCCCGTGTTCAACGGGGTTACTGCCACGGTAGTAAGCCCCGAGCAGGCTCTGGTAATGGAACAAGAGGTACAGACTCTTCTGCGAAAAGAGGCTATAGAACGGGTCCCTCCCCACTGCAGAGAGTCGGGGTTTTACAGCCGGTACTTCATAGTTCCGAAGAAGGATGGGGGGTTAAGGCCTATCTTAGATCTGCGTCATCTAAACAGAGCAGTAAAAAGATTAAAATTCAAAATGCTCACGATAAAACAGATCGTGTGTCACATCAGGTCCGAGGACTGGTGTGTCACGATAGATTTAAAAGATGCGTACTTCCACATCTCCATCCTTCCGCAGCACAGACAGTTCCTCAGGTTCGCTTTTGGGGGAAAAGCGTACCAATATCGAGTGCTGCCATTCGGTCTAGCTTTATCGCCCCGCACTTTCACGAAGTGCGTGGATGCAGCTCTGGCTCCGCTGCGACTCCAGGGCATCCGCGTGCTAAATTACATCGACGATTGGCTAGTGTTAGCACAGTCGAAACAACTGGCGGTTCAGCATCGAGATGCTGTTCTCGCCCACATGAAGGTGTTGGGGCTAAGGTTGAACGAAAAGAAAAGTATGTTGGCGCCACAGCAGAGCATTACTTTTCTGGGGGTAGTTTGGGACACGAGAACGATGTCGGCTCGGCTATCTCCGCCCAGGGTAAAAACGATCCTGAATACCGTCAACCAGATAAAGCTAGGCCAGTCACTCACTGTCAAACACTTTCAAAGAGTGTTGGGTTTGATGGCAGCAGCGTCCAACGTGATACCTTTTGGCCTGCTGTACATGAGACCCTTGCAGTGGTGGCTCAGGACCAAGGGGTTCTCCCCGAGGGGAAACCCTTTTCGCCTAATCAAGGTCACGCGGCGCTGCCTACGTGCCTTGGTGAAGTGGAAAGATCCTTGGTTCCTTTCCCAAGGTCCAGTTCTGGGGGCTCCTTGTCGTCGCGTAATGCTAACGACGGATGCCTCCCTAACTGGCTGGGGAGCGGTCATGAGTGGCCGCTCGGCCCAAGGTCTGTGGAGGGGCCATCAGCTCTCCTGGCACATAAACCAGCTGGAGCTGATGGCTGTGTTTCAAGCACTCAAACACTTCCTCCCAGACCTACGGGGCCGCCATGTGTTAGTTCGGTCAGACAACACTTCGGTGGTCTCGTATATAAATCACCAGGGGGGATTGAGATCGCGTCGGTTGTGGAAGCTCACGCATCACATTCTGATATGGGCCCAGGGCAAGATACTCTCGCTCAGGGCGATGTACATCCCGGGGGTCCTGAATGTAGCGGCAGACTCCCTGTCGAGGCAGGGAGTGGTGCCGGGGGAATGGAGGCTCCACCCCGAGGTGGTGGAGGAGCTGTGGATCCGCTTTGGGCGAGCCCAGGTGGATCTGTTTGCGTCTCGAGAGACGACACATTGTCCAGCATTCTTTTCCCTCACACATCCAGCCCCACTGGGGCTGGACGCAATGGTACAGACGTGGCCGAGGCTGCGTCTGTACGCCTTTCCCCCTCTGGCGTTGCTCCCAGGAGTGCTGGAGAGAGTCCGCCGGGACGGGCTTCAGCTCTTATTGGTAGCCCCGTTCTGGCCGGGCCGAGTATGGCTCTCAGACATCATGTCTCTCCTAGAGGGTCCTCCCTGGGAAATCCCAGTCAGGAGGGATCTTCTTTCACAGGCCGGGGGGTCAGTACTGCACCCGCGCCCGGAACTGTGGAAACTGTGGGCTTGGCCCCTGAGGGGGCCCAGTTCATAAACACGGGTCTATCGACTGAGGTGATAGAGACCATGTTGCACTCCAGAGCACCATCCACAAGGAGACTTTACGCACTCAAATGGAGAGTTTTTGTCGCCTGGTGTACGCACCAGACTTTGGACCCTGTTAACTGCCCGGTCGGTTCAGTTCTCGAGTTCTTGCAAGAAAAATTCTCCGCAGGGTTATCCCCGTCGACTCTGAAAGTGTATGTGTCGGCGATATCTGCGTATCATAATCCATTAGATAACGCATCATTAGGGAGACACCCGTGGGTCACGCGTTTCCTCCGTGGTACCTTGAGGCTCAGACCTGCGGCACGCTCCAGGTTGCCGACTTGGGACCTGGCCATAGTGCTGGAAGGCCTTATGTCGGCTCCCTTCGAGCCGTTAGAGGAAGTGTCAGAAAAGTTCCTCACACTAAAAACAGTGTTTCTCCTAGCGATTTCATCACTGAAAAGAGTAGGAGACCTACAGGCTCTATCAGTAGCACCTTCTTGCCTTGAATTTGCACCAGGAATGGTGAAAGCATTTCTCTTCCCGAGGGAAGGATATGTTCCCAAGGTCCCGACCAACGTGCCGGGACCAGTAATGCTGCAGGCTTTCTGTCCGCCTCCGTTCACTAGTCAAGACCAAGAGAAGCTAAATCTGCTATGTCCGGTCAGGGCCCTAGATGCATATGTCCACAGAGCTGCCCTGTGGCGAAAGTCAGAACAGTTGTTTGTATGTTTTGGGTCCTCCAATAAGGGAAAACCGGCTTCAAAGCAGACGCTTAGCAAGTGGATAGTCGAGGCTATTTCGCTCGCTTATGAGTCGGTCGGACATCCTTCACCTATGAGGGTCCGCGCCCACTCCACTAGGAGTATGGCTGCCTCTATGGCTCTTATTTCGGGAGTTTCGCTGTCAGAGGTTTGTGATGCGGCTGGGTGGTCCTCTCCACATACATTTGTGAGGTTTTACAATCTTGACGTAGCCTCTACTCCGGGGTCCCGGGTGTTTCTGGGTTAAATCACACAAACAGACATTTGGGACTCTGGCGGCGTGGGTATTGAGGTCCCCTAGCGTTTCGACGCAGCTCGAAGTTCCCTCGAGATAGGGAACGTCTCAGGTTACGTATGTAACCATGGTTCCCTGAGAGGGAACGAGACGCTGCGTCGACATGCCATACTCCCGGCATGGCTGTGATCGACTTGTTCGACTTTTTCAGAAGCTAGTGACTGTTTGGTCCGGGCATGCTTTATAGCTTCCTGGTCGATGACGTCACCCGCCTGTGACGTATCGTCCCGCTATTGGACTGATTACACAAGTGCTTCATGACGTGGCACGCAGAGGCGTCCCCTAGCGTTTCGACACAGCGTCTCGTTTCCTCTCAGGGAACCATGGTTACATACGTAACCTGAGACGATTTATACACATTGTCACTGCAGACATGTGTCAGACTCAACAAATATATTTGGGATTTTTGTTATCATCCAGAATTTTAATTTTGCAGCATTCAAAAAAGTAGGCATTACAATTGTTAGACCACTAGACAACTATTACCAATTTGTTTTTTTACGTTGGGGATCATACTAAATCACTTATTTAAATGCATACTCAACTGTGTTCTGAGTGTTGAAGTGAGAGCTGGGTGAGTAACAGCGGCTAATGAGTGAATCTATCGAGTCTCCTCACAGCAGCAGGGCAGAGTAATGCCACATACAACAATGGCAGTGCTTGCTATTGATTAGTAGTATCGTCCTTTTCTGCCTCCCTCATAATCGTTCTCTTCCTGTCTCTCTTTCTCTCACAAGCATTAAAGAGAGATTACCCTGCAGATGAAAGTTCCCAGTACGAAGCCCTTTTTTTTTCTATAAAAAATCATTAAGACTGTTGTGATACTGTACAAAGCTCTTCGTTTTTTGTACTCTTAAAAGAGAGATCAGGCTTTGAAAACCAATACCTGCCAACAAGAAAATCCCCAGAAGCTTTTTAAAATGCTCAGATGATCCAAACTTAGCCCAGCTTTCTGATATATTTGCAATATGCACTTTCATGAGCTGTGCCCAGACCAGCATGTTCACTGTCTGTATTGCATCACATTTCGAGCCCGATCTCACGAAAATGCGTATAAATATGGTAGTACAAGTGTACAATTTCGTGGAATGTATACGCCAAAAGGAGTTTTGCATTTGCATTTTGCATTTGCATTTGAGTTTTGCACATGGTACGTGTTTTTTCACATGCATATTATATGCACTTTATGGCGTATTATACACTGTACAAAGTAATAAGTTGACTTTACTTAGAAAAGCTGTGGAAACTGATTGCCTCAGAATTTTCAAGAAAATTAGGTCATCATTTTTGACTTGATTCTTTCTACTACTTTGTAGAGTTGTGTATTTGCAGAGGTTACCATAAAACTTGAGTACACGTAACTCAGTTTCAAAAGTTCAGCCAACTTACAAATAGTTATAAGTTATATAGAATTTGGGGTTTTCTAAGCAGAACCCAAACAAAATAGTTCTTTTAACTAGTTCTTTTAATGTCTGCTTGTTAATTTTACTAGAAGAATGTGTGAAAACTGATTAACTGATTTAACAGTCAATTAAGTAAGCTTAATTGCATCAAGTTGTTCTTACTTAAACCATTCAAGTCGACATAATTCTATCTGTGAGCTGAGGAAGTTTACTCCCAGAATACATTGCAGCATGAATAAATTAATCACAGGGCAATCGCAACTCCGTTTTATTATTTTTGGCTTTATTTTATTGTCTTTTGTCAGTATAACCCCAATAATGACAGCAAATTAACTTGTAATGGTCTTTTTAAGAGTAATTGTTCTCTTTTTTTACCATTGTTGTGTTTTGCATGCTGAATGTTGAAGTCTGTGTGTGACTCAAGCATGGTCAATTGTTGGATATTGTCACAAATATAGAGGCATTATATCAACACAATTAGAAGTTTGTCATAAGTGTTAGCAATAAAATGTTAAAAGATTGTTCACTGGTATTACATTTTTATATATATATGTGTAGATGTATTTATATTTATATATATATATATATATATATATATATATATATATATATATATATATATATATATATATATATATATATATATATATATATATATATATACATACACATATATACATACATACTTCTTACTTCCCTTGAAATCAGATAACTGTGATATCGTGTTGCATTGCTGCGTCAATAGGAAGAGATTTATAGTAATATAAATTAAGTTCCAAGTGCCCAATCAAAGGGAACACTGATAACCATAATGGTGAGAAATTTTAGGAAATCAACATAAATGTATGAAGTCCGCTTATGTGACACTTTCCCAAAGTATTTAGTTGCATTTTCAATAACATTCAAGATGATTGCTTTAATTTGATTGCCATCTCAAATATTTTGATATTGACGAGCGGTGACAGGCGGCAGGCAGTTCCGATGAGAAGATATCCTTGCAGCACTAAAGTAGTTTTCATACTCTATCAGTCAATTATTTCACAACATGCATCATATACACCTCGTAAAAAAGGCGACCTCATAGCTGTCTAGGGCCATGATTACAGTCGTGTAGGCAGAAGCACTCTGGTAAATAACAGCACTTAATATGTGGGAAAAGTTCATATGCTCCCGATAGGCTGTATATCATTCCTTCGGCCAATAACGTGCCCCCTCCATGCTCGGGCCCTGAGCTTCAGGCCCAGCTAGACCTTCAGTTAATCCAGCCCTGATAACACGCCCTTTAAATAACACAAGAAAAACTGCGTGGTACCTGAAATCAACTGCGCCATTGACTAACAAAAACCTGGTCTAATGTTAATAGCACAGTCGGCTCAGACCGGCATACTCACGGAGAACAGATGCATTTGCTATTTAAACAGTGAAATATCCCCTTTAAGAAAAGAAGCACAGTGAGTGTTCTCTAAAAATCACTTTTTGACTTTCACAAAAACAAAAAAGCTCTTTACTTTTCTCCAGGAGGGAAACCTACTCTCAGGCTCTGAAATGGAGACCAGCCCATGATGAGGCTTGTAATTCGCTCATTTGCTAATGATTACAGGCTGCTGTCAGCTCACATTGTTTTCAGAGTGTCATTGCTAATGAGTTTGCATCTGTGATTCCAGTGAAGCGAGGAAAAGTCACATCACCTTAACCCCTCCAAAACCCTTCAATGTGCCAGTTGGAAAAGGTCACATGTCCGGAAGAGGAAAGCATGCTAAGCAAGTGGTGTGTGAGCCAAGTTGGTTAGGCAGAGTGTGTTGAAAACCTGTGCAGGTGTAGATGTCAACCTTACTATGGCTTCCTTATTTGCAAGTGCAAGTTTGTCTCATTATCTTATGTGCACGTTCACTGGAGCTTCACTCAACGAAAACTTTTCCTCAATTTAACAAGCCCCCTCTCCTTCCTTCCACTGGCTCAGCGGCATCTATGCATTTGTACTGACATTTGTACATACATTTATACTGACATCAGCCAAGCGCACTGCTCTGTTCTCACAGGCTTCGTTGAATGTCGCTAAAAACAATGCGAATCTCTGATCACTAGTCCTACAGGGTAACCAAATCAGGGTCAACCTGAAATCACCAGCCTGATCTTTCCACAGGCTATCATCAACATTGCTCTGATATGGAAAGCAATCGCATAATCAAAACGCTCCACTGCGTTCGCCATGACCTTACGGGACTGCAGATCCGCACGCAACATTGCACGTCTCAGCATTAACGTTCTGTTTCTTGTCAGTTGCGGGAACCCCCGGGGACGCATATGTTACACACAGCAGTGCATCTGTTTCGTTGATGCTACATGTTGATGCCTGCTCAGTTTTCCCATCCCTCTGGTAAGAGAAATAAATGAAAAATTGGAAAATATGAAAATTGATTCGCCTCATTTGTGAGCTGAACAGAGAATTAAACTCTCTGAATAAGAGTTTAACATTTCATATGGTGACTTCACATTGCGAAACAGAGGTTTTAAGTGCTTAATGAATGCAATCGAAAAGCATGTTTTGTTTTGTTCAGTTGCAAAATGTTCACCCTTAAGGGCAGAAGTTTACTTTGAAAACTTGCAAAAAATACTTTGAAGAAATTTAAAGACATAGATCAGTCGAAAATGTTCCGTCATGAATTATCATCATGTTGTTCGAAACCTATTTGCAAAATGTTGAAGAATGTGATGCAATGAAAAGAGATTGGAGCTTTCAAGCTTCAAAAAGAATGCAAAAGCACCATAAAAGTACAAATATCATTAAAGAGCAATATGACAGTGTGAACAGGTCTTTATTTTTAAACAAATGTAAGAACGATGACTATAGTTAATATATTACTACACCAAGAGAAGATAATGGCCTGTTTATTATAAGTGCCCTGCAGTTTTGCAATCTGCCACTCACACCTTTTAAAGTCAAATGGATTCTGATTGGCTGTTAATGATTTTATTGTTCATTAGCTGAAAGAAAATAATTCTGAAAATGGTTCCAAAACACATATACATGTTGCAAAATGCTGAACACATTTATAATGTATTATAAGTTCAGTCTTCTGAACTAATTCTGAACTCTGTATCACCTGATACATAGAGGTCTGTTTGGATTAATATGTTGACCCACCTGCCTGTACAGACAAGCCAGGGATGTTCCAGACTAGGGTGAAGTCAGTATATATACATCTGCCACAAATCGTATTTATTGTGATTGACGGCCGCTAAGGCACAACATATAACTGAACATCACAAGTCTCATAGTTGGGCACCACGGAAAGACGCCAAGTGCTGCCGTCGGTGCGAGTACAGTCAAAGCATATGTTCGAATTTTAAAGATGCAGCTCTGCCATGTTTGAGGCTCCTTTAAAAGGAAGGCTTTGTAAAGCGATAGATGATTTCGATAATTTATGAATCATAACCCACGGTCGATTTCATCCACACACATATATATAAATATACATATACATACATACATACATATAGGTGTGGTGTGGTGGTTGTCAGTTGGTGTGAATGTGCTTTAAGACTGAAAATTAAGTTCATTATCTGATCATCTTCCCCTCTACTAAGCAATAAACCACTGAACAGTCACTGAGTTAAATTCAAGAACAGGATTAATTGGATCCGTAAACAAATCATTCAAAACAGTGAACTGATTCAACCAATTAATTGAAAAGATCCAATTCAAAATAATAATTCACTAGCTTATTGAAACATTCACAATAGACGGGTTTCCATTTAAACGTGAAACAAATCTTTTCAAAGTTTGCATCCATCAAGTTGTTTGAGCGGATACTGGTGGTATTGGTAACCTAATAACCTGCAACCTAATAGTTGCATGGGTTTAGTGTACACTATCTCAGAATGTATTCTGCAAATGCATTTCCATCTCCCATTATTTCCATTAACTCTTTTATGTGAACATTAACAAGTCAAAAATGCACCTTAAGCGAGCATAAAAACCTTTTCGTTAATTAAGTTTTTTTTCTTTGAAATGTGGCATTTCCATCACTCGTTTCTGATGTGATACCTCAAAATGCACAAAAAAACAGGGTGATGTAAACATAGCTAGTGATTCATTATGTCTTGCATGAACAAATTATTTCCTTGTTAAAGTTTGAAATAACCAACCAGTGGATTCAAAAATATCTCCATTTGTGTTCCATGGAATAAAGTTATACATATTTGGAACAACATAAAGGTGTGTAAATGATGACAGAATTTTAGAATAAACACAAATCAAGACATGGGTGTGCATATGAGCAACAACGCACATTAACAAGCTATAAAACATCTCACTGTAGGTGTAAAAAAAACCCTGAACCTTTCTAATATATCCATCATGCACATCAGAGCGGAGGATTATGGAGCTCTGAATGCTGTGGCCTTGGATTTATCCACTGTGAGAACGATAAGAAATGCTGAGCTGGTTATAGAGCCTAGCCTTAGAGAAGCAAATAACATTATCATTAAGCTCCTTCGCCGTTGTGTGTTGATTAAAAGCTAAACCAATATTTTAGGGAGAAGCTTCAGGAAGTAGAGCTATAAGAACTATTTAATATTCATTTCATATTTATTATAATTGCAGATGGATACTGTGATATGTTAATAATGTAAATTAAACAAAATAAGGAAAAAGAACGGGAGAGAGAGATCATGAGAGATACGCGAGCGTTTAATGAAATATGTTATGTAATAACCCTTTGGCAAAGGGTCTAATTATTCATTTCACCCTCGAGATAAGACACAGGAAAACACAAGAACAAAGAGACAAATATACTGCACAAGTACTGCTCATGCATAACAAAGGCAGACTGGGTGGCTGAAACATCACAATTACAGAAGGAACTGCATGCTACAATATTTGCACACTTAATAAAGAAGTAAAAAGTGGCTTACCTGTTCACAGCAGGAAAGCAAAAAAGAAGAAAAAAGAAAAGTATATTAATTTATTGTAAAATGTAAATGTGGATTCAGTAAGAAAGACATTTTATTTTTCCACAGATATGATGATCCATACATCTGGACTATGCTGTTGACTATATTATTGTTTGCTTGCTTTACATGTTTTGTTTATGTACTTCTTATGTTTATGCTTTGTAAACACCCTTCGACATTGTTGAAAGCACTAAAGTAAACATATTATTAAGCACAGTTAGTAACTCTGGCAATTATAAGACACTGCAAATCATGTAATCTCAAAATGGTGGCACTCAAGTGATTGACCCACTCCACAGAAGAAGAAAAACCTTTTTTTCCCTTGAAAATAATTCATTGAGCCAAACAATATGCCCCAATTACTCTATAAAATTGCTTTACTATATATAGCACGTTTTCATATAAGTGATTTATTGCCTATGGAAACTTGTTTTCAACACACACACAAAATTATATATATATATATATATATAATTGCAGCTTTTGATATCACAGTTCTGACTCAATTAGAATTGAAAATGGCTTAAAAGAAAGAAAAAGAAAAAAAGTATTTGTTACTTTTTATCACAGTTATATTTTAGAGTTTATTTCGGACAATTCTGAGGAAATCTGTCAAAATTGTGAGATTTATGCCCGGTTTCACAGATAAAACCTAATCCCAGACTAAATATGTTTGAGCTGTCTTAAATCAACTTGTACTGACATTTCTTTAAATATGTTAAGGCCATTATTTTTACTGCACTACGTTTCATATTGAATATCGTTTAATACTTAAAATACATTTTTTTTTAAATGCAAGAATGATCTGATGTCGTGGACGGCAACATTTACTGCCCGAAACCGACCCCGTGGCTCCTCCTCCCTCACCACCCGCGATGGAGGAGCATAGAAGATTAACACACAGGTTCCTCCTGTGGAACCATTGCTATGCAACTGTGCTCTAACTTCCCTCTCCCGGGCTTGTAGGTACTTGTCCGATCTAATTGGAAAGGTCTCCCAAGCTTCTTGGGATACTGCCTCCTCCTTATATGCTAAGGCGTTGTTCCAGGTCCATCAGGCCCAGGCACTTGCACGAAGGGGGTCATGAAGCAGGTCTGCACAAACTGAAGACCGTAACGGATCTCGCGCTTCATGGGATGAAGGTCACGGAGTGGTCGGTGGGTCGTGCGATGTCCACTATGGTGGTCAAGGAGCGCCATCGCTGGCTGTGTCTGGCCGACATTGGGGTTTCTTAATTCCCCCATGACCCAGACTGACCTCATCGGTGACACTGTCCAGAACTTTGCCCAGCAGTTCACAGAAGCAGACTGAGGCAATCAGTCACATCCTGCCACGGCGGTCTGCTGATGTCTCCACAGCACCGCCCTCACCCAAGCGATGACGAGGAGCCGAGCGCAAGCAGGCTGCCCCGCCCATCCAGGCCTCCACCAAAAGGGGTGGCAAGTCCTCTTGTCAAGGACAAGCGGCCCTGAGATGGGAGACCCGGAAATGATCGCTCGAGTGCTCTTCAGGAGACTGTGACTGCATCACTCCATCCCCGGAGGAGGGCCGGGTGGAGAATTGTTAGGGATTCCTATTTGTCGGTATCCCACATGGCGTCAAGAGTGACCGACTGAATAGGAACGTCTCAGTTACGTATGTAGCCCTCGTTCCCTGAAGGAGGGAACGGAGACGCCACATCCCGCCGCCATGTCATCTGTACCCTGCTGGGGTGTCAGTCTACTTACTCGGCCACTCAGCAAAAGGCTGATTTGATGCAAACACTTGTATCTCATTTATAGAGGGTATGCATCGACGTCACTTTCCCTCAGCCGGGGGCGAGTGAATCCCGCATGATGTATGGATGTACGGATGGATCAGTGTATTGAAGAGTGTATGTGGCCGCTTGTCAAGAATGGAAAACAAAAGTTTTATTTAAATTCTGAATATATTATAGACCTATAATAAAAAATAAAAAATTATTATATTGTGTAGACAGCACGCAAAGAGCGCTTTCTTTATTACCACTAAAAGCTGTTACTCCGCAATATTAATCAGTGAAGCTGGTATACAATAAATCTTATTTTCACAATGTCTGCACTTACAGAGGATTGACGCATGTGTTCACTAAACACAGCCCTAAGACAAATGCTCAAGCGTAAGTTCAACACCTGTGATTGGCCAACTGCCTTGTAGAAATCTACAAACATGTCTGTAATTGGCTACGTTACTCACCGAAACGAAAACATGTTGGAAATGTAATCATTTCACGAGTGCAAATACAGATAAACACTGGATCTTTTGCTAGCTCCTTTTCGCTAATAATATGCTATTATTACGAATTCTTACAGAGGATTACATATCCTAGACAAGCAGTTATGGGCACCTTTTTTTCCTGAAAAGAAGGAGCAAGAAGAAGCAGCAGGTGGCAGTGGTTTGAGTGAGAAAATTCCACGCTCTGGCCTCTGGCGCTGGGCCTGGTTTTGTGTGTTTGCGCTGCATTCACGCTGTAAACCAATGCTGCCTCTCATTCTTTTTGCCACTCAATGGGGCGTAAACGCAGTCGCTCCAGCTGACGGTGACGTCACGTGCATTCCCCCTGCGTTGCTTTGCATGAGCACCTGGTGCAATCATTGCATGCCAATGTGCATTGGCTGTTTGGTTACACTCAAAGTAGATTGGCTCTTGCGAGCAAACTTCCTATTTGTTGGTACTCCAACGTGGCGTTTACATTGATTTGAATCATGATTTGTAGGTAAATAAATAAATAAATAAATAAATGAAATAATTGCATGCTTTTAAAAAGAAAAGCTGCAGTGTGCCAAGCGGCAAGAGGTTCTTGATGTGTACCTGCATGAGAAAGCTAAATAATGACTCTACTGGAAGCAGGAGCTGTGACATTCAGACAGAGGCGATAAGATTGCATAGCCTCAAAGAGCAGACCTCAAAGAGGTCAAATCTGTCAAACAGATGCATGAAAGCGAGTTTGCATCCAGTTAATCTTTCTACATAACCGTATCCTGATTCCCCCGCTTTATCACAGGGAACTAAGGATAATGAAAGAGCTCTGGGTGGACAGTTTTGAACGTGTCATAACGCAAGTCTATTTATAAAAACGTTTCAATTTGTATATCAGCTTCTCATTCCTAATCATATTTCCTTATTAAGAAAATACCTTAAAAAATATGCATGTTAACTCATGATAATCTGGTAGTCAAGGCCTGCTTCAAGAGTCTCTCTAATCAATGCATGTCCCAGTATCAGAGAAAGCGACAGGGGCTAAATAATGCGTTCACGAACATTCTTCTCATTAATGCCTGTTCTGCTTCATTAGGCTCTGGGCTGCTGCCAATGAGATCGTCCATCATGCGCACACACATGCACACACACGCATAGTCTCGACAAATCCTGAAGAGACTCCACACACACGTCGCAGCGGGTTCAGGTAATTCCACACACCATTTGCAACTGACACATTACTTCATTTTGAAGACTGAATTATGTATCTATCTTTTTATCTGTCCATCCATCCATCCATCCATCCACCTAGATTTATTTCTTATAGCACACATACATCAGACGATCAATTACAGAACTTTTCAGTTGGAGGGCTTAATTACTTCTCATGTTCCCACAGCCATCTGGCAGGTCCTCTGGCACCTTCTCTCATCTGGCACAAACTGATTGATACCCAGTGTGCTGGCAATCCCTTAAAAACACTGTAATTCTCAGAGAAACCACACTAACAACTGATAAAAGAGTTATTATTATTATTATTAATTATTGATGAGAAAGTGATGTAGGAAATTATTTTAAATGTAACACTTTCCCCACCAGCATTTAAACTATTTTTTGAAAAAAAATTGCCAGCCACTGCCGGCATTTTTGATCTTTTCACAAACTGTTCATGGCTCGCTGAATATTTTGTTGTATAAATAAATGAACATGCATCAACAGAAAGAACAGACCCTGCTTTAAACCAGCATTTTATTCTAGCTTAATCCATTCTTTAACAACATTGAATGTGGGTCATTTTCATGACAAAAGCAATATTTTGAGCAAAAAGCTGAGAATGACAATCAAAACAAAGATACAGTAGATGACCTAATGCTTGCACAGTCCTATAGCTCGCCCTGGGTTGACATTTCATTCATTAACATTAGGCAGTTTTGATTTAAATACCGTCTAATGGTGATGATCGATGATCCCCTGCCATATAACAGTGAAAACATGGAAAGCTGGAGATTTTCGTCAATGGCGGGGAAAGAGTTAATACATTTTGTGTCATGTAAATGTAACCTCGCTCAAACTGAAAACTCATTGGTTAATATTCTGCTCCTCATTAACATTAAAATATAAAAATGTCTCTGGTTGGCTGTGTCACTTTCATTGAGTACAGAGTTGTGGTGATTATGTCTTACTCAGGAAGACTGTGGTGAAATTGAAGTTTTAGAGAATTTGTGTTGTACATCTATCAAGGGACTAAAAAAGTGGATCTGTAAAGCACCCATGAGTGTGCCAATAAACACAATTCAGTATCCTAAGGGATTCTGTAAACTGTCTAACTAGGGTTTTCATCTAGCCAAGTGCCAAACCTCAGCCTGCTGCAAACCCACGGGTCTTTGTCTCTGCCATTTTTGAGCTGATGCAGAGAATGAGTGAGTGCAAGAGAGAGCAAGAGACTGCAGTAGATGTCAGCTGTAGCTGTGTCAGCAGCCTGAGCAGACCGATCAGATGATTCAAACAACCCCAAAGGTCATTCAGATCGACTGACACTGTCACAGGCTTCCCACTTTTACCCCTGTGGCTGCAATTGGACCGACTAAAAGTGGACCAACATCTAAGAAAAAACCTACAAGGCCAAATGTACTGTATGTGGCCACCGCTTTCAAATGCCCCAGCACATCTGTTGTCCACATATTTTTGGTATGGTTTTTCTTCAACTGCTGCACAATTGGCCTTGTGGAATGGCTATACAGAAATAAATTCTCTTAAAACACATGTTTCACATTCTGACATACTCGAAAGTAATTCAAATGTTTCCCACATCACAACTGAAGAAAGCCATCACAAGCCAATCAACATTTTTTTATAAATATTCTTCTTCTATTTCTTTCGGCTGTTCCCTTCAGGGGTTGCCACAGTGAATCATCTGCCTCCATCTATTCCTATCCTCTGTATCCTCTTCTCTCAGACCAACTACCTTCATGTCCTCCTTCACTACATCCATAAACCTCCTCTTTGGTCTTCCAAATTTTGTATAAATAAATATTGAAAATATTGAAATATTGAACAAATTCTGTGTGTCTTTATGAAATGTAGCACACAAATCCAAAGGAAAGATTTCTTCTCAGTAATAGAAGCTGTGGCTTCCCCTCTCAAAGGAAATCATTGTGACGTCACCTATCCTAGCATAATTTTCAGAGAGTTTTAAAATCCACAGCGCTCTATCTAAGCTCAGACACTTCTATTCGCAGTGGGGTTATGTAAAGCTCTATTGTAGGCCTCTTGTGTGGATGCTATCATTGTGTTCTGCACAGAAAGCCGGCATGACTGCAACCAACTTCTCATGCACAAGTACCACCATGCTCTCCCCCATGCGGCTCTGCTTCTGGCTTTATCTTATCAAATCATTTAATATGGATCCAGCAACTCTCCGGAGATGGATTACATGACCTATTTCACTCGTGTATTCTGCCTGACATTTACACAGCTGGAATTCAGATGACAGATTTGGTCTGAACCGGTAGCCAGACGATTCAGGGGAGTAAGAAAGAGAATGAAAGAGAAGGAGAAAGACAAATAAAACAGAGAGAGCCTAGAGCCAAGCATTGAGCTAAAACTTCAAAAACACCAATGGCCACAGATATTGCAGTCACATTCATTAAAGGGTTAGTTCACCCGAAAATGAAAATAATGTCATTAATGAGTCACCCTAATGTCGTTCCACACCCGTAAGACCTCCGTTCATCTTCAGAACACTTTATAGTCTGAGGGAGATTGTGAAAGCAGATTGAAAACAAGAGATGACAATACTGAATAAAGTCGTAGTTTTGGGACAAAAATGTATTTTCGATGCTTCAAGAGATTGTAACTAACCCACAGATATCACATATGGACTACCTTGATGATGTTTTTATTCCCTTTCTGGTCCTTCTGGAAAGGGACAGTATACCCCATATGTTTTCAATGGAGAGACAGAAAGCCGTCGGACTAAATATTCTCTTAAACTGGGTTCCGAAGATGAATGGAGGTCTTACGGGTGTGGGAGTCATTAATTACATAATTTTCATTTTTGGGTGAACTAACCCTTTAATAGAACAACAACAAGGCTGCAAATTGTTAAAAACTATGCATGTATGAATTCAGAACACTTGGAATGCAGTGCACAAGTCATATGGACTTCTTTTATAATACTTTTAGTGGTTTATTGTTTAAGTTTAAAAGCCTTCGTCCTCATTTCTTTCATTCACAACTGTTAAAAAGTATTAGTATTATAAAAGTAAAAAAAAGTATTTTTTTTTTTTTTTTAGTTCCAACTACCAAGAAAGAAAATTCTTCAGGTTTGGAGCAAACTAAACTTGTCATTTCACATATACTTTGCAGTATATTGGTGTGCAATGTAATGGACTGGACTGCATTTATATAGCGCTTTTATCCAAAGCGCTTTACATTTTTGGCTCACATTCACCCATTCATACACCGACGGCGATGTCAGCCATGTAAGGCGCCATCCAGCTCGTCGGGAGCAGCTGGGGTTAGGTGTCTTGCTCATGGACACTTCGACACTTGGTCAGGTGGAACCGGGGATTGAACCACCAACCTTCTGGTTTGTAGACAACCTACATGAACCACTGAGCCACTGCCGCCCCAATGTAATCTTTGTCAACCCATTCTCACTCCCAAGGCGTTTATTTCACACAAAAATGTGACACATACAAGTCCCATACCCCTTTACTTAAAGGTGCACTATGTTGTATTTTTGCAGTAAAATATCCAAAAACCGTTAGGCCGCTGTTATATATTTTGTTCAGTTGAGTACCTACAATATCCCAAATGTTTCCAACTATTTGTAAATTGTGAGAAAATTGCAATTTTAACTAAGGACCGGGACATTTCAGCATAGCGTTTCAGGGAGTCGCCTGTCAATTGCGTCATAATCTGCGCTACCCTCGGTTTTGGGTTTTATTTGGCAGGAGCGCATTACTCTTAGCAGTGTGAACAAGTGAACACATGGAGTAACGTCATAACATAATTTTCAATACACTTAAATGTATCTAATTTGATAAACAGAGCTGCATTACCTCATAATAATAACCGGAAGAGTGGATCAGTGCAGGCGCCCGGAGAATGTGTCCTGTCCCATCATAATGAAAGTCCCGGTACTCGTGAGCCGTGTGCTTGTTTAACAAAGGCTTCAGCAGCTGTGCTCAGCTCCACAACACTCGGTCCTGCTCTGCTTTACACTACAGTAACGTTAATAACAGCATGTATGAACGTGATTTCTGCCCGAGTCCTATTTTCCACCAGCTGTGAGGTGAAGACCACATGTCCCAAGATGCTGCGCTCTAACTTTGCATCATCAGACTACGCATTTGTTTTGAATAGGCGCCCTCCAGTGGACGGAAAGGTGCATAGTGCGCTTTTAACATAGGCTTCACATAAATTGTAAGAATTTGACTAATACTGATAGATAAATAAATAATAAGCCTATAAGGTAAAAGGCTTTAAATAGCAGTCCCAAACTAGTTTCTGTTAATAAAATTAAGTTATGAGCCACCAGTCATTTAAATATATACAAAATAACTAAAAAAAATGAAAATAACATGGCATTTTGGGGTTATGGAAACAACAGTTACCATGGTGAATACACACTACTAACATGTACTAACTAACTGTTAATGAAAACTGCTTCTGAATAGAATGAACATTATACCTGCATTCAAATCCTTCCCAGCTAACCACAATGTACCAGTTATGTGATTTATTGGTACTTTACTTTTATTTCATGGCTCACAAGCCTAATTGACATTGTAACTATGATGTGGTATGCTCATAGTATCTTTTGCGCTTCAGTGAAGTGATATACAGCATGCACCGCTGCATTTGAAGAGTGCAACTAAATAGTGCGTGCTACAAGCACAGTATAATGTCTGACAGGACAGGAAAGTTTGCTTTCTGAGGTGAGAGGCTTTTTATTTCATAAAAAATAAGGCAAATAATGGTCGAATAATGACACAGGGAACGTTTTATCTGGCCTCAGATACTGAATCAGGACAATGTGTTTTTCCCAGGCACTGACAGAAGTGTCAACAGCTTTCATGTACATCTTTCAAAATAAAAGTCTTGCACCAGAAAAAAACATTAAGAATTAAGTTTTGTTGCTGTGAATGTTTCATTGACTGCACACTCCACAACCCACTCACATCCTTTCCACACATTCAAAAACTGTCACCCAAAAAGGCATTATGTCAGCTTTGATTTTGAAATATCATTGGCTGCTGTGTGTCTCGTGACCAACTGCATCATGCAAAAGAGTAGGTGTATCTTTTGAATGAGATTGAATGAGAAACTCTGTTCTTCACATAAATATATTGTATGACTTCAGAAGACGTGGAGATGGTTTTTTTTATACTGTTTTTAGTCCGTTTTTGCAATAAATACTTGATACTACATATGTTTGCCTGTTACACATTTTTTATTGTTGAAAAGTGGGTAAGTATAGGGTAGGAATGGGGAAAGCTCCAAAATAAAAGAAATGTGATGCTTTAAATATGCAATTGCAAAGAATTAAACGCGTCTTGTTCTGACGCAGAAGACAAAATCAATGGAGTTCCCTGTTTGTCGACAATGTGACAAGGCTGTAACCATGTCTTTTGGAGGGACCAATGTTTGTGTGTGGTTGGGTTTTTGGCAATTTCTAATAATTTCTAATTTCTAATTCTAACCTTAAAGCGGCAGTCCGTAGTTTTTCCCTTTTCGTCACTATGTCTGAATTATCAACTTTACATAAATTGTGTGTCTCGGCACGCCACAGCGCGGAGGAATCCAATGTTTTGAGGAGAATGTGCGGCTGTCAGTCACCGCGCCGGTGTGGATACTGTCATTCAGAATCACAGACTCTACTGTTTGAAAGTATGACCGACATAAGAATGGCATCTGAACAAGTAGCTAACATCCTTTTTTGTTCTGACCAACTAAGGGAAAAAAAGCCTAGAAATAAATCGCGATGACTAAATCTAACGATCACTTATCATATCACAGCAAGCCATGCAAATTATACTTTGTTTTCAAATTGTTAATGTTAACATCATCAGCATTGCGTGACTACATTTAATGTGCATTACCTGTAGTTCAGTTTCCATTTCTGTGCAGTCAAATTTTTTAATCGTCATATAACAACAAATTAGTGTTCAGTAGAGGTGAACTGCTCCCCCTCATAACCGGCACCAAATAATTGATATTTACCATAATGCACATAGTAAAATGAGAAAGGCACAACAGAGAAAACTCTGTAACTGTATAAATTAAGCAAACAAGTGTGCTACTGTTACATTATTGAACTATTGAAATATCTTACATGTCTGTCCAGCAGAAAAAAGCATCTCTGCATCCGTTTTGAACCCCTTCAAGAGTTCACGGCCCCTTACAAAAGCCCTTTTTATCCTTGTTTTCGCATGGGCCTGGTTGCAGTCTCTTTTTCTATAACAACTCCGAAAGTCTTTTGCAATTTACAACGGGTGAATCTCCAGTTGTCACTGGTGATTGTAGTTTGACTCTTTCTAGATCTTCCATCAAATTGATGTTTAATTATATCAAGTGCATGGGAGAAAAGGCTATAAATCTCCACCTTCGACATCCTCACACATAATATAGCCTATTAGCCGGGACACCTTCTTTATGTACAGATGTGACGTAATGACGCAAAGATATGCTTGAATTTCCAGAGGAAATCCACCAGTACCACTGGAATTAAAAACATTATTACAGGCTTACCTTTGTAAATCGAGCTAAGTTGAGCAGATAGTTTTAACCACTGGCTGGTTATGTACTCGCTTAAATTTATTTTGGATAATTTTTAACCCAAAAAAGTTACGGACTGCAGCTTTAACGTCTTAATTGTGACATTGGAAGGTAATTGACCATTTAGTTTTTCCCACATTGGGAGTGAGAATGGGTTGTCCTTGTAATCAAATTACTCTACTTTTTCATGGCCATGAAAACTTTTAAGCTTTTTATAACATTTAGAGTTATTCATTGAATGTTTTTAATCATTAAAATACTTTCATCTGAAACTAAACATAAAAACTGAAACTTATAAATTATAAACTTTCTAAATGTTTATTTATCGTAATACCTGCATACATAGATGGAAAGTTTACAATTCATTTAAACTCTTACATTGCTGTAATAAAATATTCTTATGATAATATTGCAATAATATTATTTAAAAGCTTATTTATTATTTCCAAACAGCACGCACATTCTAAGCTAATTGTGAAAATGCCTAAGCACTTGCCATTAACTAGCATACATTGAATATAAATGAAATAGGTTGTGCACACACCAACCACAATAAATTCTTCATTGAAGTTTATTGGAATATTTTTTTTTCTGCAGGCATTCGTCTTCAAACGAAAGACTGTTTACAGAATAACATGCTGATATTAATTAGCAATCAAGCAATGAACGCATGCACATGGGCTGCAAAGATACCTTTGTGCAGCAAACATCTGAATGACAACAGCAAAAATACAATTTCCCAGGTAAAATGGGAACTCCAAACAAAACTCCAATGCAAAATCAGGTTAACCCTGGGTTTTGAGCAAAATTAAAATGCATTCAGTTGCTCTCCTCATAAATTAGTTTATCCCCTTCAGATTCAGCACTGACGTTTTTAGGTTACTTCATTGACGAGTGACAGCTTAGACGGCACCTCCTTTCAAACCAAATCACCATATCCCAGAGCAATTATGCCTTCAAATTGAACAAAATAATAAATGCCTCCCTACTCATTCAACAACCGATGCTAAAATCCATAACAGGCAACTTCCTAATAATAGAAATAATAATAACAGTACTAATAAAATAAAATATATATAAATAAAAATAAATTACATAAATGGTAGTAAATTCAACAATAAAGCTTTTTTCATATTATAAAATTTCAAAGGACTTTAAAGAGTCCTAGAGAGTTTGAAAAAAAAAAGAAAAGATTTTTTTGTTATCGGTTCAGTCTTAGTTTTGTCTACTTTAACTTTAAAATATTTTTAAACCCCTTGGCAAATGTGTTTTACTTAATAGTGGTAGGAATAAAAAAAACAGGAAGTAAAAGCCGAACAGAGTAACTAAATGAAACTTTCAGTGATCCAAAGGAAATCATGTTTGCAGAAGACCACCTCTGAAAACAATATAATGCATTATTCATGGGAAATACTCCTGTGTTCACTAACTTAACAACAATACAAATGAAACAGGTTCTGGAAAGCTGCTGTCTACACACCGGGTTTATTATCTTTTCTTTCGACTAGTACGAACACTGATTCAATCAAGTTTTTAGACAAATGAGCAATATGTACAGATATATCTCTATAAAACAGGTATTAAATATATAAAACAAATATGCTACTTATTAGGTTATTGTTTTTTGGATTCGTCTTTTGATTTCATAAAACAAAAAGGTTTGTTTATGGGCTATATATAATTTTTATCTACACTGTAAAAAAAAGTAGGTCTCCAATTGAAAATTTTCAAGTGACTGATCACATAAAATGTTTTTTTTTGAATTTCTGTGAATTAAACTGCATCAATTCACAGAATTGTGATCAGTCACTAGAAAAATTGCAATTGGAGCAATGTGTTGTCTGCGGTCTGGAGTGAAGGGATGGGGGCTTCTGTGATATTAGACTGGCCTTACTAGCCTATAATAAAAGATAATGAATTTCAAAACTGAACCAAACATATTTGTATTCAAACATCAACAGTCTGTTAACGTTAGTCTTTAGTCTGCCACAAAAAAAAAAAAAAAACACTATATTAAAATCATGAACTCAAATGTTATTGTGAAAAGAATGAATGTTGCAAGTAACCGTGCGTGAATCAGACCTTTCTGTATAGCCTAACGCTAATAAGCTTAAATGAAAATAAAGAAATAATCGTGTAGTGAATTTATTTTTTTTACACAGTGCCGTGAGCAATCAATTACTCCTTTATGAGTGCATCACATCCCTGTCCTCCTCGCGGCCGCAGCAACTTGCACTCTCTTCATCAAGGATTAAAACAAAATGCGGACAAAAAGGTTGTATTGTCTTTGTGCATATAGATTAGATAAGATACATGTATAGAAACAATAGAACTTTAAATTCACAGCTATAGCCTACCTAGGTTGTGGAGGCCCGACGTCAGCACCGCCTGCAGTATTTTTAATACTGCCTGAACCTCTGCAGACATTTTTTTAAATTTTTATCGGACAATAACTAATCAAGATTTTGCTTTAGTATAATTTTCGGGACAATTAGGGCCAGATTAGGGATTCGGGACAAAAGTGTAGATTTCGGGACTGTCCCGAAGTTTTTGGGATGTCTGGTCACCCTAGATTCATAAACAAATCGACTTAAAGTAGCTGATTTGATTCACATGACTTATTTGTTAGCGAATTAAACTCAATAATCTGGTTGCCAGGGTTATCATCATTAACTAAAATAAAAATGAACTAAAATTAAAACTAAAAGTGAAATAAAAATAGATACAAAAATAAACACCTAATAAAAATGATAAAAGCACGCAACAAAATGACTAAAAGTAATAATTACTAAAAAATAATTACTAGAAATATAAAAATAAAAGTTTTCAAAACATTATTAAAAACTATTATAGAATATAATTAATACTAAAATAACACTGGTCACAGCCAAATGGAGTAGAGGTTATATATATATATATATATATATATATATATATATATATATATATATATATATATATATATATATATATATATATATATATATATATATATATATATATATATATAATACAAAATAAAACTCTTTTTGGGTGACCTCAAAATCTCTTTAAAAATTGTCTGTGTTCTCTCTTAAACTTGCCAATTTCGATTTGCATGGCAAGCAGTAGGGAAGCCTTTACCTACACCGCAATCTTCCTCTTCACCACTCCCAATTCGGGCCTGATAGTAACTGCATTAGCATTACAGGAATATTATGTTCAGGCAGTCTGGTGTTTCCATAGATTACTAAATGAGCTTATTTGTTCGAGTGGCGGAGCCGGGGAACAACTGCTGTGTGAATTTTTCACACAAGCTGATAAAAGGTTTGCATTCTGTTCAAAACAAGGATGTTTGTGGCAAAATGCTACTGATTCTCCACACATAGAAGGGCAGGGGTTGATGGTAATCACAGACTCACCAGTAGCAGTGGTGGTCAGGGCACGTGTAACTGTGACAAGTGGTAATCAGCATGAGCGGGAAAATGTCACGATTACCAGGCCCCCAAAAGGCTCTGGGATACTTCTATTTTTTTTATTGCACTCCTGCGGTCAGGAGGATGTTGGGGTATAACTACAGAAAAAAACAGCCAAACCAGTTTAGCATGCAGTCGGGAACAACAGAGATACTTTCCATATGAACTTTGTAAGTCCTTTGACATTTCAGATATGAACTCGCTCGCCTTTGTAGAGATGCCTGTCAGGTTCGGTACTAAATAAAAGAGGGTAGGGCTGAAAAGCAGTGGGACGATAACCTCGGGTGCAGATACGGGCGTCAGAGAGAGAAAGAGAGAGATGGCAACCAGTCAGGTGTGACAAAGTGCTGGTCTGGTCTTTATCCAGGCAAGATGGAAATGTCACGCCTGGCTTAATGTGCCAGCTGATACCTGTTGCACATGTGGCAGAGCCGTTGTTTCAAGTGAATTCAAAGAGTTAAGAAGTTCTGTGCTACAGACAACAACTGATGTGGTGTAAAAGGGAAGTTATCTATTAATGTAATCTCTAACAGTAACAGTTCACCCAGAAACAAATGTTCTGCCATGATGTCACCATGTCACCATCATCAGCATGCTGTTCATTTTGCAGTTAAACAAAAAAGAAATGTAGGAATCTTCACACGACTCTTTCCATATCACTTCATAGTGACCACAGTTGTCAGGGGAGGCAATTGAGCCTTTGAGGTGAAAATTGGAGGACGATTCAATGTTAATAAAATTCCCAGTTATTCATTTCATGTCTCAGAATGTGTTTCTTGTTTGTAATTTCACCAATGAACACCATAAAATATTACTGAAATCGGAAACACAGCTGTGCAAAATCTGTCAATGTAATTACAATCGTTCGGAAAACTGTGCTGAGTCTGAAGGGGATAAACAAGGATAACGGGAAGGGGGAGAGGGAGAGGGAGAGGGAGAGGGAGAGGGAGAGGGAGAGGGAGAGGGAGAGGGAGGGGAAGGGGAAGGGGAAGGGGAAGGGGAAGGGGAAGGGGAAGGGGAAGGGGAAGGGGAGGGGGAGGGGGAAGGGGGAGGGGAAAGGGATGGGGAGGAGGAAGGGGAGAGGGAAGGGGAGGAGAAAGAGGAAGGGGGAAGGGGACGGGGAGGAGGAAGGGGAAGGGGAAGGGGAAGGGGAAGGGGAAGGGGAAGGGGAAGGGGAAGGGGAAGAGAAAGAAGAAGAGGAAGAGGAAGGGGAAGGGGAAGAGGAAGAGGAAGAGGAAGAGGAAGAGGAAGAGGAGGAAAAATCCATAGACAGAGACATTTGGCTCCAGTGGTAAAAAAATTGTCAATCACCATATATGTAATTCACTAAGTGGTTAGGTTGTTGAGGAAAAAAACAGAGGAGGCTAGCCACCCTTGGTGTATACAGCTCAAACGCTCTGCAGCACAGCAATAGTTACACAGTAAAATCTTTTTTACTTGCTTAAGCGTCATGCAGTGTGTTTTTTCCACAGCCTGGCACTGCACAACATTTTGCACTCTTCAAAGGTATGTTTACGTCATGCATGTTATTTACCTACTACTTGTCATGCGTTAATCTGTGGGTGGGGCTACAATGGTAACAATGTAGAAGTAGGCATTGATTTTCTTCTGCTGAGGCGGTTGTTCACCTATAGGCATATTCTACAATGAGCCGTTTGCTGGGCTAAGTTTCAATAAAAGCTGTTTTTGAACTAACAAGAAGTTTTCTGAAACTTACAGGATATACTTATATGATGACTTCTTGTATGTCAAAAGCTCAAAGGAAAGTTTGATTTCTCAATCATGAAGCCTTGAATATTTATAAATTACTAACTCAATACATTAATATTTATAAATTGGTACTAACAACATGTTTAATGTGGATCTTTACATGGATAATTCATTAAGTTGTTAAAGATTTTCTGTTTACAATACTTACAAAACGTTTTAATTAATAAGCCTTCAGCAATGTAGTTCATTTCTGTAGTATGTGAGATACTGATACAAGTATTAAGAGAACGCGAAATCCACTGGTGGAAATGCTTCTGCAGCTGTTTGTGCTAGTTTGTCATTTTTTGCTTGACATTGCGATAATTAACTCTGTTTCAAAAGTACAGTGACATCCTTGTGATTTACAGTACATTGATAAAGGGGTGCTCTGGCTTTAAAAAACACACACAACAAAAAAAAAACAACCTCCAGCCTTGAGTTACCACATGCAAACCCACAATCTTGTGTTCCGTAGCCTTCAAATCCCATCAAAGACACCAATCATGGCATAATGACTATTTACCTTCCCTCACAAACACACACGCACGCACGCACACACGCACGCACACACACATACAAATCCTCTGCAAAGCAAATTTGCTTCAAAAAGAACTAAATTTAAGGGCCTAGTAAAGGAAGGTGCAGAAAGTAGCAACCCTTAACTGGAGGCAGTGAATAAAGCAAACGAATCCCCTCAGGGACACCTGGTCGTAAGAGCAGCACCATATCAAAACAATCTGATCAAAGACATGCCTTTAAATATGTTCAAATGAGGCTTATTTTCTAAACTCCATTAAACGAAGAATCAAAAAGCAGGAGGCTTCATTATCTCTTGCATCGCTTACATAGAAAACAAGAGATTAATTAGGGCTGTGTGGTGTCTTGCAGTGTAGGGAGTTCCGAGATGACATGCCTGCTCTTCTTGGGAACGAATAAAAGCACTGAAGCAATCTGCACGGACAAACTAATTACACTAAATTATGTAAAGTTCCTCTCACATGCGGGACAACTCACTCAAGTCACTTACTGTGGTATTAGAATGTCAGGAAGAGTAGTTCACAGCCTCGAGGAGCCTTTTGAAGCCTACTATACAACTTTATAATTAGAGCACAAGAAAGTTTTGATCCTATAGTCTGCTGGCAAACATTACAATAGATCTAACTTCTAATATACTTTCAGACTTACAGAAATCACTTTGATCCCTCTTTAATTAACTAGCCTATAAAGATATCTTGTTTGAAATACCTTTAATGAATCTTACAAATGATAGCAATAATAGAAACTTCACATCGTAAACCACTGAATTCATGGTGTTGGTAATATAGTCAATGTTAAACAAACACCTTCATGGGATGGGTATTTGGATACATGTTGTGGGCAAATCATATATTAGGTATGTACAAATTGGCTGAGAAATCAGTTATTACTTTTCTGTTATGGCCAATAAATAGCCAATATTAGATATTAATTATTGTTTTTGAATTAATTAATCAATATTCTACAGTAAATACTCATTTTTAAATGCTAATATCCCAAAGTTTATTTATTCATCACAACTTTATAATGTAAAATAACAATTGTATTTTCAATATTGCATGTAAAAGTGTTATTAAATTATTACTGTTTTAAATATTACCATTAAATGAGCACTAGATGACAGAAATGCAATTATTTATTAATTATATTTAAACTACTGAGTTTGATCAGTATGTTTTTAAAAAAATAAATTAACACTTAGCATTCAGCAAAGATTTTTACATTGACTTTTACATTGTTACAACAAATTATTTCTGAAGGATCATGTGGCACTGAAGACTGGAGTAAAATACATTTTAAAATCTATTAAAATAGAAAATTGTTATTTAAAATTGAAATAATATTGCACAATAGTATTGAAAAACCTAGCGTTCAGTTAATCCAAGCATGTATACTCACTATAAGGTTGGCACGGTTAAAAATGAAAAATGCACTGTGGCTTTAATTCAGCGTGACTAGCTTTTCGCCCAAGCTTCAAGGGCTGTTTAAATTATTAAAACTTGAAGCTTATCATAACTTTAATGTTACATTCATCATGTGAACTATAATTATATACAATATGTTATATGCATGCATGTTTGGGACAGATGGGAACGCGTACGGCTCCCGCTCTCCATTCGCACTTCTTCTGCCCTGCCCTTGCGCGTGCAGTCCAAAGCCGGCGTTGTAACTAAACTCCTACTCCGGCCAGCCTTCCTTATCTCTCCCACCTGCCATTTCTACACGTGAAAAGGACACCCACTGTCTGAGGTAACATATAGGCACAAGCCTGCCACGCACATGCTCTGAGCGTTTCAGTTTTATTTCATGTACCATGCCAATACAGATTTAAAGGCAGAAATTAGTAAAAAGGAATGAAAACCTCCAAAGTAGGTTTTCCAGACCAGATAATTGGCTGCTGTAAGGATGCAAAATATTGGAAGTTTCATTTTATGTACCATGTGATGCGATGCGATCTTCTCAAAGTATGTGTGTGTTTCAGAAAGCCGACAGAATTAACCACCTGATGCAAAGCTATTTTGTAAGGGTTGTTTTTATGCAATCAGTATTGGCAGTGTGTGATCATTACATAGCACAATTAAGGGTGTTGTGCTCTGGTTCAGACAGGCAGATCCTTAATCCGGGCCTGGAGAGTAAAATCAAATGTGAATGCTTCATCCTTTGGGTCCCTCCTATTCTCTATGAAGTCTGAATTGTAATGTATAATAAATGAAGGACACACATTCCAGTCTTTGATCTCATAATAAGCCTGACTAAACGTGTGTTTTGGATGATGCTTTACAGATATTTCAAATAGATGTTTGGAATTGTTTTCCCTTCATGTGAATGAGAGTTGTCCTAATTTGTCACAAGACCACAGAAATATATAGTAACTAATGAGAGGGACACAACACTTGGCAAAAGAAATAATTATTAAATTAGAACCTCTATTCATTAATCCAATGCTGTAATAACCATAATCTGGTTGCCTTAGTGTACCGTAGGCTGTGATTTCACCATCTTCCACTAGGGTTGCATGCCCGAGAGCTGCATGGAGGAACAATTTTTGTAGGGCAAAACCTGGAAACAAAATTGCATTTCAGCACTCCTGGTTCCATTTTTTAAGTCAACTGCTGCATCCCAATATGCATACTATTGATCCTAAATAGTATTCAACGTTAGAATTAATGTGTTCCAAATCATAGTATGTTGAAATGAGCATTTCAAAAATACCAGGATGATCTACTTTTTCTGGTTAGAAACCAAAGTGTAGATCTGTGCACACTTTAACGCCTAAAGGTGTTTTGGACGATGATTCGATTACAACTACAAACTGTTAAAAAACTACAAAGAAGTCGGGTGTGTGGATGATTGACAGGGCAGTTTCAATGGTGACAGGATGCACATAATTAAGCGGCAGATCTGTCCGTTACAAAATAATATGTCCCAAAGCTTGGCAACTCTTCTGCCACACACTCAATTGTATGTATTTTTTCTTAACAAAAACAGTTAGGATGTTTCTATTAGGGGGTGGTATAAGCGAGTGAATTTGGACACAGCAAATGGCTGCATCCGAAATTGCATAATTCGTTACTATACAGTAGGCGAGAAAAAGTAGGTGACAAAAGATGTTTCTCATAAAAAAGTAAGCAAAAAGTACCTGGATGGCCTACTACTTCAGGCGAGATTCTGAAGTGTACGTTAGATGGATATTTTACTAACACTTAAGGCCACAGAGAGGATTTATGACTGGCAGTGAAGCGACGTAACTGACATGATAATGACAATATGGTGAATGTAGCATGTCTGGATTATTCTACACACATTTATACTGAATAACATTACACTACAACTGAATAAATGAATACATGCATACTTCAGAGAGTATACGATTTCAGATGCAGCCAATTGGTTCTTGGTTAAATGCGTGAAATAAGATCTGTGGTTATCACACATTTCATTTTACTACATAAAATACATCAGAAATACCCACTAGTGATTTTAATTATCTTAAAAAAGTATGTTGCTAACATGTGGCTAAATGAGAGGTTGTCAGAGACAATTAACAGAGTCACAGTGAACTGGTCAATTCATTTACTCACTAGACGTGATCTTGCAACTCATCTAACTCAAACTTTCTGGGAAAATGTTTATTTTTTTAATAAAGACTGCAAGAGCTGTTGGAAGCTTAATGATGGCGGAGTTCTCGTCTTGTGACCATGGTGTAGTTAGTTTATAGCCTCTTCAGCTTGTGTTAATTTTGTAAGAGTATCGTAATATAATAGAAAAAACATGCACTATAAGAATCAACTGACTTTTTTGTCACTTTATTTTGTGCAATAATCCAAAAGACAAATCAATGGAAAATCCTTTTGTGTGTGTGTTTTTCATGGTAACAAGGGGGATGCTAACTTCCAGGTTGGCCTACAAAAATACATCATCACTGGAGCACTATATTTGTCTGGTTAGTTCTGATAACTAACAAGATGCTAAACAGTTACACAGCCCCTAGTGAAAGGACCGCCTACTATTGAATTTGGAAATGAGATTACAGCCGGCACAATATATAGCGTTACAAACCCGCTGCTTACACACTGCTTATACACGTTACAATATATATCGTTACAAAAACATTGCAACTAATGAAAGTTGTGTGTATATATATATATATATATATATATATATATATATATATAAATAAAAATTTCAATGATCTGTTCTGAATAGTTTTTCCTTATTTTATATACACAATAGAAAGATATTGCAACTAATGAAAGCGAAACAACACTTGGCTTATGTTCTTCCAAACACATTGTTTATTTGGAAAGAAAGTATAAAAGAAATTGTGAATATTCATCTGTAAACGATATCAAAATCACTGAAGCAGCATGTTATTATAAGCACAATTCTACTGTATGCTTTTCAAAAGGATGGGGCAATATCAAAGAACAACAGAATGATAATGCAAACACTTGCCAATCTGTGTTGTGCTTGGCATTCTTCCTAGACGGTGACTAAAATATGCCCTTTTATCTCAGATGTAGGTTTGAAATGAAATTCACCGCTGTGAGGGTGAACAAAGCATTTGTTGGAGGGCTGCTCTGGCAGAAACTGACATAAGGCTAATGTTTTCAGTTGCATAGATGGGGGAAGTCAGTGAGGATATGTCCATTAAACTGCCACACTTCAGACTACGCTATTAAATGTAATGGCTTCTATCACTGTTGTATGTTCTAGTGAGTTTCTGCTGACTTCAACAGAAATCAATCACAACCTCTCTCACAGGTTAAGATGTTAAAGGCTCATTCACATGGCGACTTATATGCTTGAAATTCTCACTGTCTATCACCTTTTTAAAATAGACCAAGCGTTAAACTTAAATGTATAAATCAGTTATGTCAATAAATGAATCATCAGACTTCCAATTTTCTATAAAAAATTACTGGAAAAATTGGTCTCGAATAGCAATTTGCTTGATGAAGTACAAGTGAGTGCTAGATATAGGAGTATGACTTCACAGCAACTATTATTTAAAATCAATTAAATTGTCTCCTGGAAAAAACAACAACACGAAATCCAACAGAAATCCTTTTGGCAATGAGAGAGGCTTTAAAAATTCAAGTTTCTAATTATATTAATAGGTGCCACACAGAAATAACTGCTCAATGTCTTTGTGGTATGTAGCTTTTCATTTTAAACCACTGAAGTGTCACAAGCTTTTGACAGAAATGGATTCAACTAAATACAAAAATAACACCTTGCTGCCTTTAAGAACATGACAAATATCCGGTACAGTAAACCCATACACTAATTCAACTGTCTTCTACTGACACCCCAGTTCAATGCATCTTTTCTGCACTGCTATAATCTTTTTTCTCTACTATCCATTTTCAAGCCTCTTCTTGTGTCTTTTATGCTCTGAAATCCATGACATCACTGCCCTCCTGGCTGTTGGTTCAGTTTCAATCAAACCTTTGCTTGTGATAAAAATGGAAACCGAGATCATATTTAGGTGAGATCTTTAAAGGGTAACTAAACCCTATACAGACTTTTTTTAAGCACCAAATAAAAAAATAATTTCACATTTCTACTACATTAATGACCCAGGTTCTGCTCAGGCGATGTGTCGAGAACAAGCTGCAAGAACTCCCAAACCAGGGCTGTGAGAACAAAATGACGTAATTTTGTTCTCTCAGCCCTGGGAGCGAGAACTTTTTTCTCTGTTCTTGTGAAGTATGTTTTAAGCCTTTAAGGTTGAACGGTGGCTAATGCACTTGAACTTTGATGTTGTAGGTCATTTGGATGTATAATGGTTCTTCCAATGGCTCACTATCCACGCCCCTGGTGTGAGTTCACCACACCCTAAGAAATGTATTCCCCCGCGATCACATGATGAGAACGGCTTCACTCCAGTATGAGCGCTGATGTTACATGAAGTAGCAGCAGTATGAATTAAACTTACTTAACACTTTCTTTCAACATTCTAATGAAGAAAATACAAATAAATAATGCAATTGTGAGTACACATCAAGCTTTTCTTGTGACATTTTTGCAGCCCATCATGTCTACAGATAATTTTCAAAATTGAGCCGCTTACAGACAAACCTTGACACACAAGTGGTTGCCGTGGAAACGTACAACAATACCGTAACATGCTGGCGTATATAGTCTAACTTTTATTTGAGGAATTCTGTTTATAATAGGCTATTAGGTTTGAACTTATTGGTCCTGTGCTGCTTATTGATTCAGGTAATCTGAATGAAAATACATTATATGTATCTGATTTATTCTTAGTGGCATTCAGTATAAGGATTTGACTGTTCATAGATTATTTAGTGGTCACATTCTCATAATTGAGACTGCTGCTGAGACTGCTGTCGAAGCAACAGATTTGTGCTGCTGCTTCGGTAGCAGCGTCAGCATTGGGAGTTAACGCAGTTTGAGCCAATGGCTCGATTGATAAGGCTCTGGACCTGTGTCTACATACATTTCACCCTACTCCACTTCAGGTGAAGGTGGGGGAGAAAATTCCTCTACATCGAATGACCGCTCTGTTGGAGAGCTACTGGCGTCACTCCAGTCACTCTTCATCAGACAGCTGTCAATCAATCCGTCACTGCGGGTCTCAGGTGCACGCCCCTGCTCAGCCCCGCCCTCGGTTCGTCCCCTCTTTCTCTGCTGGGCTCTGCCCACGTTTTCAGCATATTTAAAATATTGCCAGTGGGTGGAGTTAGGCTCTGAACAGGGGTTGAGTTACCCTTTAAAGGTAATTTCTGTTTGAACCAAACTATCAAAAAACACTTGCATTGCGCCGGGTGTATGATAGGGCCCTTCATGTTGCTGAATGCATACAATCACAAAATCACAAAGGCTTAAGTATTTGAATATCTATTTCTGCAAGTTAAGAGCTTCTTAATTTTGAAGAAAAGTAAAAACATGTTTTTAAAATAAATGTAAATAATAAATGAGGCCAATGAGCAATAGAAAAAATACCCTGCTTACCCTTTCATTTTTCCTCCACAGTCTGATTCAATGAAGGAGAGTGTGTGATGTTGGCTGATTTCTCATTGTGTGTCGTTGCATATATGTAGTTGAGTTTTTATTATGTGCTAATTCGTATTGATTCGAACCCCGTCAGACATTCAGTCAGAACTGTGTAATGACATCAAGTGGAGGAAATTCACTCTCCAGACTCCATAATCTCTTTAAACGATTTTACTGATGATTATTAACATTGAACAGGTGTGGTTCTGCTTTTCTTTTTGTGTTTCATCCTTGGCACATGATCTGTGTTGACGTTACAGGATGCGATTGGTCAAATTTCTGAGAAGCCTTTTGAACAATAAGCATGTGGCTGCATAAGCATAATATCACAATGTCCCTGCCTTCCCCTCATCCATAACGACATTTTCTCTGTTTGAGACAAAATAAACCTTTACCCATTTGACTGCATCTCCCGTATGTATGTTGATTGGAAGGCTTAAGAAGTGAGAAGTGAGTGCCTTAACCTGTTAAACCGCAGATTGATGCAAGTGGGCGTGTCTCTACTTTTATTTACTTTTGTTTTATACAAACTATCACAGTTGACAGACCTTTATACAAACTCAATCAACTATCGCAAACTATGCATCATTTGACAGCTAAAACACTCAAGATTCATGTTATGAACTTGTTTTTGCAATAAATACACCAGAGAGGAAAGGGTTCAATTTAATTTAAACATTAGCATAATAAACGCGGTACTCATCTTTCATCTCCTATCGTGCCGATCAGATCGGACAAATCCCGAAAACATCAGCAAACATGTCCGTGTAAGAGTCCATTCTTAAAAAATGCATCACACTTTTTAATCCAAAACAATTTAAAAAATAAGGGAAAAAATAAAAATCCTCCATTGTTTGCAGCATTTTGAGTTAGAGTAATCAATCATGTCCATTTTCGATTCTAATCATTATTCTTACAATCTCCCCTATACATTGGACTGTTCCTGTCATATTAATCCCTCCCAGGTCTCTCTCCTTCAGTCACAGTCTTTTTGATGACACATGATATAAAGAGAGCACATTACTATCTGCAAAAGCTGTCAGTCAAAGCACCCATGATTTTTGTTGGATAAAGCCAGTAAATGCCAAGCCAGCAAAATGGATGTAGTAACCAATCAAGAGACATTATTATGTGCAGTGTTTGTAAGCTATGTTGTAGGCATGAAATTAATATACCTCTTGCTTACCGTCTTCATGGCACCAGCACGGCCTGACAGTCTTTACACACACACCTAATCGCAGCAAGAAGACTCTATGTTTTTATCAACCAAATTAGTTTTTTACACTTTTTTAAATTCTGTAAATAGTAGCTTTAGTTTTTCAGGAACTGTAAATGCATTATAATTAGCAGTTTACTGCAGATTTATTTGAATAAAAAACTACTCTTTACAATTACAAATATTCTGATATAAATGGCTTTTCAAAATCCTTTTTGAAAGGACGCCTATTCTTTTTTGACATAAAAGCTTAGAGAAGCTACATTTCTGACAGAATCATTCTCAAGTTTAAATCAAAACATGATCAGACATTCAGCTTTATATTTAGGTTATTTTCAGGGCCTCAACATTAAAATCTCATACATTTTTCCCTAAGGAAAAAAAACTGTCACTTACATGCATATTTTCACTTGTTTTACTCTGTTCCTATACTACTTTGAGTTATGATGACTCTTGGGTAACAACATCTCTAGTGTCTAGCTTAAAATAAGACCAGATTTATGAATATAGACCATAGGGTTTAAGAACTGCAGACCTTTTTATTTAGGTATGTCGTTTTCAGAAAATTCTCAAAAATAGGCGCACAGGATAAGAGGTTATGGTAACAAATGCACATTTTTACTTTTAAAAGAGTATTATATTTCTGATTGAGGAAAAGGCTCATGTTTAAATGATAGCTAGAAAATTAAGAAATTACATCTGTCTCCTGTACAGAATATATATAATCTGGTAAATGAGTCCCTGATGCTAGCAACGAAAAAGTTTATATTTGCATAAATTTACTGTAGACTAGATTACAATAAATTCACATAGGCTCACACACATTACACTTGCAGGGGTGTGAAGTAACAAATACTCACGTTACTGCAATCAAGTCATTTTTATCAGAAAATGTTCTTTACGTAGCTTATGAATTTTTGTACCTTTACTTGATTACATTTTAATTAATGTAACAGTATGAGCTTGAGTCAGCAAGAATTATATATATATATAAAACAACAATATATATATATACAAAAAAAAAAACATGTCAAAGAGTTATTCTACAGTGGACAAAAGAGAACAAAAAAAGAGAGTTTTCTCCTCCATCTTGAAAAAAAGCATATTCTGTAGTCCAGTGCTATATAATGAGCCAGACAAAGAGGAACAAAGAGGCCTAGACTTTAGTAAAATTAACTGACTTTTGCTTTCAAACTCAACAACTACTCAGCCTCAGGAGGCAATATAATATTCTGTCCTGTTCATGTTCTGGAAAGACAAGTAGAGCCTCGAAAGGTTGAAGCAGCCTGGAGACACACACCCTTTGCACGGTACTCACCACACATCTGACAGGTTGATTTGAATATGGGTGTAATGAGAGAATTCAGAATGCAGGGTGTGTTCAAGCCTCTTAGACACAAAGTGATACTTGCTGGTAATGAAACACTTCCAAAATAGTTCACGCACACATTCACACACGTGTGTATTTGAGTAGATAGATGAGTAACGAACACTTAAGATGTCAACGTTAGGCAGTTTTAACAAGACAGATTAGTTTGGCACATCTGGACTCTCCCAAGGAAACTCATGACAACAGGCTGGTTTGATTTCCAAACCAGGGACGTAAAACAGATCTTCTTCATTCTCAAAGACCGCTTTTTGACTGCTTAAACATAAGATTGAAATGTAAAGAGAGAAAAAAACAGAAAATACATAGGATTATTTCAAAACAATGCCAGACAGACATATAAATCAAACATTGTTCACCTGCATAATTCTGTATATGTCTACAACGTATATGTGGCTATTATGCTTAGATTACACATAATTCATGCAATTGCTATAACTTTTGAATTACTATGTGCATGAATTATTTCTAATTTATCAAATGGTGGCATGAGACAGATCTGTGTAAAATGTACCATATTCTTATTATAGAATCCATGTCAAAATTATTCTCTGCTAAGAGCAGGAAAGTTAAGAGCCCATGGGACTAATCAGATAATGTGTAATTTATGAGGGCAAATTTACTAAAACTAAAGACAATGTCTATTCAGTCTGAACTCTGCACTGGGGGGCTGGACAAACTTTTTGAGTTAAAAAAAAAATCAGGACATGGAAAAAGCATTAGACAAGACCACAGATCAAGATCATATGAAAATATGATTAAAGGTCCCATTCTTCGCGTGTTTTCGAAGCTTTGATTATGTTTACAGTGTGCAATATAACATGAGTTCATGTTTCGCGTGTAAAAAAACTGTATTTTTCGCACAATTTACTTATCTGTACAGCACTGTTTCCTCTGTCCTAAAAACGGCCTGATGATTTCCTTGTTCTATGAAGTCCCTCCTTCAAAAACACTTAACGAGTTCTGATTGGGCCAGCGCTTCCCGTATTGTGATCGGACAGCAGCTTAGCGCACTTTGCCTGGAAAGGTCCCGCCTCTTAACATAACGGGGAGATGCAAGCGCTGAATGCGCGCTCTTCTCCACGTGGGAGAGCAACAAGACAACGCCCCCTATTTTGCGTGTTCTTGTGGGCGGAGGGTTAGTCAACAAACGGTTCTAGTGACGTCATTCAAGCAAGGAAGTGCAGTGGTGTAGTGCAAACCCGCCGTTCACTGTAGGCTTTGAAAGGGAACTTCTGTTAAATAAAACATCTCGCTTGGCATTGAACTTTGAGCTTTATAATTTTACAGGTATTATTTATGCTCCAACAGCAACATTACACACTAACGGCGCATTCACACAGGGCGTAGGCGTTAACGCTTGACGAAGGGCGTGGCTGAAGCTGGGTGCTGACGCGATCGTCATAGTGACAACAGCCAATCATATTAACTTGCCGCTTGGACCAAAACACAACACAAAAAACACTTTTTTATGACAGCTAGTCTGTGAGACGAAACGGATGCCGATTTGGTGTTATGTGTGATTGCGATTGCCCGTGTAGTTGTTGTCAGTGCACTGCACAGGTGCTCAAAGCTGTTGGCTAGCGCCTGCTGTAGGATATTTGCATACGGCGATCTGATTGGATGACGCCTGCGCTGGTGCTTGAAAAGTTGAGAAATCTTCAACTTCTGCCGCTTGGAACGCGAGTGAAGCGCCGCGACGGAACCCACAATTCAGTTCGGCAACGGATGATGTCACCCATTCAAAGTAAATGGGAAGCGTTAACGCCTACGCCCTGTGTGAATGCGGCGTAACTAAAGTTTGAAAGATGGAATCGCGAAGAACGAGAGCTTTAAGAACAAGCAGCTTCATTCAAGCCATCTACCTACTCTCATCTCACTTGCTTTTTTTCCCTTTTACTTAGTTTCCTTTTTTTTACGTTGAGTCTTGTGTTCTACTTTAAAGTTCAAACTAACCCAAACCACAAGACATTCATCCACCAGCACACCGAAACGTGATTGGCTACCCAAGACGTCACTCCAGACACGAAAAGACCTCCAGCAAATCAACAAACCTGGGAAACGTCTCAGGTTACGTATGTAACCCTAGTTCCCTGAGGGAACGAGACGCTGCGTCGAAACGCTGTGAGAACGCCTCTGCGTTAATGCGTCGTGAAGCGCCTGTAGAACCATTCCATCGGAAAAAAGATCGATCGTCGGCGTGATGACGTCATCGACCGGAAGCTATAAAACGTCCGTGAAAACAAACAGGAACTAACTTCTGATAAAGCCTGAAGTAAGTGATCACGGACACGCCGGGAGTATGGCAAAGCGACGCAGCGTCTCGTTCCCTCAGGGAACTAGGGTTACATACGTAACCTGAGACGTTCCCTTTCGGGGAACTCGAGCTGCGTCGAAACGCTGTGAGAACGCTTATACCCACATCGCCATAGGACCAAGTGTCTCGTATGTGTGAAGCCGAAGCGCACACGGTTACGAGAGTACCTGTGCCCCTACTGTAGATGCCAGGTCTAGTTCGTAGAACCTGACGAAGGTAGAAGGAGACGACCATCCGGCCGCGTTACATATATCATGGAGGGAAGCCCCCGACAAAAGTGCTTTAGAAGCAGCCATACCCCTGGTTGAGTGCGCCCGGACAGCCAGTGGAGATGGCTGCCCGGTAGCTTCATAAGCAAGTGAGATGGCCTCGACCACCCACTTGCTCATCCTCTGCTTGGATACTGGAGCCCCCTTCTTAGGGGGTCCAAAGCAAACAAACAATTGTTCAGTTTTTCTCCACAGGGCAGCTCTGTGGACATAAGTATCCAGTGCCCTCACAGGACACAGCAGATTTAACCTTTCCTGGTCTGACGTCATAAATGGAGGAGGACAGAAGGCTTGTAGAGTGATGGGGCCCCGTGGGCTCGTAGGAACCTTGGGGACATAACCCGGCCTGGGATGCAGAAATGCTTTCACCATCCCTGGCGCGAACTCTAGACATGAGGGCCCTACTGACAGGGACTGAATATCTCCTATCCTTTTAAGGGATGAAATGGCCAAAAGGAAGATAGTTTTCAAAGTGAGGAACTTATCCGAAACCTCCTCTAGAGGTTCGAACGGAGGTCCGGACAAGCCCCTCAAAACAATGGCCAAGTCCCATGCCGGGACCCTCGAGTGCATAACTGGCCTCAACCTTAATGTGCCACGAAGGAAGCGTGTAATTAGAGGGTGTCTTCCCAAAGACACTCCACTGCAAGGGACGTGGACAGCACCCAAGGCCGCCACGTACACCTTAAGTGTGGAGGGGGTCAACCCTGCAGAGAACCTCTCCTGCAGGAACTCCAGCACTGTACCAACCGGGCAGTTAACTGGATCCCACTGGCGTTCTCTGCACCATGCTGAGAAAAGTCTCCATTTCAAAGCGTACAGCTTCCTTGTGGACGGAGCTCTGGAGTGTAGGATGGTCTCTACGACCTCGGCCGAGAGACCCTCCTCTATGAGCCTAGCCCCCTCAGAGGCCAGGCCCACAGTTTCCACATCTCTGGGCGTGGGTGCAGGAATCTCCCGCCCGCCTGAGAGAGTAGATCCCTCCTGGTCGGAATCTCCATCGGAGAGCCTTCCAGGAGAGATATCAGGTCCGAAAACCATACTCGGGTCGGCCAGTTCGGAGCCACTAGAAGTACCTGGGCCCCGTCCCGGCGTACCCTCTCCAGAACTCCTGGAAGCAAGACAATCGGGGGGAAGGCGTACAGAGGCAGCCTCGGCCACTCCTGTACCATGGCATCCAGCCCCAGCGGGGCCGGATGGGTCAGAGAAAACCACCGCGGGCAGTGAGAGTTCTCCGCCGAAGCGAACAGGTCTATCTCTGCTTTCCCATAAACCTTCCAAAGGAGCTCCACCACCTCTGGGTGGAGTCTCCATTCCCCGGGCCTCGGCCCCTGTCTCGACAGGCTGTCTGCTTCCTGGTTCAGGACCCCCGGGATATATACTGCCCTGATTGACAGCAATTTCCCTTGGGCCCACAGGAGGATCCGATGTGCCAATTTGTCCAACGGACGAGACCTCAGACCCCCCTGGTGATTTATATAGGCCACCACGGACGTGTTGTCTGTTCTGACTAGTACATGGTGGCCCCTGAGGTCGGGCAGGAACTGTTTCAATGCAAGAAACACTGCGAGCATCTCTAGCCGATTTATGTGCCAGTGCCGCTGATGTTCCTGCCATAGACCCTGGGATGAGCGACCACTCATGGTCGCCCCCCAGCCCGTGAGAGAGGCGTCTGTCGTTAGCGTTACGCGACGAACATGAGCCCCCAACACGGGACCCTGAGATAAAAACCCCGGGTTTTTCCACATGACCAGAGCACGTAGGCATCGCCGCGTGACTTTGATCGTGCGGAGCGGATTTCCCCTCGGGGAGAACCCTTTTGTTTTGAGCCACCACTGCAGTGGCCTCATGTACAGTAGGCCAAAAGGTATCACGTTGGACGCTGCTGCCATGAGACCTAACAGTTTCTGGAACCGTTTCACAGTGACGGCTCGGCCTAGTTTCTGTTCTTTGGCGGCTGCCAGGATCGATGCTATGCGTGTTGGCGATAATTGCGCCCGCATAATTACCGAATCCCAGTTCACACCTAGAAAAGTGGTTCTCTGAGCCGGAGAAAGCACACTCTTCTTGGCGTTCAGCCTCAACCCCAGCTTCGACATATGGGCGAGAACAGCATCTCGATGCTGAACCGCCATCTGCTCTGTATTCGCTAGAATCAGCCAGTCGTCGATATAGTTCAGTATGCGGATGCCCTGCAGACGCAGCGGCGCCAGAGCTGCATCCACACACTTGGTGAACGTGCGGGGTGACAGTGCTAGACCGAAGGGAAGTACACGATATTGGTATGCCTCTCCCCCGAAGGCAAACCTCAGGAACTTCCTGTGATGTGGAAGGATGGAGACATGGAAATACGCATCTTTGAGGTCTATGGTGACAAACCAATCCTCCGATCTGACCTGCGCTACAATCTGTCTGAGTGTAAGCATCTTGAATTTGAGCTTGGCCACCGAGCGATTCAATAGCCGCAGATCTAATATCGGGCGTAAGCCCCCATCCTTCTTCGGCACGATGAAGTAACGGCTGTAAAAGCCAGACTCCCTGCTGGGAGGGGGAACCCTCTCTATAGCCCCTTTTTGCAGGAGTGTCTCTACTTCCTGTGCCATTACCAGAGCCTGCTCCGGGCCCACCTCTGTAGGTAGGACACCGCAGAAAGGAGGTGGCCGACTCTTGAATTGAATGGCGTACCCCCTTTCTACTATCTGCAGGACCCAACGAGATATATTTGATAGACGTTTCCATTCGTCTAGAAAATCTACTAAGGGAACCAGCCTCTCGAGGCTGGCCTCTGGTGTATTTTGAGCAGCAAATACAGTGCCCTGAAGCGGCGGACCGGCAGGGAACGACTGACTTGACTGCTCGGGGGCCCCCCGGAGGGGGTGCGGACCACCCTCGGGTGGCCCGCGGAGACCGACTGCGCCCCGGCATTGCGGCGGGGTTGGCAGCGCGGCCCCCCGAGGGTGCCGTAGGGAAGCGGGTACCGTAGGCAGGGGTAAACACCGCTTCCCTATGGGGGGAACCACCCTCAGCGTCCTGACGCTTCTGGCGTCAGGAACGCTTCGACGAGGCCTTCTTGGCGATCAGGACTGTCCGCAGATCAGCCCTGCCCCTCGAAGACCTCGCCTGAGAGCGCCGCCCCTCGTCCCCGCGCTGAGGGGGAGCTCGAGTGGCGACGCTCTGCTTTTGTTGTGACCTGTGAGCGGAGCTCGTACTCGGCTTGGGCTGCCTGATGTCAGCGGCAGCCCCAGGGACCTGGACGCGGAGAGGGAGAAACTGCTTTAGCGCCGCAGCTTGTTTCTTTGACTCCTGGAACCTCTCGGTGACAGTGTGTACTGCGTCACCGAAGAGGCCACCAGGAGACAGCGGCGCGTCGAGCAGAAAGCTCTTCTCCCTCTCCTTGATTTCGGTGGGGTTTAGCCATAAATGTCTCTCCGTAGCCACCAATGCTGCCATAGAGTGGCCAACACATCTGGCCGTCTCTTTGGTGGCCCGGAGAGTCAGATCAGCTGCTGTTCTCAGCTCATTTATGACGTCACCCCCCACTTCATCGCGTCCATCTAAGTCCCTGAGCAGGTCAGCCTGATACGCCTGCATTATCGCCATGGTGTGAAGGCATGCAGCAGCCTGACCTGCCGCCGAGTACGCTTTGCCCACCAGTGCCGACGTTGTTTTCAATGGTCTGGTGGGCAAAGTCGGGGCCTTTAGGGACGATGCCGAGGAAGGCGAGAGATGGCTCGCGAGCGTCTCTTCAACCTTTGGCATCGCCCCATAACCGTAGTGCTTCAGCCCCATGATGTTGCTATAGACCGAATTCTGAGGGCTGAACACACGGTATGATGCCGGTCTCCTCCATGATGTTGCCACCTCGGTGTGCAAATCATGGAAGAATGGCAGGCCCCGCCGCTGAGGTTCTGAAGCGCGAGCGGGCAGGAATCTCTCATCTAATTTACTAGATCTTCTCTTTCCTGCCTCAGATCTCTCTACGGGCCAGTCAATATTTAATCTGGCCACGGCTCGCGTTAGAACCTCAACGAGCTCCTCACTCGCAGGGGACTGAAGTGGCGAATCTTCAGTCGCGATGCTCTCAACGTCCACCTCCTCGGAGCTGGATAGTTGGAGCACCGGCGGCTCTCTCGGGGGGGAAGAAACCGCAATGCGTGCTTCCAAGCCCCGAGAAGAACCGCTGGATGGAGCAGGTGAGGGCAGAGATAAGGCAGCGCCCGTCTCAAACCCCTCTGCAACATCCAATTGTGAACCCCACGACTGCAGCCTCCGCTCTGCCTCGGCAGCAGCGGGACCAGAGCCGCGGGGAACACGAGCCGAGGCACCCTCCTCGAAGAGTGCCCGGCGGGAGCGCAGCGTTCTCAGTGGCATACGCTCACAGTGCTCGCAAGCAGCCCCCTCGAGGGCTGCCTGGGCATGCTGCGCTCCCAAGCATGCAACACAGAGAAGATGTGTATCCCCGCCCGTGATGTAGCGTGGGCAGGGAGGAACACACTTTCTGAAATTGCTGCTTTCACTCGCCATTTCTATCTTTTTATTTTCTCTTTTTTCTGTTAATATATGGAATATTTAACAAAAGGGTGGAAAATCTCTGATAATAGACAGACAAAAACACCAAATAGACAGACAGGTTCACACAGATCGCTTACTGAAGGCACAGAAGCTAGTTCCTGTTTGTTTTCACGGACGTTTTATAGCTTCCGGTCGATGACGTCATCACGCCGACGATCGATCTTTTTTCCGATGGAATGGTTCTACAGGCGCTTCACAACGCATTAACGCAGAGGCGTTCTCACAGCGTTTCGACGCAGCTCGAGTTCCCCGAAAGGGAACCTCCTTTTCCAGAAAATTACACAAATGAAGAGAATCCCCAAAGACACCCATTTCACTCTCTTAAAACTCATTCTTCCCTAACTTGTGTAAATGTGTTTACGTGTTAGATACTCGTTTATGTAATAGAGTAATCTATAAATTCTGTATGTGTTTTGTTTTGTTACATAGTTGATTCGTACATACATTCAAATGAACACTGGATGATTCTTTCAAAATTCCAGATAATTAATAATTCCCTATGAGCTAAATTGACCTGTTTCCCTTACATCAGAGAGCAAGTTTTTCAGCTTTAGATGCACATACAATTTTTAATCTTTAAGGCAAAGGATTGTGCTCTGACACCGAAGCAAAAGACTTAAGCAAGAGCTAGTCCAGATCTACAGTCCTTTCTGTTGCTCATTTTAATCTATACACATTAAACCCCACAGCAAGAGATTATGCTTCCCCACTGGCCAAACTCCATGTTATCCTCACTTTAGCTGTCACTTTATGAATGCAATGATCCTTATTGCTAACTAGACTACAGTGGAGGGGCTTTTTTCACTGTCACAAGCAATCAGAGCGGCATAGTCGATTAATCCAAACTATCATGCAGATTTTTCAAGTAATTTGTGTTCCACTCAGAGTGCACAAATACCTGTCATGAAAGTAAGAGTAAAAAATAGAGCTCAGACTGATTCAAAAATACTGCTAAATACAGTTCTAAAGGCTCTATTAAGGTCTGTCAAGTGTCAAATTACTAAAAGTAATGGTATTTGCATGAGGTGTGGCATTGCTATTAATATTTCCCATAATGCTGTGCCCCTTCTAACTCTCTCAACATGAAGAATTCAATCCATTCTCTTTGAGGTGGGTTTTCAAAAGCACTGAGACCCAGCGACGACTCTATCAAAAGCATTTCAGTATTCATGCATTCTTGGCTGTACTGAAAATAACTGGTGAAGTAACTGTTAAATGGAACTTGCATAATAGGGAATCCATTTGTTGACTTCCCTGCCTGGGTCAGTGCGACAAGGTCAGCGAATGTATTACTGTGAGATGGCAAGGGTGCAGATACAGGCCTTGTGATGGATTGTAAAAACCTGATCGCAAATGCCAACAAAATGCCACGGCTTGAGCTGCCAGCCTTGGCGCAAACAGCAAAGGATTTATTTTGATGCACATGTTTGCCTGGAGAGAGGAACAGGATAAAACAATGAAACCAAGGCCTTTTCTTCTGGGTTTTTTTCTTTGGAGGTAAACAATAGCCTTATTTTCAGCTTTGTATGCAAGTGTCTTTGCTTATCTAACAGTTCCTTTGTGAAGCAAAAACGTTTTTCCATTGAAAGTCTGTAGAAATTTTATTTGGGACTTCCTTAAAATGTAATTCCATCTTAAGTCTTTAAAATTCAAATAATTCTCCCGTTCTTATGTACGTTGGTGTAAATCAGCCCCAGATGAAACTGCATTCATATAAAATTGGATGGCCTCTCCTTACATTACAGTTCTCTGGAATACTTCATTATGATTAGCCAAATCAGTCTAAATATACACTCACCTAAAGGATTATTAGGAACACCTGTTCAATTTCTCATTAATGCAATTACCTAATCAACCAATCACATGGCAGTTGCTTCAATGCATTTAGGGGTGTGGTCCTGGTCAAGACAATCTCCTGAACTCCAAACTGAATGTCAGAATTTAGGAATGAAAGGTGATTTAAGCTATTTTGAGTGTGACATGGTTGTTGGTGCCAGACGGGCCGTAGTATTTCACAATCTTCTCAGTTACTGGGATTTACTGGGATCACGCACAACCATTTCTACCAGAAAGACTCGGGGAGAAATATATTAACAATAGTGCATTTATTAACAGCTCAGCAAGCTGATAGTGTACAGAGTCATTTTGGCGTAGGCCCCGTCCGAAGAGCATAATCCGAGGGTCTCGGATCTGCAATTCCTGCCTGAAGACGAGGGCAGGGGCGCAGCCGACCCCCCGGTAGGGTATGGACAGGGCCATCCTGGTGGTGGTGGGGAGGATGGGGGTAATCGTCACTTCAGTATCTGCGAACTCAAACATGTGTAAGTACGGAGCCTTTATACCGTGAGCATGAGAATATCATTGGATTAGAGTGAAGGCATTAAGTGACGTGGTAATTGAGTCTTCCCAGCAGAACTTATGCTAGAGCTTTCATTTCTATGGTTTACAAAGAATGGTGTGAAAAGGGAAAAACATCCAGTATGTGGCAGTCCTGTGGGCGAAAATGCCTTGTTGATGCTAGAGGTCAGAGGAGAATGAGCTGATTCAAGCTGATAGAATAGCAACTTTGATGACTGAAATAACCACTCGTTACAACCGAGGTATGCAGCAAAGCATTTGTGAAGCCACAGCACACACAAGCTTGAGGCGAATGGGCTACAACAGCCTCATCTCCACAAAAATAGGAAAAAGAGGCTACAATTTGCACGAGCTCACCAAAATTGGACAGTTGAAGACTGGAAAAATGTTGCCTGGTCTGATGAGTCTCGATTTTTGTTAAGACATTCAGATGGTAGACTCAGAATTTGGCGTAAACAGAATGAGAACATGGATCCATCATGCCTTGTTACTATTGTGCAGGCTGGTGGCGGTGGTGTAATGCTGTGTGGGGATGTTTTCTTGGCACACTTTTGGCCCCTTAGTGCTAATTGGGCATCGTTTAAATGGCACGGCCTACCTGAGCATTGTTTCTGACCATGTCCATCCCTTTATGACCACCATGTACCCATCCTCTGATGGCTACTTCCAGCAGGATAATGCACCATGTCACAAAGCTCGAATAATTTCAAATTTGTTTCTTGAACATGACAATGAGTTCACTGTATTAAAATGGCCCCCACAGTCACCAGATCTCAACCCAATAGAGCATCTTTGGGATGTGGAGGAACAGGAGCTTCGTGCCCTGGATGTGCATCCTACAAATCTTCATCAACTGCAAGATGTTATCCTATCAATACGGGCCAACATTTCTAAAGAATGCTTTCAGCACCATGTTGAATTAATGCCACGTAGAATTAAGGCCGTTCTGAAGGTGAAAGGGGGTCAAACACAGTATTAGTATGGTGTTCCTAATAATCCCTTTAGGTGAGTGTATATTTGAACCGAATCATTTTAACAACTGATCTGTCAACACTGAACTCAGGAATCAGTTTAACCATTTACTCAGAACATCTCTGAAATGAGAACACAAGTGGCTTACCCAATTACGAAGTGGTAAATAAGAATTAATCTTACTTATCCACCATATTTTAGGTTATTTATAATGTCATATAAGTTATATAACTTTTTTAATGAACTTTGTTGTGACAAGTCAGATGATAAATCATTTCAAATTCAAATCTGATTTCCATTAATTTCATTCTTTGGTAAACAGCTGTGTAATGGGAGAATGTATAGTCAGATGGTAATTTTTGCTAAATAAACCAGACTGCGATCAGGATCTTGAAACAAAGCAATAAGAATTAGTTCATTACTAATTAATCATTAAATAGGATTATGATTTCACAGCAACAATAACACTTAATAGCAGCAACAATAATACTTTAATACTGTCTATGTTCTACATTTTATGATTTTTAAAGCTATTGATACACATTTCCCCCAACAACAGAAGTGCAGAAAAAATGCAGAAAGCCCAGAAATATGGACTCTTAGCACTCAGCAAAATACCGTATCCCACAGCAGACCCAAAAATCCAGCTTTGTTTGAGCGGGTCATTAAACTGAAATGTCTATAACCCCAAAAAACGACAGCTAGACTATAGCCTAAAGGCTGCAGCCCTCAGACTTACTTGCATAAGAAATCTCCTGGAAGCCAAAATGGCAGGATGTTAATGCCAGTCACAGTGTCAGCTGGATCAGCAAGCACTGCACTAGAGGATCTTATCCATTGAGACCATCAGCACACAAGTGTTATTCAAATAACACTGAGGAATAATGTCAGGTGTTAAAATACACACCAGTGTACTTAAAGCATACAGTCCAGTGGCTGAAGATGACTTAAAGAGTTTTGACCTCTAATTCAACCCCTTTTTCATCATCTTAAGTACCTGAAGTATGGATCATTGAAAACTACAAAATGCAGCCTTAACTACAGCAAATTTTAGTTTGCTTTAGCAGATTTCAAACAGGAAGTACACACCCGGCAAGCCCAAAATGGCTAAGAAATTAAGCTTTTAATTGTCTTAACCACATATAAGACAGGAAGTAATGCATTACTTAAAAAGTCATTGCTGTCTCAGAAAAACAAGACAGAATGAAGCAAAATATGAGAAGTTTGATTCAGAGTGGTTCAGCAGAGTTCTGTGGAGTGATCATTCACAACGAAACAAGTTGCATGGTGATGTTCCAGAGCGATGTCTTTGAAAATCTGACAAGAAATATAATAATAAATGCATCTCTTCCACAGTGAAGCATGGAGAAAGAGGAGTCATTGTGTGGGGAGGCTTTTTAAGCTACTGCTATTGGTGAGCTACTTCACTGTGAAAAGTCATTTAACGCTTTGGAGTACAGAAGAATATTGCAGAATGGCTTTCTTCCCAAAATTTAAAAGATGTTATCTAAAAAGGAATGATCAAATGCTATTTTTCAACAAGACAATATCCAGGAGTGTACATCAATGCTATTAGTAAGCCAGTGGTTAGATGAGGTTTGTGCCTAAAATTCACATGAAAATTCTAATACCGTGTAGTTCTAAGAAAATAGCTGGAATGCAAAAGCTGATTTGTATTCCTTTGCCAAAGATTTGGTTCAATCACAAACATCTATCGTATAATATTGACCAAAAAAAAAAGTTAATTAAAATGGCAAAACATCCCTGATTCTAGAATAGTTTAAATTATTGTGGGAACAAGCAACAATGATTCTAAATAAAAAAATTAAAAAAATAAAAAATAATGTCACCCTCAAAAACTATTTCTGTTACTGAAAAACAAATCAGAATCTTAAAAATCACAAAATAAATTATGTTTATTGGTTTAATATTTCAGCACCCCCAGTTTCTGTTACAAATTTTTTTTTCCAAATAATGCAGAAATACCAGAGAAAATATCTTAATGCCAATAATAGGTGGTTGGCCTATAAATGATGTTCGACAATGTGGGACTTTGAGTCAGAAAGGTTGAGAACCACTGCATTAGATCAAAATTGTCTTGTACAAGTCAAAAGATTGGGCCTTATTTATCAATCTAATGTAGAAACGAGCACAGATCCAAGCTTAGAAATCATCTTATGACAGGGTTTACATGTGATTTATTAAACCATCGAATGCCAACAATACCATTGTAAAAAATGCCCAATAAACAATAACAGGCCCCTAAAAATCCATGCTTTAAAAGCCTTGCTCCTAGGATTTATGACAAGTTTCCTGTCATATGTTTGTTTTTATTAATAAGACCTAAGGCAGCCTGATGTCGTCATATCTGTCGACATACTGCTCCATTGGGCTGTGATTATGGGGCGTTTCAATCGAACCAGGAAAGAAAATGCCTCTGATGACGTCATTGATGATTACATTTCTGTATCTGTCCATCATCATATAAAGCCTGCCCTAACAATTTCATTGGTCTGGATCAAATCGAGACCGTACTTCTAGACCTCAAATGTTTTTCAAAAATTCGGCTGGCATCCAGGCTAGGCCTAATGTCTTCTAAAACTCAGCCATTTACAAACTTTAGATCTTGTGTGATGCTTTACTGAGACGCAAATCTTAGGATAAATATAATGGGGTCCATAATTTGCCACAAACCCAGAGTTTTTTCCTGATCCACCAATTTCCAACATTTATTCGGAAACGTGGCATTTAAACCCCAGACACAGCCCTTTTGATCATTTTTAGCTTAATTACTCTAGTAAAACCTATATTCTGGCATCCCTGCAGAACCTGGAAGTAAACACTAATTTCATCTATATATTAAAATATTAATTTTGTTATGAAAAGAACCCCATGATAACACGCGTCCGCACTGAATGGTAAACTGCCGCAAAGTATTTAATGGCAGACATTAATTACGATTCTGCAAAGTATGCTAAATTAGACCGTCTATCAGCAGACCACGCATGCATAAAACCTAATTTTCCTGAGCGACATTTCCACAGAAAGCCCCGATGACATTTCTCACACGCATATGACAAGACCTCACACAACAAATGCCGCCACTGGAGGATTTAGAAGAGACAAAAAAGTCATTACTAAGTAGCCGAGAGAGTTGTGAGTCTCCAGCCACACACACAGACACAGAAACAAACAGGCAAGGGGTCCACCGCCTCAGTTAATAAGGCCTGTCCTTTGGGAAATTGTTGAAGTAGTCTTCAGCTTCGAGGCAGCGAGTGTCTGAGAGTGTGTGAGTGTGTTAGTGAGACACAAAAAGACTCAGCTGCTGTTCTTTAATCATTGGCAAAGTTTAGTGGTGTAGTTCAGCTCCGGTCCTTCACCACAGATGAGAGATTTCAGGGACCGACTGCAATTTTAACGAGTGTGAGTGGGCATCTCCTTCGTGCTCCTCACTCATTGTCTAAGAGCCACCTTGAACATCTCAAAAATTTTAGGAGAAATACAGAACAGTCATTACCCGAGTCCTGCAGAGCCGATTACACCTTTGCAAGAGTAGGATGCCAGCAATCCCAGCATGACACTAGGGCTGGACGGTAGCACTATATATATATCGTGGCAATTATATAAAGTGTCTGTTTTCAGAGATTTTGCTATATTGTTTCTATCTTGGTATATAAATACATCTGCTTAGGACAGTACTACTTATTGACTCTTCAGACATATAAAGACATGAAAGAAAATTAAGAGCAGGACGTGCATAATGTCAAAAAGAGTTAAGCACAATAAGGCCGGGGACACACTGCAAGCGTGTCGTGAGCATCTCGGCTGTGTGGCGTGTCCATTTTTATTTCGGCTCCCATGTTAACAGGTTGAAGCTTGCACACTGCCTGCTTCAGATGCGCGTCTCACGTGCGGCTCGATTTATTTAGAATCATTGCTAGAAATAGAAGAGACGCCTATTTTTTACACGACACACGAGCGTGCTGGGAGCATTTCTAGGCAAAATAGTATAGAAAAGATGATTATATATCATTTTGACACTAATACATAATAATAAATTACATGTTCATGTTTGAAAGACTGTAGGTTAACACAAATGCAGATATAGGCCTAATTGTAATAATAAAAAACAACAGAGTTATCGATTTTACCTGAAATATTGCACCTGAACTGTATTGTATTGCAATACAGAACAAAACATTCTGTAGCCTATTTTGCCACCAATACCATAGATATGTAATGTCAATGGGCTACTGCCTATGTTGTCTTTGCTGTATCAGAAGGCTATATATTTATATTTAACATGAAGTATTGGCCTTCCCTGTACATCCATAGCAGCAGCAGTGCCGCATCAGACACGCTTCTGGTGTGTAAAGACAGAGAAAACTGCCCTGTGGCTGACACGCAACAGAAAAGCCATGCTCAAACCACGCTTGCAGTGTGTCTCTGGCCTATCTATCTATCTATCTATCTATCTATCTATCTATCTATCTATCTATCTATCTATCTATCTATCTATCTATCTATCTATCTATCTATCTATCTATCTATCTATCTATCTATCTATCTATCTATCTATCTATCTATCTATCTATCTATCTATCTATCTATCTATCTATCTATCTATCAAGTATAGGCTAAAGACATAAAGACATATATAGTCTATATTTTACATTTGATTACTGTTTATATGTGCAATTGCTAATTTAAAGGCCAACTGAAGTGCCTTGAAACGCGCCACATTATTCAATGTGTTGACGTAATATCCCCTGAAATGGCTTCAGCTGTTATCATTTTGATTGGACAGAACATTTGACAAGAAAGTGAAGTCTGCGATGATGTCACCAAAATCTGAGATTCGTTTTAACGGAAGTGGGAGACTGTAAATTTTGAATGCTTATATCTCCTAAATGCAAATTTTGTCATAGTTTTGGAACATACTAGCTTAAGGCTAACACAGTCATACTAAAAGCTAAAAAACTTATATTTTGATTTTAGTGGACCTTTAAAGTACTTAGTGTTTAATTGTCTTAAATGGTGCTTGAAATTTATATATTTTTTGTTTATGGTACTCTAGCCTGACGTGGTCATACTCAATTCTAGTCAGAATATGAGTCTGAAACTGCTCCATTGGGCTGTGATTATAAGGCGTGTTTCAACCGAACCAGGAAAGACATCAATTAGATAGATCTACAACCAATCAGAGCAATGAAGCGACGCATTGTCAAATGTCGACATAGTTCAACTGCACTGTTTGCCAAGTCCGCGTTTTTTCCCGTGGGTTGTTTTCTATGTCCGCGGGTTGAAGCGACTATTATGTGATATATAGACCCATGAGTGTGAATTTTAACAGGCAACCTTGCCAAAATAACACATTTTACCCCCCAAACGCCATTTTTCCCCTGGAGAACCCCCCCGAGAAGCTATGTGCCGAGTGCTGTCTGCACGCGCGCTGAAATCAGTCTGGAATACACGATCTTACCCAACTTACCCACTGAGTACTTACCCAACATGATCATCATTTCTGAGAGAAATTGTGAAGGTGAATGCACATACAAACAAGTTCTCCGTTTAGGATTCGAAAAAATATAATCCAAGCCCCTTTGATGACGTGCATGATTACGTTACTGTTGATCATCTGTCCATCATCGTCTAAAGCCCGCCCTTGATGATTTCATTGGTCCGAACAGTTTCTGTTCGGGGATAATTACTCCTCTATGAAGCAAGGCCAGACCGAACTACCCGACCTAAAAATGTTGTGGGCGGGGCTAAGTTCAGCTGGCATCCAGGCTAATGGTACTCAGTTAAAATGAAATGTTTTTGCAATAAGACAGAATAAATGTGAATTTTAAATGTCGAAATTAGGAATCTATAAGCAGAATCATAGTCATTATAATTCAAATATACTCAACCCTAGTATTGTGTATCTTACCGCAATTTTTTTATTTTTTATTATTTGTTTAATCATTTTAATCATTACCAGAATCATTAAGTGGAACTGGAAAATGTTGTATGATTAACAACCCTACTTAAGAGTAAAAAAAATGCAATACTTTCATTGACTGGCACACACCCGAAACGTGCACATAGAAAGCAGCCTGTATCATGCATTCCTGAATTTAGTTAACTTTAACGGCTTTCTGTGCTTGAATGGTTAAATACATACAGAATTGTGTCAAAATGCCCATCTTTTATACGGAGTATTCACAAACATAAAAAACAGCCAATTGATAAAAACCAGATATGCTGTACTGTATATTAGATCTGTACATTCGGTTTTAAAGTGACAACAACATAAAATATATCTGCTGCCGCCATTTGTCATTAATGTTAATCAAACAACAAATCAAAAGACAAAATGAAAATCACTCACTGATCTTGACTGAATAACTTCAATATTCAATAAAAATCAAATTAGATTTAATTCATACTGTGAAAAAGTCTTTTAGTTTCACATTTTAATTAATTTCTTTAGTATTGCTTAATCCATGTTAAATAATCCTACTGTACTATTTTGGTCATATTGCCCATCTCTATTAAATACAGTTACATCACTGAACGAGCTGAACATTTGTTATGTTTACTAACAGAGAGGGACAGTAATTTGTGACAGTAGATTGAAGGGTCACTGCAGCCTACACTGTGCTGCATTGTTCACTGTTACAAAGTATAACCACCATTCCTACTCATTTATCACCTCTCGTGAGCATCTATCTCCATCCATCAGCTCAGCTGGAGTAGAGCACAACTACGGCATCTCATCACACATCACTCTCTGACCCTGTTTCTCTGACAGGGACGCAATGTCCTGTCTCAGCACATTAAAAATCTCCCTTGCTGGGCTATGAACTAGGCGTTAGAACAAAGTACACACTATAGGACACAAGGAGCACATCGATTACAAGATGTTTAACCTCTCTGATCATAGTTATGATTCCAAAAGTCAGAATGTATGCACAATAAAAGAATTAATGCTTTTTATTGAGCAATGATGCATCAAATTGCCCAAAAGTGACAGCAAAGACATATGTTGTTACAAAACAAATTAGACTGCAAATGAATGCTGTTCTAACATTTCTTGATCACAGAATCAGCATATCAGCATGATTTCTGAAGGATCATGTGACACTGAAGACTAGAGTAAATAACATTTTAAAATATATTTAAATATAAAACAGTTATTCTAAATTATAGTATTTCATAATATTACTGTTTTAACTCTATTATAGATAAAAATGTAAGCACTTCTTTCAAAACGGTAGCGTTATTTATATGCAACACTTTTTGAATTACTTAAACAGGAAAATCTGATGCCAAAAACAAATACAGAATATTTGTGACATGCTTATTCTGCATTCATGTTTTGTGATCTCATGTTTTGAAATCCCTCGGCTGTTCTTTGGTGTTTATGTCAAAAGGGCTAGAAATACGCCCTGTGCACACGCACTGAATAACATGGATCCTCTGATGTTCACTTAGGATACTCAAGTATTCATCTTAAATCCATTGATGTCAGAGTAAGTCCTGGTAACAGACATGATCACAATGTCCCATTTGCTGATGTAGGTAAGGTCAGCTCATCCATTAACATTACATTGACCTGAGAAGGGAAGGTTCAATTTTCAAAAGGGTTTTGCTGAAAGGTCTTTCTTGTGAAAAGTGAAAGGTACTAGGATTCAAATGAGACAAGAGAAAGTATCATTTCCGTGAGACGAGTGAACAAATGAGGACATCGCCCATCACCTGCTCTGACTGTCCACCCTTATGGACATCAGTAGAGTTTTGGCAGATGGAGTGTCATTTCCACTGGACTGTGATGCTGAACTACAGAAGCTGTGGAGACAGCAGTGTCACAGGACTGTTACCCCACAAATCAGTGAAAGCAATCGATTTCAGAGGAGCTTCTTGAATCATCTCTCTCGCTTACCAGACACTTTGACTGCAGGATATGGAGAAAAAAATTGTTTTGTCTTTTTTCTGTCTCAAATATTGAACCTCATGTGGGAAATACTGGAGCATTTCCCCATCTCTGCCTCTCTTGGGAGTTGAGAATACAAGCTGTTAATGGCTATTGCATTTTCATCTTAACCCATCCATCAACACATTGCACTGAAGGAAACTCCCTTCTGTGCATCTAGAACTAACGTACATGCTGGGTTTATCAATCATGGTAGTAGTCTTTTTTATCAAGCCAAATGACTACTTAAAACAAATTAGAGCTGTACCAGAATCATACATTGATATATCATGAGAATTTTCTTATGATATTGTATCAATAGTTGAGATTAGGGATGCTCATTTCAATGATAACCGATGCTCATTAATCGATTATTAACGGTTACCTGATAAGATTTCAATACTGAACTGCCAATAAATAAAAATACGATTGATGAGTGTCAATCGTAAAAAAAAACTCAACTTTTTTCACAGGTTTATTTTACTGTGCAAACAGCAGAACATACAGAACAGCTCAACAACAGAACCTGGATTCACATTAGTAAAAGTTCACGCACCTGCACCGTTTTCTGACAACAGAGAAAAACATAATAAAATCATATAAATAAAAAGAATAAAATAAATAGGTCTACACTAAATATTTTCACTTAAAGGTGTCATGAACTGGCTTTTTTATACTGTTGTCTGAGGTCAACTAATGACGTTTTTGTGTGGTTTTTACATTCAAAAACATCATAACTAATAAGTAATAGGCTATTTTCTACACTGGTTTTGAGGCTCTCTCCAAAACGCTGGGGTTTGATGGGCGTGCAGCACTGGAGACTTGGAAGTAAACGCCCACGGCTAGGATTGGATACGATTCGCATATTTAATGAGCTTCAGCTCCGCTGTGAGACCACATGACAGAGAGGAGAGAATGAGGGAGAAGCGACAACCAGAATGATTTTCTCGATCACAGGGCTCGTAAACGTCTTTATCAAACAAACACAATGTTTTATTTCTCATCCACATGCGATTGATTGGACTATTATTTTTATATTACTCATAGCCCGCAAGATCGGACGATATAAGCAAGAACCGCGTGCACAAACATACACCTACGGCAGTGTGCGCCGCCCCTCAGATGTCAACGAGAGAGAATAGCAGAACAAGACAGACAGACAGACAGACAGACAGACAGACAGACAGACAGACAGACAGACAGACAGACAGACAGACAGACAGACAGACAGACAGACAGACAGACAGACAGACAGACAGACAGATAGATAGATAGATAGATAGATAGATAGATAGATAGATAGATAGATAGATAGATAGATAGATAGATAGATAGATAGATAGATAGATAGATAGATAGATAGATAGATAGATAGATAGATAGATAGATAGATAGATAGATAGGTTGGTTTAAGGACTATCCAATTGCATACATAGTCATTCAAATAATGCTCGTTTATCACGCCTTCTCCCCAGACAAGTGTTCAATTTTAAATTGAGCTTGGTCTGGTGATAGCCAGACAAAAAAATGTATGTTAATTACACTGTTAAAGTAAGAAAGTAAAAAGCTTTGCAACCTGTTTACCTAAACATTAATAGCTAATCAGATGTTAAATGTTTACAAAGAGATACAAAGAGATTTTGAAATAGTTTTAAATAAATATTGGATTGTGTAGTATTGTGGCGACTGCAATTTCGTATTTTAAATGTAAGACATAACATTTAGATATTTTAGAATTAGTTTTAACTACTAACAGCAGAGCTCGAATATGATGTAAATGTTGCTTTGTGAAATTGACATCATGGCCTATATATTGTATCACGAGGTAGAAAATGCACGCTAAACAAGCATTCTTACCAGCTTTACCATCAAGCAACCACAGCTTAAATAAAAAAAAAATGCACAAACTGATCCAAAACCATGAGGAGAATCAGAACTTTAGAAGGCCTGAACTGTTCAACAGATAAATGAAAAGTGGCCATCTGTGAATCATTAAATGTTTAATGCAATCAGTTCCCCGGCAAAAACAGATAAGATAAGATGAGTCCAGGAATTCTAATTCAGCTCAGACAAGTCCCTCCGCACTGGAAACACATTTTGCTGCCCTCAAGAAGCGCAGTGGTGATCTCTAAAATGAAAATTGTGCACTGAATCTGAGCCACAGATCAAATTTGGCTTGTTATTCCAGCTTCCTTATATTTCATTTGAGAATTCCATAAGGGTTCAAACCCTTATCCTCTCCCGGCAATCCAATAGAGAGCGGTTCATTGAAGTTGTGTAATTAGATCTTGCTAAAATGGATTGATTAGAAACCACTTGATGTCAAGAAAAGGTAAAGGTGAAGAATTTTAAACCTGTACTTATGTGGTAGTGATTGTAGTGGAAATTACCAGCAAATTACAGCATTCTTTCAAGACTTCAAAGACCCTTTCCTGCATTGTGCTGTGCAAAGTTAACACCCACAGACGTTTCCTTTTGTCCTTAACATCCACCCTGCTTCATAATACCATTGAGCTTTGTATTTCTCACACTCACATTTCTGAGTCCACTGCTCTTTTTGCACCTTCCCTGACCTTTGGTTTCAGAAGTTGACTTTGGAAGTCTGTAGCAACTTTTGAACTCATCACACCCAACCAATTTTCTCATTAAGTAGAGTTTTTGAAAACATCTTTTCCCAGAGGGATCAAATATCCTTTGCAAACAATTAAAACTTGATCTAAAGGACTGTATATTTGAACAACACACCAGATTTATTCCGCCAATATAATGCAAAGTCGCAGCAAAACCAATGTCCGTTTAAACTAGGATTTGGCATGGCCTTCGAGCAATCCTGTGCTCCTTCCAAATTATAAGAATGATGCAATAACCGTGCAAATGTTTGTATGTATGGCCTGATCCATCTCCATAAGCCCCTACCCCTTGGCAGCAGGCCCGCTAATAAAGCGCCAAGCTCTTAAAGACATTCTGCATCATTAAGTCCTCCCCACAGTGAGTTCTGTTCTCACGAATAGTCTACTCTAGATGTGCATGTTCTGAATGAAGATACTAGAAGCAAAATGCTGTCAATATCAGATTTCATGTTAGTTCTGGAGTTATATATGGGGGATATAAGCTCATTATTTTCAAGATATCTTGACAGGGATGGTGATATTTTCATTACGCATATATACATAGACACACATATGGTCACGATAGAGCCCGAGAGCATCTGAGCACTTGGCTGACATGCCCTGCCAACCTCCCGCCAGAAGCAGTTTGCAGCTGAATCCAAGTCTCTCCTTCACCTGCTTGGCAAATCTGCCAAAGCTGCCAAGCCGAATCAATGCCCTGTCACCAGACTCGCAAACGGACAAGCCGCCAAGCAGGTGACCTCACCTCCTCCTGCCCTGCTCCATAAACACAATCCCAGAGCACTCAACAGCCCTGGGCACGGAGTGCTCAGGGAGCTGGCCTCTGTCTAACTCCACTCAGAAATAATGTACAAAAGCATGTGAACTCTCAAAGCCTAACTCGCCGGTGGCATTAAAACCACCTACATGAAATAGCAAAGCTGAATGACTCTGCCTATGAGAAACTGCATATATATATGAATATTTAAGAGGGAAATTTGCTTAGATATTCATAAGGTGTAGGTTTATATTCAGACCTCGATTTACTGAATTATGAGAACTTCGCCCTTGCAACTAAATGATTTAACTCTATCAAACATCTACCTTTGGTTTAATTATATTTAGCAATTAAACATTAATCAAGATAAACCTAGTTTGCAGGCATTACGTGTACTGCATCAGGGTGGCCATGCCACTTTTGTGTCAAGCTTGATTTTATGCAGCGTTCTTTTACATGAAGAGTGTAGCGATTAGTCCACCCTCCATGGTAATGGCTTCCTATGATCTGTCAAAACAAAGCAAAAGCTAACAGTGGACTTGTATGGAAAAATTACAATATATGTCTCCAGCTCAAAATAAATAACACAGCCCGACATCTAGGGGGAAGAAAATGGTAAATGTTAAATGGACTGCATTTATATAGCGCTTTCAACAGACCCAATTGCCATCCAAAGCGCTTTACATGTTGCCTCACATTCACCCATCCATACACTCATTCATACACCGACGGCGGTGTCTGCCATGCAAGGCGCCATCCAGCTTGTTGGGAGCAGTTTGGGGTTAGTAGTCTTGCTCATGGACACCTCGACACTTGGTCAGGAGGAACCAGGGATCAAACCACCAACCTTCCAGTTTGTAGACAACCTACATGAACCACTGAGCCAATGCCGCCCTCGAAAATTCTGATGATTGGCAAAAAGGCTTTGTACTACCCATTTTAATATTACACATTCAGTTAAAAAAAATATCAATACAAACGTTCCATCATGTAGTTTTCACAAAATAACAATGCAGATTTTTCAAATCATACATGTATCAGCTTTAATACACTATAATTTCAAAAGCAGTCACATTTTAAAAGTTTTAATGACAAAAAAATATATATAAAAATGTACAATTTAAATTGCAATCTATAAGGAGAGCCATACAATTTGAGTTGCACACTTGTAGAATATCTGGTTACAAATGCACTTTTCCTGGATATTTGTCTAACACAATCACAAATTGAAATCACCACAACTGCTTGAATCTGCTGCTACGAGTCTCAAAAGCATTTTTTTTTTTTTTTGCCTTCAAATGACAAGTTCTGTGCACTCACCTTTGCACCAAAAATGTGGAGAAAAAGTGATTTGTGCATCTGTAAGGCAGCGACAGGCCCTGTTCAGAGAGAATTTCGGCCAATCAGAAGATCTCGTTTTAAGCCAGTGGCACGCAAAAGTAATGCATTTCTGACCAGATATTCTACAAGTGTGCAACTCAAATGGTATGGATTTACGTATTAATTTGCGAATGTGCAAAATTTGTCTGTGACTTCCCATTTTTGATATGAGTGTGTGAATGCGTTTTGCATCATATTCACTGCAGCATCTGTAGCAAAAAAATGGTTGTGTTGTGTTTGTAAGAGATAAATAAGAGTTTACAACTCTTAAAATAATTTTCTCTGTGACTTCAAATTTATTGAAACATTTCTGGACATGCTCTAGACTAGAGCTGCAAATTCCACTCACACGAGTTCAGTTGTTTTGCAACAAAAATACCTTCATACTAATTCACCTCCCAAATGCTTGTCGAAAACCAAAATGCTACAAAATATTTTGTGAGAAAGTGTGACGTGTTAGAGCAAAATTAGTAAGAAACAAGTATTGATTTCATTCATCATATATGATGCTGGAGTAATGTGTAATGCGTGCACTGGTTTGAAATGCAGGATCTTAAATGAAGCAAAGAAAGAATTAACAAACATTTTCAGCTGGTGGGATGGCAGAAAAATATATTAAGATGAAAACCCACAAATTTTAAAGGTTATGATAGTTATTATTTAGTGTTGTTGACAACATTAAAATACATAAGAGCATCAGTCAATTGGTTAAGTAACATAGAAGGTGCAATATTTGAAGTTAAAGCTGCAGTTCATAAGTTTTGCCTCTGTCACCATATCTGTTTGAAACCTGCAATTGCAGTTATTTTCAGTTATCATCTGTAGTTATGCATCAGCGCGGATGAATCTAATGTTTTGAGGAGTATGTGCGGCTTTGCTGTCAGTCACCGCACCGGTGTAGATACTGTACTTCAGAATAACAGATTCTACATCTTGGAGTATAACTGAAAATGAAACAATTTCACAGGAAAATGTCATCTGAAAAAAAGTAAGTAACATGTGTGCCACTTTTGGGAACAAAACATTACAACAAATCACGCTACCAATGGTGTTAAAAACCACCGATTGCTCGTATAACATCAAATAGTTCAAATTATTGTTACACTTGGTTCTCAAATTGTTAATGTTAACAGCATTAGCATTGTGTGAATGTTTATTTAGTGTGTATTAGTGTTACCTGTAGATTTACATTTCTGTACAGTAGGGGTGTCGAAATGAATAATTTCTTTGATGCATCACGATGCAGAAAAGGACTATTCGGTATCGGTTCAGTAATAGACCACAAGCAACCATACTGAAATTCAAAGCAAGACCATATTGATGCTTTTCTGATGTCATTTGTCAAGCATGCGCTTTGTCGTGGTAGCATACAATGCCAGAGGAAGTCAAGATGCAAGTGCGAGAAATTAAAAATGCTCCAACTGTTTTGAAAGCCGACATCTTGGGCACATTTCGGCTTTAAAAAACAACCTGGTAAGCACGGCCTGGAGAACACACACACAAGCTATGATTTATCAAAACGATTTCATTTATACTTGAGCACATAAAAGTGTCTCATAAATCCGATCTTCAATTAACACTATATGCAGATTTAATAGATTTCATGTCACGTCAATACAACAGATATGAGCAGGATTTTACTGATCAGCAGCTAATTTCACAATCAAAGACCGCAATATGAGCGAGTGCAGACAGCACTGGTAAGATAATTCAGTTTCTTTACTTTTAATGAAGATAATTGTATGTTAAGTATCTACAACTTCACTTTTAGTTTAATTTGCAGTAGTTTGTGTGTTGGCTTGATGAAGAGATACTTGTATGTGGTCATATCCAGCTATAACATGACATAGCCTATAACACGCTCTCACACATTTTTTTAACATTGTTGGAATGAGTAAAATTTACATGTGGTTTCAACAACCAGATGCATTTAGTTTAGACTGTTAAGAGACCCAGACCACCACCTGAGTGGTGATGATGTAATGGTAATGGAAATTTGTTTTGAGGCAGTTGTCTGTAAATTGTTATATATATATAAACATTGCAACTAAGGAAAGTTGTATATATATATATATATATATATATATATATATATATATATATATATATATATATATATATATATATATATATATATATATATATATATTCATTCATTTATTTGGGTGACGTATATTGAAGGGTCCTATAGGAATAATTCCTTGAGAGTTTAAAGGGGGGCAGTCAACCATCAAATTAAATCTGCGCTCTTCACTTCCAGCTGTCTATCATGACGGATGGATCTATGAAACCTCTGCAGCTCATAAACACATTCTCACCAGTGCTGGCTTTTTTCTCAGGGATATGCTTACCTACAGGGGGTGGAGAAAATAATGGAAACAGCAAGCAATCTATTAAAATCAAGAAGTAGGTCTTCAGAACATCTTCCTTGTCCTTCAACGAAAGGTCCAATGATGTTTAAAACTGTTGACTTGAAAAAACAAAGCATTTACCTTCATCTGGGAATTCATCCAGCTACTAATTGGTTTAGCATTGTGTAGGCAGGAATGATCTTTGCAGAATAATGAGGGGACATTGGATGACTGCAGCTCTGTACCGATGCAGTTTGTCAACATTCAAGTCTAAAGCTTTAATTTTCACATACACATGGCACAAAGGCAGATTTTCTACCAGCCTCCCTGATGTCTGTGCAATGGTATAACAAATAGTATATATATATATACACACACACACACACTCACACAGGCGTTATCCACATTTTGATACAGTCAAACCTCCTCCCTATTTTGCCTCGGTATACGGTATTACCGTGAATAATTTACCAAATCACCAAACTGTTGGCTTGTGCCTAAACCGTTCAGAAACTGAATACCAAACACTAATCCTGAAACAATAACAAAATAACATGCACAACAATATTAACAACTTTCATTAGCAACAAATAGCAGTTTATAAAAAAAGTGCAAATACAACAGTAAAAAAAAAAATTAAATTAACATTACCATCCAGGGATGCATTTCCCAAAAGCATCTTTAAGGGTTAGTTCCCCCAGAAATGAAATTGATGTCATTAATGACTCACCCATGTCGTTCCACACCCGTAAGACTTCCGAAAGACCGTTCATTGTCACTGTCTTCTTTTCTGCGTTTGTTTTCAAACCTCAAATAAAGATTCAAATGGTCATGAATCAGCGGATTGATTCATAATTCGCCAATGTCACGTGATTTCAGCAGTGTGGCAGTTTGACACGCGATCCGAATCATAAATTAATACGCTGATTCATGACCGTTTAATTTTTTTTTTGAGGTTTGAAAACAAATGCGGAAGAGAATACAAATCAGACTAAATATAAAATATCTTAAACTGTGTTCCGAAGATGAACGGAGGTCTTACAGGTCTGGAACGACTTTAGGGTGAGTCATTAATGACATCAATTTCATTTTTGGGTGAACTAAGTGTGGTGTGACAGGCAGCGGGGCGCGGGACCGCGAGAGCGGGCCGGTGATTAATGTTCACGAGTGCCAGCTGCGTGGCACACCGGTCTCGTCTTCCGCAGCTCTTGCTCCTCCTTATATGCTCCCGTCACATGGCCGGTGTGCCACGCAGCTGGCACTCGTGAACATTAATCACTGGCCCGCTCTCGCGGTCCCGCGCCCCGCTGCCTGTCACACCACACTAAGCCTTTAAGCTTAAAGGTGGGGTGAAACACTCAGTTTCAGTCAATCTCATGTCAATCTTGACTACCTATAGAGTAGTATTGCATCCTTCATATCTCCGAAAAGTCTTTAGTTTTATTATATTTATAAAAGAAAGAGAGGCTGTACCGAGTCTTTCCGGAAAAAAAACGGCTGGAGGCGTATCGTGTGGGCGGAGCTAAAGAATGATGAGCACTCTGCTACTGCACAAGAGCATCTGAAAGCTGACATCGTCATACGTGGAAAAGAAAACGCTACCCTAATAAACCATGGCTATCAATCAGATTCAACTAATACATATATGATCCATAATCAGATCCGGAGGCTGAAATACATTGAACAGGAGAAACAGCAGCAGCAGGACGTCCGTCTCTGTGGTATGTACTGTATTTAGTGGCCTGTCAACATTTGTGTGTGTTTACTCGCAGTTTATAAGGACATGATTTGGTTTATGGACTATTGTATGTGACTAAACCTTAGCAGTAGCAAGCAAAACGGTTTTGCACGTCAGACAAAAATACATAGATAGAACAACAATGGAGTAACCGTTAGCGCATTTGAATGAAGAAGCAAGCTTTGTGAGAACGTCCCCATAAACAAACTGACTGAAATATTGGTCAGCAGGGCCGTACCCACCATTGAGGTCCCCGAGGTCCGGACCTTGGTAATTCTCCGAGGTGTACATAATTGAAGTTGCAAAATAATAGACTATTAAGGCGGCGTGTACAAACGGGTGTTCTCGCCTTGTCCGGTGTATGTTTTCAATTGTTTCCAATGCATGCGCCGAACTTTTCAATAGCGCCAACTGCTGGCAGGTTTTGTCCATTTTTACGCGTTGAGCGTCCACAGTTCAACTTTGGGTGAACATCAATGTCCAATCACATTGGAGGAGAGGCGGGACAAATGCCACAACCACCAACCGGCGCTTCGAACAACGACTGATGTTTGACATTACAACACCGCAAGAGCGCTTAATAATCAGGGATGCAAACTAATAACGTTTTCTTGACCTGGTTTTCTTGACCTGGTTTTCTTGGAAGCCTTCAGTAAATTTACATTTACAACTTTGTTTTTACCGATTCAGACGAAAATGAAAAGACTGCTTCAAACAAAGCTCAGCTTTGAAAAGAGAAAAGATACAGGGCAAGAGAAGGAGACTGGGGAAAAAAGAAAGAGAGAAGATGATGGCGATGAGACAGAAAGAGCAGGTAGCCCACTGTGCTCAGAATAGAAAAAGCATTAGCCTACAATATATTCCTAATTGCTACACATAATGTGATTCTTGTCTGTGAAATCCAGGCTAAAGCCTCATAATCTAATATTGAGATTAGGAGCATCAAATTTTGATTTCACTTATTGGTTATATTTCACATTGATTTCTATCTTTGACATGATCTTACTCATTCAACATTAAACATATCAAGGTTATAATGTTCAAATAATGTTCTTTACATAATGTAAATCACAAAAATTTACTTTAGCTAGGTTTTCAAAGACGGAGTCACACATATGTCGTCTTTGGCTCAATTTAACAACAAAACAGATTTTCTGATTTTCTAATTTGGAGTCTAATTTTTTTGCAACATTTTACCAGATTCTCATTCATAAAAATCTGTTGTCTTCTTAAAATAATTTATACTGCACACTGACATGGTTTTAAAGCTACAGTTAGCTGATTCTGTGATTTTCTTATGTCTTAAAATGCATATGTAAAGGAGGGAAATGGTTTTTTTTTTTTTTTTTCAAACCCTCCAAAATTCATATTTGGACCTTGGTATTTAGAAAATCCTGGGTACGGCCCTGTTGGTCAGCTAAACAAATGTATTTAAACACACACCATACATTGCATGCTTCATTGATAAATTAACTATACACGATTGTGTTGTTTACTGATGTTTACTTACGTGACGATAGCCAACAACACAGACATTTGAAGCAGTTTTACTCACCGCCTGCTTCCAAAGCACAACCATGAACCTTTATCGCTGGGACCGCTCCTTCAAAAACACACTTCTTGTTGATTTCGTGAAGTCCTGTGACAGCAGTGACAGTGGAGATCCACTATTGCGACACGACTGAAGCGTGATGTGACGCTTCTCGTCATTTCTGCGTTCAAATTGGTTCAAATGCAGCACTGCCTTCCCGGAATGCTGTGTGGGCGCATTAAAGTCGTTTGATGTCACCCATAGGAATAAAGTGGAGCGCGGCGCAACAGAAGTGCTGTGGAGATGAGTGGATCTGCAGTTTGAGAGCAGTGTTTATGGCCGTGCGTTTCCTCTCTCGCTCTAGTCATGGGCACGCACACCCTTCTGGGAGAAGAACCCATACGGCCTATACAAGGACCTTCCACTCTATCGACGTCAAGCCGACCCATACTCGAAAAAAACTCTCCTTTAGAACTTGTGAGAAAAAAAAAACTTGTGAGAAACCGGAAGGAGTATTTTTGACACAGAAATAACTCCATCAAACGTCCAACTTAGTGTTTGAAATTTTGTCTATGTTTAGGATAGGCATCCAAGTCTTTAACAATGTAAAAAGCTCAGTATGCATGAAACAGCATTTCACGCCCCCTTTAAGTTGATCGTAGAACAATTGTCACCAATGGGCTCTACGATCAACTTAGGGTTGCGATCAACTATTGCGATGCTTTTGGGAAACGCAGCCCAAAACAGTTTTCACGCAGAGAAGCGCACACAAATAATTTAGATTTAATCACACCGCCTGAACAACTTTTAATAAAAAAGAGCAGCTTATAAAAAAATGCAAATAGAAGCAGAAGGAAGCAAACCCAAAACTGCAGAAGTTGTGTTCTTTTTCGAGACCAGGTCACTCGGTGCACAACCTGCTCTCTCTCTCCTCCACGCTGTCACGACAACCACGCATACACATTTTTAGACATTAAATAAATTATATTTCATATTTAATCCTTATCTCTTAAATACATGCATTTTTATGAAGGTACGACGGTATTAAAACTGATACCATTACTATTTTTAGATCCCGCTGTATACCGTATTACCGCCCAAACCTAATACACACACACACACACACACACACACACACACACACACACACACACACACACACACACACACACACACACACACACACACACACACACACACACACATCAAATCAAAATCTTTAATGCAAAACCCTTACAAGAATCGAGCCAGTGATGAAATGTAACAAAAACTTTATCACTCACTGCCATTATATTGAGTCACCCTTCTTATTCAACAGATGACTGAAAGTCACACAAGTCTGAAATGCCATGACAAATAAACTACATTTTCTTTTGAGTAAATGACTCTTTAAACATCCTGATGGCCTGAGGAAGGAAACTTCTCATGAGGAAAATTGTCTTGTTCTCCATGATACATAAAACAAACCTGCAGTGTTATGATTGATGCATCTGCAATTCAACAACTAACAATATGTACTTTGGAATTTAACAAATGATCGAATTATATCTAACAAATGATGCATAATCTCTCCATCTGTTTAAAGAAACCTGCTTTCCACTTCGTGACTGATTCATCCAAGTAAGACATCCGATCTAGGGCACCAGAGGCGCGCTAAACACACTAATCATTCCAGCAACAACAACAGACTCCAGTAAAGCCGGTGACCACCCAGTCACATTCACTTCTGTGTGAAAGATGAAAGCAAACAGGAGCAATTGAAAGCGAGAAGAAGAGTTCCTTTAATTAAGCGTTGACTCAGCCAATTAGCTGCACAACACAAAGAGACAACATGGACAACGATTCATTGTGCTTTTGCAGGGGAGGTGAATTAATTTGCCCGACAAAAGTGAGAGCATGTGATGCTTGCTAGCCTAAGTGAACCTGCTTTGCTACATGCACTTCCTGAGGTGATTGTGAAAGGAAGATAAATCGCTCATATTCGACATTTTAAACATGCAATCAATTTGCCTCCCCCCTCAAGCCTTGACAGCAAGTTGAGCGTCTGGTTGCCACACTAATCGAACCTGCTCGGGTTGTAGTGAATTGCTATGCAAAAAAATGATGTGCTTTATATTGTATAGCTGGTCACACATACCTGTAAGCACATAAATACACGCAATGGACATGTTACCATTTGTTCCATTGCCCGCTGAGTCAGATGAGTGGGATTTCAGAGCGTGGAGAGGTAGAGTGGTGATCAGAGGGAAGTGTGGCAAGAGATGGTGTTCTGATAACACTCCGACAGTCTGCAGAGACTGATTTATAGCTCATTAGCCCAGAGGAATTAAACTCACTTCCCTTTGGCAAGCGGCATAAATTACGTTCCCTTTCCAAAACAATGCCCGCTCTGCCTAATTTCACCTCTAATGACAATAGGTGCCGTTGTGCTTCTTTTATTAAAGACATAAAACTTCCAACTTAGAAATCAGACACAAGGTGTGGGCCGCAGGACTGCATAATAAATAACACGTATATCAGTGGGGGTCATTAGGAGGTTGAATGGTATAGTACTTATTTTAAGAGAACTTTGAAAGGAAAAGTTTAACTTTTAGACAAACTTTTACTTTCAAACTTTTAGTGTGAAATCACACTATTAGCTTGTTGGATGTATTTACATAAGGTTTTTCCTCTCTACTGCACATACAGACAAACCTGGGTCATTTCTCATCCCCTCTCTACTCGCCACTAAAGTAAAGTAAAGTAAAGTAAAGTAAAGTAAAGTAAAGTAAAGTAAAGTAAAGTAAAGTAAAGTAAAGTAAAGTAAAGTAAAGTAAAGTAAAGTAAAGTAAAGTACTCATCATAAAGGCAATGAACCCCTTAAGAAAAAGTTGAAACATTACATTTCTAAATGTATAATTGTTTATAATTTTTGTATAAATTTATAAAGTTTATATAAAAGTAAATAAAACAAAATTAATATAATATAATATAATATAATATAATATAATATAATATAATATAATATAATATAATATAATATAATATAATATAATATAATATAATATAATATAATCACCTAAAGGATTATTAGGAACACCTGTTAAATGTCTCATGAATGCAATTATCTAATCAACCAGTCACATGGCAGTTGCTGCAATGCATCTGGGGGTGTGGTCCTGGTCGACAAACTCCTGAACTCCAAATTGAACTTGGCATGGTTGTTGGGGCCAGACGGGCCAGTCTGAGTATTTTACAATCTGCTCAGTTACTGAGATTTTCACGCACAACCATTTCTAGGGTTTACAAAGAATGGTATTAAAAGGGAAAAACATCCTGTATGCTGCAGTCCGGTGGGATGCTAGAGGTCAGAGGAGAATGGGCCGACTGATTCAAGCTGATAGAAGAGCAACTTTGACTGAAATAACCACTCGTTACAACCGAGGTATGCAGCAAAGCATTTGTGAAGCCACAACACGCACAACCTTGAGGCGGATGGGCTACAACAGCAGAAGACCCCACCGGGTACCACTCATCTCCACTACTGTTATATTATATTATATTATATTATATTATATTATATTATATTATATTATATTATATTATATTATATTATATTATATTATATTATATTATATTATATTATATTAAGCACACTATCATTCAAGTGCTATGAAACTATTCAAGCAAAACTTGTATCTGTACTGGCTTGCTGTCTGTGAATCTTTTGTATGTGACACATACGACTCATGCGCACAGAAAGCCACACAGCGGGGGCAGCAGCATTTAGTTCTATTTTGTGCTTGAATTGACAAAAACACATAAATGTATGCCAAAATGTCCACTTTGTTGAATATCCTCATAAGTCTTAATGAGGACCTATTCTGCAAAATTTACTTTTATAAGGTAAAAGTAAACAACCAGCCTATAATAGTCAAATTCCACCAATACTTATAATCCCCATCAATCATTATCAATCTCTCATAACACGCTTTCACATTTTCCCCTACTCCTACGTAAGAATAGGGAAACCCCACCCATGAATGTTGCCCTTTTAGCATCAACACACCCCTGAGTGAGAAGCACAGAGACGCCATTTTTGTTTACTTGCTGTATCAGATAGCTAGAGAATTACAATGTCTGCACTGAGACTCTACAAGGGTGGTGATTTGCATGCACAGTGTCAAGTTCAGGAGAAGTTCAATCATGTGATGTGAAACACAAAATTTACCACAAGTAAATCCACTTGTGGTTCAGAGCATAATTTTTTTCACACATTAATTCCACACGCCGACAATTATTTAGTTTTGTTTCATTAATACAGTGTACTTTTGTTTCTTGATTTACCCCAAAAGAATGAAAGTGAAATGTGAAACAATATGCACAATACATTGTAACATATTGGGGTATGATCAATGACAGCTTAAAGGGTCATGAAACCCTAAACCAAATTTTCTGAGATTTTAACACAAGTATGTGTGTTGAACATCATGGAAGAAAATGTTTTGAATGTGGGAGAAAACTAGTTCATTTTAAAACTTTTTGCTCTATTTACAACTTCCTGGTTTAAATTTGTCTTCATGTCAACACAATAGGCTGTGACGTTCTCGTTTTATAGTATGGCGATAACTCATCCCTGTCTCATAATTATTCATGAGACTGCTTGTCTTTATCATATGAGAAGACGCATTGCTTAATTCATGACAGCACAGGCTTAATAATTCATGACAACACGCGTTGATAGGCATTTTCCTCTGACTGGCGCTTCAAACAGTGAGATTGCATACAGTAAGTGAGAGATGCATTAATAGATCAAGAACGAGTGTTTTTTTCCGCTTTGTATGAGTGTTTGCATTGCCAAAAGCGATTCATCCACACTGAGAGTTTAACCGCTCATTATGGCCATTTAACCGACCAAACAACATATAAAACTTCACAAACGACCCTCAAAAGTCTTTAAAGCTACAACCATTTCACACCGCAAGCGTGGGCAGTGCATGAACAGCGTGTGAGCGGCGTGTCAGTGTAACTACACCGTCACTGCAGCTGCAGACGTGCGAGAGTATTCACACTCTGAAGCACGCTCTGAAGCGTTTGTACAGGATCACAGCAGCGGCTCCCACACTACATATCATGCTAGAGCCTATATATACTTGTCTGACAAGTTTAAATGGGTAAATCTTCTACAGATATTTTTTAGTTTTAGTTTTCCCCTCTGACATACTTTAGTTATTGTTAAAACACACTACACGTGATTCTTGTGTGCATTTTGAGCACTTTTTGTGTGAAATCATATTTATTTTGTCCATCAAAAGCATGATTTTACTTTAATTGAACATCAGCAGTGTAGCAAAAATAGGCTCGCCACCAAAACCTGCTCACGCATCGCTCTGGCTTGGCGCTCCTGCTCCCAGTGTGAATGCAATCATTGATTAACAGTGGCGCCGAAAAAAATGATCATGCTTGCGGTGTGAAATGGCTGTTATGCAATAGCGGGTTCATATATATTTTCGATGTAGGGAACAAGCTGGGAATAGCTGTGCATTTAATTGTGCATTGAATTATAGTTGTCATAGGATATATGTATTTGTGTAACGGTGAGCTTATAAAACCATGTGTATATTGTGTTGCGTGTAACTTATTGGTCATTTACAGTGTGTGTTTGTGGCAAGCTTTGATGCTTTTATGAGAACAAAATAAAATTATCTAAATCAGAAGCCGTTGATGTGCTGTCAGTCACCCTCGCCCCCCTCCACTCCACCGCTAAACCATGCCCACTTTTATAGCATTTTTCAAAACTGTGGTGAGAACTGACAGCTGCTGAAACAGTTTCATGACCCTTTAAAAATATAATAAAAAATATATATGAGTATATTCTGAGTATAGTCGAGTGACGGACGTGTTATGCTCCAGCACAAGCACCTATACAACAATGAAAGAATAACATGATGGTACATGCTAGTCGATTGATTTAATCTAAATCAACCACTAATTCAACAACTAAAGTTACATAAATGTATCCACTAACCATTCAGAAATGTCCAGGTGCAGTCTAAAAGTGCAGCCTCTGTGTTCTGCACTGCTTCAAACATCGTAAGGCTGCACTCAACAACTAGTTATTTAACATTTTGGCAGAAAGAGTTTTGCCTGTTGTTGATGTTGTATCTGAAGCTCAAGTAAAGAAGCTGCTTACACCCAAATAATAATATGATCTGAGGCAATTTTGAGCTGAAACTTCACAGACACATTCTAGGCACACTGGAAACGTATTATATCTTGGAAAAAATGGACATAATATGTCTCATTTAAATGACCGTAAAGAGTTATAAAGTCATCGAATGCGTGTCAGATCCGCGTCATGTGGCAGGTCTAAAAGCCTAATAAACCCACTGCTGTCTGACATTAATGTTAATCAAAGAACAAAAGACAACAACAAAAACACACACACAGCTCTTGACTGATCTTTTATAGCTTTAAAAATTATTAATCTAGATTTATTTTATTATTTATAAAGTGTTCACTTTATTTACTTCAAGTGATAACTTTATTCAATTTCTGTATATTTTCTGTTATATTAAATATTTAAATGTCTTTGTTTTTCTAACATTATTTAGGGAAATGTTAAATGTAAAATTATTAAAACATAAAAATACACATCAGATCTCAATGGGGAAAAATATCATGCTGGATATCTATACAGGAACAGCAAAATCTCAGAAGCAGAATCACATTGAGCCCCATGTTAAAATTCCCAACTTTTCAGCAGAAAAAAAACATGTTTACAGCCTGGTACAAATTGTGGTTTTGGTCTATATGGCTAATTTTGCCCTTCATGAAAAATGAGAGGGGGATGAATTGTTTTATAACTTATTCGTTTACATTATATAAAGCCTTAAAGTTCTGCATAATTAAGGGCATGGTTACTTTGAGTGGCAGGTGTATAGCCATTTATCTGCTGTCTATAGTCATTGCGTCACCTATGCTCTGCTCATATCCCGTCTTTTTTTCCATTTTCTGTTATCCGGGCGTGACACAAGATGACTCGTTGCCAAGATGGCAACAGCCAGCTCGTCTTGACTTTACGCTTCAGAACGGCTCAACGCAATCTTATGGGTGACGTCACAGACACTACGTCCATTTTTTTTTTTTTTACAGTCTATGGGGGTGAACCTGCTCTCATCTGTGAAATCACAGGGCACCAGTGGCAGACTTGCCAATTCTGGTGTTCAATGGCAAATGCCAATCGAGCTACATGGTGCCGGGCAGTGAGCACAGGGCCCACTAGAGGGCCACCCTCATGAAGTCGGTTTCTGATTGTTTGGTCAGAGACATTCACACCAATGGCCTGCTGGAGGTCATTTTGTAAGGCTTTGGCAGTACTCATCCTGTTCCTCCTTGCACAAAGGAGCAGACACCGGTCTTGGCCTAAGGACCTTCTACGGCCCTGTCCAACTCTCCTAGAGTAATTGTCTATCTCCTGGAATCTCCTCCATGCTCTTGAGACTGTGCTGGGAGACACAGCAAACCTTCTAACAATGGAACGTATTGATGTACCATTCTGGAGGAATTGGACTGCCTGTTTAAACTCTGTAGGGTCCAGGTATTGCCTCATGCTCCCAGTAGTGACACTGACCCAAGCCAAATGCAAAAAAAAAAAAAAAAAAATTGTCAGTGGCCTCCTCCACCTGTAAAACCATAACTGTTTTTTGGGTCGTCTCATTGTTGCTCATCTAGTTATTAGTTTCATTAAGCAGCTGAAACTGATTAACAACCCTCTGTTACTTCACTGACCAGACCAATATCCCAGAAGTTTAAGTGACTTGATGATATTCTCTGATTAAAAAGTGTTCCTTTAATTTTTTTGAGCAGTGTATATTAAAAACTTTAAAATGCAAGGTGCGATTAACTGTGATTAATTAAAAGTGGGATTATTTTTTAATTGCATGACAGCACTAAATATTTAATATATAATATTTTAGACTTTAACTTTAACTCTAGACTTGCTTAAAATGCAAAAGTAGAAATAAAATAATTAAAAAATCTTTTTAAAGCAAAGCAGCACAAAATCTTTGGCTTACTGATGTGCATTGTACACTAATATATTCTGTTTAGAAGCTTGCACTTCTGAGAAAAACATGCTGTAGTAAAGTTTGCACGGTTTATGACATCAAAATCTGCAATAACAAGAAGACTTGCATCTTAAAGTCTGCAAATTCCTCTAGCACAGCTGTATTCTTGAATTATGTCTCTGAAATATTCAGTGATTATTTGCATCTGAATGGAGGGAGTCTCTGACTACAAAGCATTGAAACAGCTTCTGCTAATATCAGCAGAATGAAATGTTCCACCATAATTTAAATGAGTTTACTCACCAAAATAAACTGCAATATGTCTCAAATGTTATGCCAGTGTCTGGCTTGCCAAACTACATCTGAATTAAGGAACTGAAGCTCCGAATGGTCTGTCAGGGACAGAAATGACCACGCATGAAAATGTGGTTAGCACTAATGCTCTTTTAAAAAAAAACAAGTCTGTCATTAACAGCATGCATGCAATTAAATGAGAAAAAAAAAACACTAAACTGGCCAATAATTACCAGAAAACTACTCCTATTTTTTGACTGCTGTGGCATGCTAGGTAAAGTTGCTGAAAACAACTCTCTAGAGGTCAGGCGATCTTACAGTGGACACAAGTGTCTCTGAATCCATTTTCTGCTCTATTTACAGTCAATAAAATGCTAGTGCACAAGCCAGAGGATCACTTGAGCTATATGCACTGATGAGAGGGTGCGTTTTACATCACATGACTGAACTTCTCCTGAACTCGACACTGCCTGCAAATCACCGTCCTTGTAGAGTCTCAATGAATATCTTATGAAGTTAATCGCCGAACCACTTCGTAAAATTAAAAGATGCCGAGGCAATATAATACAGCTATTTGCATAATGTGCCAATTTCTCTTTGTAAATAGTGAGAGCTGATTTGCAATCTCCCATGAGCATCTGTCACAGCCCCAGTACCCCAGTCAAGAATTCACTCGGGAGGCCAAGAGACACAATTATCTGTCATTTTTTATTTATTCGCTTTTCTGTCATTCACTGTCCATTTGGATTTGCTTTTATTCACTGCTTTGAATTTGTGCATACACACCCACGGACGCACACACTGCGACACAATCCGGTCACAGGCAATGCGTGAATGTCTCCGACGGGCCATACGAGATTCATTTATGCGCCAATAGAAGGGCCATTTGAAACTTTTATTGTGCCATTAATAATAAGTGAGAGATGGAGAATTCAAGTCGTGGAACTTTGTAATGCAACAGCTCATGGGTAATAAAACAGAAATTCCCAACACTAAAGGGTCAAACAATAGCTGCCTTATCAGCTCCTGCTGTGTAAAGCGCAGAAGTATGAAAATTAATCACAGATGTATTTCACAATCGCCTCTAACGGACGGCGCACCATCTCTCAGCTCAGCTGCCTGCTGGAACAAAACACCACATCAGTCTATACAAAGAGATAGGAGCCATTAAAGAAGAAGAAAGGAATGAGAACATGGAAGGAAGGAAAAGACAGCCTATTCCACTGAGATGGAAAATCCGGTCTGAAGTAATGACAGCTTGATTTGTTAAATGACAATTAAGAAGTGTCCCAACAGCATGAGTCATCACAACAGATGAGCCTCCAGTGGTACAGGTGTTTTAATTCCCAGTTCAGTTTAACCAAGCTCTATATAGTTATGAAGCTCTATGTGTTTGTTTTTTTAATGCAAGACATAGAAGTATGATGTTAAATCACAGCAAATACTAGAGCTGTGTGTGGTGTGGCCAACAACAAAAAAATCAATAAATTATCAATATTTGTAATTGAAATTTTAATCATGATTTTTGAAACGATATTTCCTTACACACGTAGTTGTGTATAAAGCTAGCTTTATTGCTAATATTTGCGGACATAATAGCGTTACAATAGCAATTTTTTAGACGAGATGAAAAAATCTTAACTTTTCAGAAGGCCGTCAGCGCACTGCAGGTCATGTGTCAGAAACCAGCTACACCCTTTCCGTAACAACATTGAATGCTCAGTCAAAATGGACGAACAGCTGATGATAGCTGCACAGGGAGGGTTTTCCCTCATCTTCATAAATATATCTAGTAGCAGAGTGCATGCAAGGCCTAGAATTCCATTTATTCGTAGCTGAAACTTCCTCGTCCTCATGGAGAACTCATGATTGGTTACCAACGGCAGACACCGCGAGAGCGAGAACGTTTTTAGACGCAAAACGTGAACGGTCCTTAAGGGGGATGGTGGAAAAACTTGCTTTTCTGCAGTTTAGAAATCATGCATGCTCACATTGCGATTTTATTACTATTTAGATTAAAATCGCACACAGCCCTAGCAAACACAAATAAAATGCACTTTGTCCTTCAAAATTTGTTATTAATATTTAAAACACAAAATCATGTGCAGTAAGTATTGATTACTAAAACTGTGGGGCAAGAAGTGTAAATCCTTTGGATTGCTGCATATGCTGGTAACTAAGGGTTCTCAAACGGGGGTCCAGGAATATATAGTGATAGTTATTAGCATTATATAAAGGATTATTACACGGCTCTGTGAAACACTTGATTCTGATTGGTCAATCGTGCATTCCAGCGGTATGCTATTTCCAGATAACAACCGCTCATCCGGGTACTACGAGTTATCTTGACCGGTACAACTTATATGCTTAACGCTGGCGCCATCTTGTGGCTGTTAAATACTTAAACAGCCATGGCTACAATGGAAGACTTCAAGGTGGGTTTCCTTTATAAAGTTTTAAATATGGATATTTTTCTTGCACAAACGCATTGATTCGAATCAGAAGGCTCTATTAACCCATCGGAGTCGTGTGGAGCACGTTATTTGATGGACAGCTGCATTTTTTATGGACTTCAAAAACAGCTACAACTACTGGGATTAACGTTAGCCTGGATTAACGTTAACCCTTCGCGTCGGGGTCCTGAACACTCTGTTGGGGTTTATTCTGCAATAACAACCGGCTGGGTGTACATTATCCCATACTTATCATCTTCATCAATAATAAGGTTATTAATAAAATTTGTATTATAGTAAAATATTAAAGCATATACTATATAGTCATGTATAAAACATGCAAGTTGAAAAATGTCAAATTAAATTATAAAATAGTAATACATTTAAATATTAACTATTTTAATATTCAAAATATTTAATCAGTTGAAAAGTATATTGTGAAATAATAATAATTATTATTATTATTTTAATATATGGCACCCCACAAGAGACTCATCATATTTGATGGCCCATGAATTTAAAGTCTCATGATAGTACACATTCTACTTAAATTCTGCTTGTTTTTAATTTTCATCAGTTTTTTTTTACAGAGGAATGTTGGCTGTTACTGTTGTCAAATGAGGGTTGGCCTATGCAGAAATCCATAAAAATCCACTTTCTTCTTTCCCGAAACTATATGTGTGACATACACGTGATATTCTGGATCTGTCATGGATGATATCCCCTCATTTTAGCTGCTTATTACTCCTTGTGATTTGGCTTACAGCTATGGAAAGCTTAGACTTCCTAGCTGTCTGTTGTCCAGGAAACAGCAACTGACATGCAATCAGTGCAGTTATTCAAGACACTCGTGATAAATGAATCAGATAGCACTGCCAGATCCAGTTCAATACGTTAACAGAACGCTCTCAAAAAAGACCTATAGCTGAAAATGATGGGATTCACATATTTAGCGTGTCAACTGTGCATCATAGATGTAAAACATAGCGAATGTTTATGATGACAAAAGGTCACACATAGTTAACCCTTTGGGGATGGATTCAAAAAGATGCAGACTGGCATATGTACTGTGATATACATATTAAACATGACAGAATCGCATGTGATAAAGCTAAGTTTGTGTCCTCTCCGACTGGGTAGATTACATGACTGGACAACTGCTAACGCTACCAGGTGACCGCTGACCGCACACTGACACAGCGAGAGAATAAAAAGTCAGTTTAACTCTATCTTTTTTTGATTCTCTGTGACCATCTGCGAGACTGGAGTCTAGGTGGCCCATACGCCCCCCTTTCCAAAACTCATTTACCCTAATGCTTCTAAATCCAGCATGGATATGCCTGCTGGTCCCTGTGCATACACCGCATGTCATTCACGGCTGTTCCACATCAAGAAGTAAATTCAATAACAGGGGGCCCTTTCAACGTATTGATTAGCCTTTTCATCTGATTCCATTATGAATAATTAGTCTACCCACATTTGATTCAATACCTGGCCCGAGGTTTATTCAAAAAGCCGTTTAGTCAGACATTTTTCAAAGGACGTTTATGGGTAAGATGGCTTTTAGGGGTGTGAATAGTTCCCCCTCCGGAAAGATTTAATCTAATTATATGTGTTATTTTCATTTACATGCAAAATGGTACTGTGTCTGTGCAATTGAAAGTATTGGAATGGGTTTTTCCACACGTTTTGCTATCGATTTGTATTTTAAGCCGTATTGAAAGAAATGACTAAGCCTGAGAGGAGGCTTTTGGCATCACTTGAAATTTCATTAGGACTGTTTGTCGGGAGGCTGTGTGGTTGGGAATCATTTGTGTATGTGTTGAGGTGTGTGTGTAATAGCATTAGAGTTCTACTGGCAGCACCGCTGGGCTCCTGTAACTGACTGAGAGAAATGGCACATGAAATAAAAGCGCTCTGTGACAAAGAAGTGCCACATTGACCTTTCTGTCCTTTCAGTAAAACTAGAAACAAAACTTTTGCTGATATCTGTAGATGCTTACAACAACAATCACAACACATGGCCATTCAAAAAATTCACATCTAAACTTGGTCAGTCAAATTGTGCCACACTTATGACAGAAGAAAAATGAACAGTCATCGACTAAATAAAAAGGTATGATGTTCAGTAGCAATTTTGCTTGGTTTTGTTTTTAAAAAAATATTGAAATATTAAAATATATTTAATAAATCAATCCCAGTTTCACAGACAAGGCTTAAGCCTACACTGAAGACTGCCACTGAAGACAAGCAATGGCTGCTGAAAATTCAGCTTAGCCATTCCAAAAAAAAAAAAAAATTCACAACATTAGTGAAGTTAATAAACGTAATTTCGGGAAGAGTATGCCCATCTAATCTTTCAATTAATAACAAGGTATAAAACCAGCAGCTTACCTCTTCCCCTTTTTAGTTCCTGCAGCATCCCTCCTCCTCCTCTGCTCCTCCTTTTGTACAATTTTGTACACCACACTGGTGGTGGTTGAGGAGAGATCCCTGACACGAGAGTAAAGCGCTTTGGGTGTACAGTAGTACATATGTACAGTAGTACACATCTATCTATCTATCTATCTATCTATCTATCTATCTATCTATCTATCTATCTATCTATCTATCTATCTATCTATCTATCTATCTATCTATCTATCTATCTATCTATCTATCTATCTATCTATCTATCTATCTATCTATCTATCTATCTATCTATCTATCTATCTATCTATCTGTCTGTCTGTCTGTCTGTCTGTCTGTCTGTCTGTCATGAGATCTCATCATAAATCTCTTTATGAGAATTTGAAATCATGCTAAAAAAAAACTAAACAAACAAAAATTAACTTGTGTATTAAGACACTGGTTCCCCCTTAAAAATAGGAATACAATGCTTCTCCTTGGACTTCTCCTATTTGTGTGTAAGTGCATGCGTATTTTAAATATGTGTATCCCCTGTGTGCCTAAAATAGAAAATAGATAACACACCTTGAAGGCAAGTAATCACCAAAAATGAAATGTTGCAAAAGGTAACAGTCATCCATGCATGACAAAAATGTCATCGTGTAGTCTATACCTTGCACATTTATGCATGGATACACATATTCAGCTCAGATTTATGTTCAGCGATGCTTGAAACACCAAGACATCTCTCTTCTATACAAGCTGAAAATTACATCACCGACAATCTTGTTCCATGCACTGTGCATTTAAAATACACAATCATCCCTCTGAATCTACCTGCTTTTCACATCTGTGTTGGTAGAAGTGCACAAAACAAATTAAGCACTATAGAGGGACTCTGGGAAACAAAGCTTTGATTACTAGATACCAGGCTGAACAAATGAGCTCTTCTGAGGAAGAGCTAATCATTGGATTTGCCATGCATTGATATGAGACCAATTTCTCACTTTCTTCATCTATTTATTCTTGTATGAGAATAAAAACAAAAGGTACAAAAGTGAGAGTGGGAGAAAAGTCTTCATCTGTGATCATTAATCCTATCGGAGCACTTGATACCACACCTACAATTCCAGTAAAGTACTCTCAAGAGACCTGAAAAGCTGGGCATTTTGGAGATTTAAAATGCTATTTAGTTCACTTGTGTGTATCTTTTTTTACATTAATAAAATGCTTTTTTTTAAAAGGACTAATAGATGAATGCACACTTTCATTTCAATTGTCCCATCATACCTTCATGTAAAATTGTTCCTTACTATATTTATGAGCGTGTCAGGCTCCAAGGCACTTTCTCGCTGGCAAAAATGAAAAATAAAGAAAGTGAGGAATACCAATGTCATGCTAAATTACTTTGTGATTGAGATGACATACCACTGTACTCACATGAAAGTGAAAATGTTCAGTGTTCATCTTGAATGGTTCCTGCAACTGTTTCTCTTGAAGTCAGTGAGAGGAGTAAACCACCAAATCACTAAACTCATTCAAATGTGCATCTACTCCAATTTACACCAGCTGCAGACAATGGTAGAGTTGTGTGAATACGATTCAATGGAAATTTCAATAACAAAAAAAAGCACGAAAGGATACACTATATATTGGTACTGCATGAGGCAATTATAGAGCATTTTTTAACCACTTCAGCTCTGCAGCATATTTCGTATGCAAATTTGGACCCAAATGTGGGGCTCAGAGCTGAAGTGGTATAAATAATTGGTCTTGCTTCAGGAGTGAGAGGGTTCAAATCCCAGACAAGCCCCCAGTTGTTACTTCCAAACTCAAGGAAGAAACAAAATAAATGGAATTTAATTGTACACACTAGGGCTGTGACAGTGGCAGTTCCCTTTCAAGGACATTGATGTGGGATTGTCTTTTTGTGATTGCGTCATGAAGCACATATGGAATAAGTCCAATGGAGTGACAAACTATAAAGCACACCTGAACCAAATACGGTTAGCTTTTTAGTCTATAAGTCTATAGCAAGCGCTCTGTGTGAATCATCATAAAACAGGAATATTCAATAAAATAAAAATAAAAAAATTGGCTGGTAGATGGACAATAATACAATTATATGCTATTTTGTCTAAATACATTAAAACCGTAACACTAAAATAAGTAGTTATTTTTCAGGTTTCACAGCATTATGTATGAACAATTTATATAAATATATTATATGGATATTAATAAGGAGGCTTGCTAAATATTACATTTAACAGTATTATTATATCTTTTAAAAACCAACTTTAAGTAAGCATTAGATGATGGTTAATGTAAATAAATAAAAAAGTTAAATATTGGAAATAACTCTGAGTACGTACTAGAGCCTGCTGTACTGGAAAACCTTTTTTTTATGTGGTGAAGAAAACACCAAAACTGCACCTCAAGATGTTTCTGTAAGTAACCACAGGGGAAGCACTTACCACATTCTATTGTCATGTCACTTAAAGGGATAATTCACTTCTGTCTTCATTTACTCACATTCAACTTGTTCCAAACCAGTATGAAATTCTTTCTTCTGCTGAACACAAAATAAGATCTTTTGAAGTATGTCAATAACCAAACAATTCACTGACAGTGGGGTCCATCAATTGTTTGGTTACCAACAGTTCATGTTCTCAGTAGAAGAAATAAATCGATACAGGTTTTGAACAACTTGTGTGTGAGTAAATGATGACAGATTTTGGTTGAAATCAATTTTGGGTAAAATTTTCCTTTAATAGGACAGATACAACTTCCTTTAACTGTCTCACTCACAGCCAGTGGATGAATGGAGCCTGATGTAAGCAGCTTGTCAAGAAGTTATGCAGATGTGGCATCCAGTAATACTTGTCACTGTTGTGTCTGGGTGAGGAAAGGAAGAGTCAATGTGGACTTATTATTCTGGGCAATGGGTGCTGTGAGCCAGACACTGACTGACAGTGGAAAGGCAATACTTCAGCGTGTGATCATAACTCAAACACATGAAACCAAACAAACAATTCACCACAGTTCAGTGAGAGGACAACCGCAGCAACAGTGCAGGCAATAAAAAACCTGAGTCCAAGAATACAAAAAACAACAGAGGATACACACAATGATACTGCCAGACCACCCTGTGTCTGTTTCACAGATATGCTGCCAATAAAGAGAAGTTAAATAAAGTCAAATGAATTTAATAATTAATTAAAACTGAAGCTATGCATATATATATTGTGACATTATGAATGTTTTTCAAAACACGAGACAAGACACAAGACTGGGTTCACAAGAACGAGACTAGATGTTTTGTACAGTATTTTTAAGAAATCCAATATTCATGAATGGAATGGAAAAATAGTCTGTAGTCTAATGTTTTAACTAATCATCTTGTAATTAATGTTATTTCAGTTCTCAGAAAGAAAGAAAGAAAGAAAGAAAGAAAGAAAGAAAGAAAGAAAGAAAGAAAGAAAGAAAGAAAGAAAGAAAGAAAGAAAGAAAGAAAGAAAGAAAGAAAGAAAGAAAGAAAGAAAGAAAGAAAGAAAGGGACTCTTTCACCTTGAAAACCTCATTCAGTTGCAAGAAGACAGTATTATAATACATTTGTTATTCAACAAAAAAAAACAGCTATTTAGTTACACTGTATGCATGCCAAAGCGCAAAAATACCATGGCATGTGGTAAGGGGTATTAGTCGAGGAGCTTGCAACACCATCCTGAGGCAATTAACTTGGGCTTTGAACACAGAAAATTATGTTCAATATAAAAAACCATTAAAATAAAGGAACAAAAAAATTACAATAAACGTAAATCAGTGTGATACCAAATATTTCACTGCATTATTTTCCCCTTATGTACACCCACACACAAAACACTTTAAGCTAAACTTTAAATGCTACAACAGCAAGGAGTGATTTTTCATTATTACTGGAGCTAAAAGATCCCTAAAACCTTTAGTGTAAAAAAAATATATTATATTAATTATATATATATATATATATATATATATATATATATATATATATATATATATATATATATATATATATATATATATATATATATATATATATATATATATATAGCAAAATCTTAAGATGTCGTAACAAGTGACTTTAAATTTAAGAGATGCTCTGGCTTGCAGGCCAAAGGTGTTTAGGCTGCTGGCAAGTAAATCTGAAATCTATTCCAAAGTCCTGTGATTCAAATCTCTTCTTGAGAAAGTAAAATTCGTTCCACTTGGGAACGCTCACCAAATCTAATGCTTAAAGGGGCTCAACATCAGACGAGGTTCAGGACTTCAAAACTACAGATGAAAACACCTAAGGTATGAAAGTATGCAAAGGGGAAAAAAGCATACCACATTTGGGTGCCGAAATACCATTAGTTTGAAAGCTTTTACATAAACAGATGGCTAAGAAATTGACATGTCCCAATTTCACAAACAATTCTTATAATTCTTCTAACAATTCACATAATCTTTGATCACAGTCTACCCAAGCATATTAATGTGTTGGGAATGTGAAAAGCACTGTCTCTCAACACCGCTGCTCGCACATCTAATCGCATGACATTGAATTTAATGGAGAATGCATTTACATCGAGACTTACAAATGACAGGATGACACAGAAAATGAAATTAACTTTGTGTATGTTAACAGGTATGGATGGATATGGATTGTTTGGGTTGTTTTTACTTTCCCATTTACATGATCTGAAGGTCAAAAGGATGGATGTCTGTAACCACAGCTAAAAAGTACAGAAGCAGCATACAGGATGTGACTCATGGAAACAAATTAGGGCAGCATAAAAACACCAATCTTTGCTGGACTTACACACTGTGTCTGTCAATTTTATCAAAGAACACAAATCTTACAAAAAGCTCAATGGTGCCGTTTATAAACACATTTATGCTCACAAGCCAGGGAACAGTAATGGACCAGGTAAGCCTTTTCGACCTTTTAGATCAGAAGATAAAATTGCCGTCCGCCATCCAGTGTCTGTCTATTTTGTTTGTGCATTATGATTGTTGGGTTTTGCTGCAAGATGGACATTGAATTGTTTTCATTCATAAAATGCTAGTCAAACACAATTGGACTGTTGTAATTTACATGCACGCTTATGAGACCCCTTTTAGCATGGTCCAGAGACTCAGAAAATAATATTAAACCCTCCTCAAATATCAAATAGCACAAATACATTTTGGTCTATGTGCCCAAACTCATATTTAATGAAAATATCACAGGTTAAGCCTGAAAAAAGGTCAAATGTTTGCTCTAATTAGCATTTAACTGTGCTTCTGCAGAACATTGCCTGGCCTTTCACTTCATTGGAGCATCAGCTGAGCTGAGTTCAAGCATAGGAAGAGAATCTATAGTTCAGTCACATCCACTTTCTGTTCTAAAGCCAAGTAAATTATTTACTAATTCAACAGACATTGAAAAGTTCACAAGAAAAAGAAAATTCTGCCATAATTTACTCACCCATCTTGTTGTTTCGAATCTGTACGACTTTCTTCTGCAGAGCAAAATTCAATACCATTCAAAAGTTTGGGGTCTGTAATTTTTTTTTTAAGTTTTTGAAAAACAAAAAATATCAAGTTCGCCAAGGATGGATTTAAAACAGTAATATTGTAAAATATTACAAACATTTTAAATAACTATTCTCTATTTTATTATATTTTGAAGGTGTCATAAACTGGCTTTTTTATACTGTATTCTAAGGTCAACTTATGACATTTGTGTAGTTTGTACATCCAAAAACATCATAATGAATAAGTAATAGGCTTTTTTTCTACCCTGGTTTTGAGGCTTTCTCCTGAACACTCAGTTTTTATGGGCGTGCCGTACTGAAGACTTGGAAGTAAATGCCCATGGCTATGATTGGATCAGATTTGCATATTTATTGAGCTTCAGCACCCTTATCACTACATGTGGGAATTGTTTTTAAAAACGCCAACCGGAATAAATTGCCCACAGGGCTTGCAAAACGTCTTTATCAAGCAAACACAATGATTTATTGGTGGACTTAAGTACAAACTGTGCATCACACACACACACACACACACACACACACACACACACACACACACACACACACACACACACACACACACACACACACACACACACACACACACACACACACAAAGTATATTACAGACCGCATTATTATATATAGAACTTCAATCAAATGAATCAAATGTTCCAGATCACAGAGTTGAACTCGTTCGATCAGTTCAGGTTCAAGAGATAATCTCTCCTTTATGAAGCAAAAAAATATCAAATGAGTTTGTCAAATAAAAGTATTTTGTGTCCAAAAAACAGGGAAAATTGGAATTTTCCAACCAGTTGATGATCTCAAGGCACAGTTCAAAATGGAAACAGGTCTGTGGGTAGCTCGCCATTGTGCATTCAATCGCCACTCATACACAGACAATTCCTCTCCATAAGGATTAAATGTGGCACAAAACCGGACTCACCCAGGAGATCATGTAGAAATAAACATAGAAACAAAAAAACCCAGCCTAGCACAACACAAGGCAGAACAACCATTAATTTCCAATTCAGACATCAACACCAAATATCATCTACACACTTCAAATAACACATTTACTCATCATTTCAACACCTTTGAACTTATGGACGCTTAATCGTCACACTTCATAGAGACAGAGCTACATGCGTCGTAATCCGAAAGCCACGCCCACCGGAGGGAAAACAAAACAACCGTCTCCATTGACTTTCTATTGCGGGAAACGGCCTCCTTGTCATTTCTGACTTCTAACAAAAAAACATACAATGTCTAAAAGCTGATATTTGACAAGGTGTACAGAAAACAAGCTTAAAAAAACCCAGGAACAAAAACCCAGAAGTGTTTATAAGCTGGTGACCCAAAAAAATAGCGTTTAAAGACATAAAAGTGCATACATGCAATAGAAACAGAGCGCAATATGTTATATTCACTGAGAACTACGACCACTGGTGGGAAAAGTAATCAGCGACAGAAAATATAATATACAAATCTGACATTTGGATATTTGACAAAATGTTTACTGCACACATAGGGCATACTGAGACATACTGAGTGTCAGGATCCCAAAATTGACCCATTCTTCCTGCTAAAGCTTCACGTCCTATTGCCTGTTTCCACTTTTGTCTCCTTAAACGCTCGCTTTTTGGGTCGACAGCTTATAGTTATGTGTTTTTGTGCTTGTTTGCTGCACACCATGTCACATATCAGCTTTTAGACATTTTGCTGTTTTTGTAATAAGTCCCAAATGACAAGGAGGCAGCCTCACGCAATACAAAGTCAATAGAGAGCATTGGATTGTTTTACCCCCAGTGTGGGTGTGGCCTAAATACACTCTGTCTTTAATGCTGCCTTCACATGCTATTGAAATCATGGTAAATACGAGTTTCCTAGTTAAAAAATTGCACATGAACGGCCTTTGAAATCACTCACTTTAATTGAATCAGCTCGTAATTACAATGTTAAAAGTGAGAGTTACGAAATTTCTGATAGCATGTGAAAGCAGCATATGACATTTCATTAGCACGTTAGCACTTTTACACGTGAGTTAGCTTTAGCTACAGCGCGCTTTACTCGTGCGGCCTACATAATTACTTCTCATATCAATTTACCTATTGAGTTAGTGACTCTTTTCTCACATAATACATTACGTAGAGTGTGACTCACCACGAAGTAATAACTTCTCGTATTCAAAAAAACAAGCTCATTTGCAACACTTTGATTCTCCGTTGGATTGCATCAGCTTTTACTCCACAAATCCTTGCCTTGTCGTTTCCTCAAGCACATGACAGCGTCATTTGGCTGCATCCATTCATTAATGTGATCTTTTTGCTATATTTAACCTCTTTTTCCTCTATATCAGAGTTCTTACAGAGGGTCTCTGAATACCGCTCTTTGGAGCTGCTTTGTCTGGCTCGCTCTGTCTCTCTGCTCAAGCTGACAGTGCAGCAGCGCCGGCGCAGCCTGTGGGCGGGACTTATGAAAGTGCTGCTAACATTGGCTCTTAGGAGAGTCAGTCACTAAAATGAGAGCCATCATTGGACAAAACAGTTTTCCTTCTGGAACATTCCTCCCTTTTCTTTTCACCACATGATGACGTCAAAGTGTGGCATATTCTGAGATTCGTTTGCTGGGCCTGGTGCCAATAAAAGCTTTTCTTTGACTAACAAGGAAGTTTTCAGTTCTGAAACGTACATGATATTCTTATATTACCATGACCTTTTATAAATCAAAAGCTCAAGAGAAAGTTGATATCTGATTTCATGACCCCTTTAAAATATAATTTATTCCCTATATGACAAAGCTTAATAAGCACCAATTACGTCAGTCTTCAGTTGCACATAAACAGTTGCTTAATATTTTTGTAAACATTTCAAAAGAACAGCATTCATTTGAAAAAATAAATCTTTTGTAACATTATAATTGTTTTGTCACTTTTAATAAATTATTTTCTGCCTCTGGTAAGCATATAGCATAGCAGCCTGGTCGGAGGCCAGTCCATTGCCCAGTAAATTACGGGTGCTGAAGTCTTCTTACCTGTTTGGCAAAAGGGAAGACAACAGCCTTTTTTTCTCTAGTTAGATAGCACAGATTTCAAAACATTTCGCCTTTGTACTGTATAGACAGACAAGTTTAAACGAAAGAACCTTTTGCCAGTGAAGTACACAGTTAAAGGGGTACTTCTGTGCTGGGAAGATAAATCTGTATTTAAACTGGGTCATTAATGTAGTTGAAATGTGAAATTATATTTAGAATTTGGTGCCTTCTAGACTGAGAAAAGACAGATTCAATGTATTTTTGTCTCATGGGGATGAAAGGCAAACAATTCCCAGAATGCTTAGCTGCCCTACGAGGCCACTCCCAAAGCCAACGCTACTGGATCACTGTGACTGGATCACTTTCCCACAGCGTTCATTTTCACAAAATCAGTTCAGTTAGAGAACAGGCACTACAATTAAAATCTGAACATGTCTGTTCAATGATTTAGCCGCTGAGTGAGCGTCACAACACAAAACGCTGCAGGAATCAGATTACATTCATCGTGATGAATGAGCTGAATGAGCTCTCGTGAAGAGAGTTGAGGTAAGCGCGTAATTTTCAACTAATTTTTACAGCTTTTTAAAAAATAAATAAGAACACTATTTATATTGTTAAAAATGGGTATTAAAACAATGGGTATTAAGATGCTTTTTTGGTTATCAAATGTTATGGGAAAAGGTTTACACGTCTATGAACTGTTTGAAGGAGAACTAACTTCAAACATTAACTAAAAATCAACTTGGCATAACTTTTTAAAAGTCAAACAAGGCCAGATAAGTAATGCAACTTGGTTTTGTATTTTATCTATTCACTTTTTAGGGCCATTGCATTAAATAGTACTGGGACTGTCAGGGAGGTTTTGGATGGATCAGCAGGAGCCCTGCAGGAGGAAAAACACTAGCAGTGATAAATCCTGCTAATGGTTCATTATTTATTTCACACATGCAAGACAAGTGTCAGAAACAGAGAGTTTCGCTAAGCAGTCTGCCAGGTGGTCCTGAAATAAATGAAAGGGATTATGTTTGGTGTTTACACTTGGACAAGCATTTTAGAAAAATTATTTGCCTATTATAATGAAAAAATGCATGCTTGAAGAGATAGGAGTGATAGACTGAAATGTGTTTCCATTCCTTCAAATTTACCAGTAAAAAATAATGGATGAAGAAAAGCAGGACCCAGCCTGTGACTATCAGCATTTCGACACAGTCCGCAAATACACCCTGCAACAGGCCGTAACCCCCAACATTAAAATCAATTTGTAATTATATTCTCACTTCATTTAACTAGCATCTCTATCAGCCTTCATTAGAGACTTAGTAAGTGTGCTTGTGATAAGACATTTTGTCAAGCCAAAAAGCTTAAAAATAAACCTGGAGAAAGCAATCCATTAGCATTCTTATCAATGGCGTTCTTGTTAAGGACCCCTAATGCATCTAAATGTTTGCTTGTGGAACCACAGAATAACCCCTAAAATAAATATGGACAAATCTTATTTTTTTTATGTAATTTTGCAGTATTTATTATAAATTATCCATTAGGGGTGTGATTCGCAATTCTCTCTTCAACAATTCTGCATTTCTGAGTTTCGTTTTTTTTTTTAACCGCAGATGCACGATGGCACTGTGTGCATTCTAGAAACAACCATATTCTGGTTGTATCCAATTCCAGACACACGGACACACCTACACACAAACCCCCCAAACCTTCCATAAAATAATCTTCTATAAGGTTTGAAAAGGCTGAAACAAATTACAAGGTCAGGCAACGGCATCAGAAACATGCGCTTTGCTTGATGTTACGCTTACAATCTGCATTCTCACCTGTCCGTGTTTTAGAATTTTCCCTTCAAAATGCTCTACGAAGTCTTCATTTACACCGTTTGGAATGCAGTAGGTCTATATGTTCAATACACCAAACTCACTTTACTGACAGACCGCTGCTTTCAAATGCTCACATGCTCTTTGTGAAGAGTGCTAACAGGATGTGTCATGGATGCATCCTTGTGTAAGTGCATTTTAAATTGCTTTCATGATGCAAAATTAATGTAAACACATGCAATTATGTCTTACGGAATTACACAGGACAAACATCATAGGTCAAAATGGACCTGCATAATAGCGTGCATGCAACCTATTAGATCTCCCCCTGCCTATGATGTCATCAGTAATAATCAAATAATAATTTTGGAATCCCAGAATCGTAATTGGATCATGACGTGCCTAAAGATTTCCACCTCTATTATCTGAGCACAAAACTTTTATTTCAATTCATATGCCCCCGTAATCTTTAAATCAAAATAACTTTCCCTCCCTCTTGCAGCGACATCTCTTCTTTTCTCTGATGACGCTGATGACAAGGGCAGGATAATCTGTCACTCACATCATGACATCAGAGCAACTGCAAACCACAAACATCCAACCATCCAATCAATTCCATATCGACAAAAACAAGTCCCGACCTTGATTTTTATCTTGTTCGAGTAGCTGATTCACTTAGATATCACAATAGGGAAAAAGGACTATCACAGCTATATTTTCACTGTTAAAAATGTAATGAACAAATTTGGCATCTATCACTCTTCTGACCAGCGTAATCAATCTCTTGATGTGTTGTCCTCTTTTTGGAAAGTCATAGAATTTCATGGATTTCAATGTATTTTTAAGTTTGCCATTGAAACAAATAGGAACACAAAAAATATATCTGTTGTACATTTCATTCGCCACCAGGGCAGTCCTCTATTTTTGATTAATCGCAATTAACCCAAAATCATATTTTTTCATGCGCAGCTTGTCAGAGAAGCACCACTCAGTAGTAAATGCTACTCCATCTGAAAGCGCTGCAAGTTTGAGTCGCTTATAACATGAATTTTATAGTCATAACATTTGAGCATTCTTCTTTGTGATGAAGTGGCTTCTTACACAGAATAAGGCATAACATATTGTATACAGTGATCAATGTTATGCCGATTGGCATTGAAGTGTGAATACGGTTTACTATAATGAAAATACCATGAAGGCTTGAAGAACTCAGATAGACCCAACCCATCAATTGAAAATACGTGACCATGCCTACATTTTTGCAACACCCGAAATATGTACCTCCAGGTACGTTTACCTGCACTTTTTGGGTGAAACGTCCACCGGAGGTGCCAACTGGTAACATTTTTTCTCCATTCCAGATGCGCAACATGACATCATGACTTCACATAAACATACACACGCCAACCTGATAACAAAGAATGAATATTTATAGCCTAATTTTATATTTTGGAGCAACTAACTCCACTCCTACCCTAAACCTACCAACTCTCAACAATATAAAACACGTAACAGGCAAATAAATGTACAGTCACATGTATTTATTGCAAAAACTGACCAAAAAACTGTATAAAAGTATTAACTCATGTTGCATTCCATTCCATACGATATCTTCATGTGAAGAACAGAGATGATCTTAATGTTTTAGTCATTGAAATGATGATCGCGCTCCTTTGCGAACGGAACACACACACACGCACTCGTTCATTCATATTTCTAATTCAAATGATACACAGGGCAAGATTAGAATGACGCGATCAGTCACGAGCAGAGTATGTGAGTGGAGTGGAGTGGCAGCAATATCCCCTCCACGCTCTTTGCATTCAAGACTCACTCTGCTCCAGCTCCGCTCCGGGTTCACAATTTCCAGCTCCCCACTCCACTCCTCCCTCACTGATATTAGAAACACTGCTCCGTCTTCGCTCCGGGGAAATTTGCGGATAACCGCTAAAGTATTTAAGTAAGCTCTGAAATATTACTATAAAGTTCGGTATATAACCTGCATTAAATTTAAAAAATAATAAAAAATAAACAATAGGTGATTAGAGGCCTTATTTCAACGTGGTTTATTGGAACATTAGTGTGCATTTCTATGTCACGATTAGTCTACTATTTGTTTATTATTTATTAAATACACGCAACTGGCCGAAGAAACCTTTATTAAAATTAAGAAACAATTTGTACAAAACGAAAGAAAGGCTTTTTACAAAAAGAAAACTTCATATTAAGCTAAATATAACCACCAAAATCATTTCTGACCCACTAGCATCTTTGCACTGATATCATAATCAGATGAAATGTAAAAATAATATTATAATATTTAAACATAAATATGAAAAAAAAAACATTGTTTAATGGCTACAACAAGTAGCCTATAGTAAGCTACAGATTTATGTCATGTCTAAGCTGGATTTGAACGAACAGCCTTTTACCGTGAGCGGTTCATGAGCGCGCGTCTGCGGATTATTGAGCTGAGTCACACCGGCTTCACTCCGCTCATTAGTGAGGTCAGGCTATACCTCGCCCACGTATTAAAAATGGTCGGGTTTAAAACGGGCTCATAATTACAGTTAATGTGTCGGACAGGGCCGGTCTCTCGGGTGCACGGGCTTGGGTAGGGTCGGGCTTGATTTTTTGAGTCGATCTAAGCTCTAGTTCTGGCTAAAAATGTAGTTATTATGTGCTGGCCGGTTTGCATGAATTGTACTCATGATGGAGCGGTAGTGGAGCGCTCTCGGAGCGAGTGAAAACCACAACGCTCCGACTTTTAAAAAATCCGCTCCTCACTCCATTCAAAATCTTGCCGCTCCACTCCTCCCTCCACTCCCACTCCACTCCGCTCACATACTCTGGTCACGAGACACACGAGAGCCAATGGCATTTTACAATTTAATTTAACATTTTACATTAATCTTTGGCGGGTGGATTTGACGTTACTGATCGCTTTTGGGGATTTTCTTCACACAAATCAATCGTTTGGCCTCGGAACACTCGGGATATTTGTACTTTCTGAATCAATTATGCATGCAGTCGTATCGGCCTGTTATATCCTGTTTTTTATAATAAACAAATGGGTAGGTTTAGGGAAGGGATTGAGTTACGCATTCAAAATGTGTCTGAATATGGGTGTGTGTGTCCACAAGGTAAATGGATTTAAAAACATACTAAATAGTAGGGGTGTAACGATACGCGTATTCGTATTGAACCGTTCGGTACGAGGCTTTCGGTTCGGTACGCGGTACGCATTAAGAACCGTTCATGAATTATGAACGGTTCTTGAACTAATTAATTAGATTTGGAAAATAAAAAAGTGTGTGAAATATAATAATATGCGTTCAACAAGGTAGCCCAATAACCAAAACGACATAACAGGCAATACCCCTGACACCGCCGAAGTGAAAGAAAAAAAAACACCAAATATGTTTTAGGCTGCTCAGTCAGGTTCTCTCTTACTCAGTCGGCTACGCGCTGAATGCTCGTGGCAAAATGGCTATTGCGTTTAACAAACCAGAAATAGAAGATCCTCCAATAACCAACAGGTCTGGTGTTTGGGTGAACTTTGGATTATTTGTAAACTATGATGGTGTTGGCAAGAGTGATGGATTAAAAAACAACGGTCCGTCGCATTTGCTGATGGTACAGCAGCGGCAATAATTCATGTCATGTCAATCAAATCATTTACGACGACAACAAGACGATAAAAAGGAGAAACAGCCACAAACTATCCCACAAACTATCCCCGCAGCATTTCGACCGACATTTCCAACTTATTCAAATGGCAAAATACATCGCCGCGGCGAGTGGTCGATTTATAGCCGCGGATATGAGACCTAACGCCCGTTTCACACACACTCCGTCTGCAGTGCGTGTGCGGTGCGTATTTTTTTCCGTACCCATGTTAACAGATTACAGAATTCACACTGCACGGGAATGCGGTCCGTCAGTCCGTTCCAGGAGCGTTGCGTCTGCAGCAGTGCACGGATTGTTTTCGTACCGAGTCTATGTTTTTGCTGCGCTGCGTTGCTGCATTAAAGTGATAGAACATTGTTCGCATTAAAATAAATGTGTACTGACGCGAAAATCTAGTAATTTCACCACAGATGCATATCATTTAAAATATACTCTTGTTTCAAAGTCAACACATGGCTTTTTTCTCAAGTAAAGCAACAAAACGACGCCTTACCTGGCATTTAGGTAAAAAAAAAAAAAGTGCCATAATGGAGAGCACTCGTACTTTCTTGGAGGTGAAAAGCAAAGTTCTTTTTGACCTGCAGGATTTCTTTTAAAAGGGTGTAAAAACTAGGGGTGTCAACAATAATCGATTCGGCGATGCATCGCGATGCGGGGCATGAACGATTCAGCATCGATGCGGCAAAGTGCCATAATCGATTATGTCACTGTTTATTTTCTGGCGGACGATAAAGTTGTGAAGTTTCAAATACTTCCGGTTCCGGGAGAATAACAACAACAACAAGCAAGATGGCTGAGGCGGAGGGAGATGACCACGATAGACGGGTTATTAAAAACGCGCCCAAAGCTTGGAAAGCGGACATCTAGGCACATTTCGGATTTTATGAAGTGAATGGGAAACTAGACAAGTCTTACGCGGTGTGTAAAATCTGCCACACTAAAATTAAGCATGTTGGCAATACAACTAACTTTACGAACCATGTCGATTGTTGGCATCCTGAGTTAACTTCAACAACAACAACACAAAATGTCAACACATCCCAGCCTTGACGAGTCGAGAAGAATTGACGAGTCGCTAGTGTCAACATTGCCACACAACTCCAAAAGAGCAAAGAGGATCACACGATCGGTGGCATGTTTTATAGCGAAGGATCTACGACCCTATTCTGTGGTAGAAAATGCAGGGTTTCGCCACATGCTTAAAACAATTGAGCCCCGGTATAAGTTACCGACAAGAGCTACCTTCACTGATTCCGTGCTTCCCGTATTGTACATTTAATATTTGCACAGGACTTCAGGATGTGCCCTGTCTTAGAGCTGCTATTTCACTGTGTGTAAAAACAAAACAAAAACAAAAAGCACTGAAAGCTGTGATTTTGATTGTTTTCTTTTTCAGGTTTGAAAATGCCATATCCAATACCATGTACCATTTAATTTGATTTAATTACATTTGATTTTATTTAATAACTTTTATGTCAAAGATACAGGAGACACATAGCAGCCAATAAAATCTGTTGTTTAATATCTGATTGTATTGCCTCATGACTGATGAAAAATGTGCCTTGTGTGCAGTAGAATTTTGATGCATCGCAATGCATCGTAGAATCGAATTGAATCGAATCGTTACCTGGTGAATCGTAATCGAATTGAATCGTGAAGGCAGTGTCAATGCACACCCCTAGTAAAAACGAAAGAAAAGACGAGAGTCGGCTGTTTTTGAATAGACTTTTGTAAGTTTCTAATTTAAAATGTTTGTGATTTGAGGCTATAACCTATGTTTAAATATTTTGCCACTTGTGTGAGCTAAATCTAAAGTATATAAATATGAATAAATGAATTTAATAAAATGTTGTTTAAATGTAATAGGCTTAGTAGCCTTACCTGACTTCTATTAAAGAGTAAACAAAGATAATTTGAATTCTGACGAGGCATGTTCAGTAAAAACTTTTGGATTTTAAATAAAAAATAATGAATAAATGCTGTGTTTGTGGTATGCAACAGCGGATCAGTTGCGGACTGCAAACGCAGTAGGCTATATGTGAAAGCACTACAGGGTGTGGGGCTCCTGCAACGCACACGCAATGCAACACGCACCGCACACGCTAATGTAAAGAGCTAATGTCTTATTCCTGTAACTACATAGAAGATGGGTAAAGTATAGCTCCATCATTGTTCAATGTAAAAACAAAAATCATACTTTGTTAGTTTTAATAAAAAAATAATAAAAAAAGGTAATTTATCTGCCAATTTTTTCTTTTTGCTGTATCTAAAACATACCGAACCGTACCGAACCGAACCGTGACACCAGTGTATCGTATCGAACCGAACCGTGAATTTTGTGAACCGTTACACCCCTACTAAATAGTTTTTTTGAAAATGTAAAAATGCAAAATGTTTCTTGTGATGGGTAGGTTAAGGACTGTGTGTGTGCGTGTGTGTGTGTGTGTGATGGGTAGGTTAAGGGCTGTGTGTGTGCGTGTGTGTGTGTGTGATGGGTAGCTTTAGGGGAAGGGGCAGTGTAGGGGGATAGAATGTAACGGCGTTAAAAAAACACGCTAAAAAGCAATTATGCGTCTTGATAGCACACCAAAATGACATACGAATTGTCGTGTCATACATACGCCATTTCATTAAATCAGTCTGGGAATGGAGAAAAAATATTACCACTTAGCGCCTCCGGTGGACGTTTCACCCAAAAAGTGCAGGTAAATGTACCTGGAGGTACATATTTCGGGTGTTGCAAAAATGTAGGCAGAGTCACGTATTTCCAATGAGCCTGGGTTGGATAGACCATATATTGTCGTAGTCTTGTGTTTATTAGTCATGTTAAATCAATCAAAGCATTTCCATGTTTGAATTTAGTCAGCTACCGCGATAATATGATGCCTACAGGGATTTCCTGGAATGATGTATAGGACATATTTAAAGTATCTGGGCAAGAGCGCCCTCTGGCTTTTAGATGGAGCAGCATTTACAGATCACAGAACTGTGCTTCACTGACAGGCTGTGCATCATTTTTTTAAATAATTTTTTTGTTGTTGCTGCAAATGACAAATCGTGCATGGTTTAATTTCAGGTAATCATAAAGCCCTAATCACCACTATAGAAGTTTACCTTCTTTACTTCTAAAAAAAACCCCAAAAGGTGAAATGGGTCCATCACTCAGAATGACAACATACAAAATGCCATTTAGTTCTCATTCAGTGGTCTTTAATAACCTTTTGTTCCAAAGTAAACATTATTAACTTGAGTAGTGACTCCAGAAGAGAAGTTTTTGATTTGGTTGGAAGTAGATAAGGACCTCCAGGCATCTTTGCAGAAGAAATAAATCACTTGATGATGAGGAAGTGAGGTCAGAGGCACAGTGACACCCACCAACAGGCTGAACTGGGCAACCTCAGAGAACAGCAGAAGAGCTCACTCATCACCATACTCATGAATCATTCATCTTTCAGAGCTGCCCTCCAGACTCTCTATCACTCACATACATCTATCTCCCTGCCAGAGCATGCATACCCCCATACTTTATAATTTTTGTATCTCATCTAGCTTAGCCTTGGATTAAAAAAGTGGATTAAAAGGATACATATATATAGTGAAACCTTGAATCTGACATAGGCAGAGACATTTTTAAATGAACTTGACAAACTTCAGGATTTAGAACTGCATTGGCCTGCAAGAGGCTGTTCACACAGAACATGTTTCTCCATTTCACTGTTCTATTCTTCCATTGTTTTTCAATGTAAATGCGCTAGGCGGATACCTTTACCCATTGTGCTCGCATCTTGCTTCCTTTGCAGCGCGCATGACACAGCATTCTAATGCTAAAGTTAAAAAACGCATCTCTGGAACTTTTTCCATTACACTGACATGCTTCTCACATTTTAACATTAAAAGAGTAAAGTATCATCTTATGCCAGTAAATCATAAAAATGTTCAGTACACTGTAAAAAATTATTTAGAAAAAAAGTTACCTGGTTGCCTTACAATTTTGAGTTCATTGAAATTAAAATTGTGAGTTCAAACATTTTTTGAGATTCGACAACCTTTATTAAAATATTATTAAAAGATTTGGAAGCATATTGGGTAATTAATTGTGTGTGTTTTATTTCTGATGACGCAGTGAAACATGCCAAATAGGGCTATTTTCATGATTTATCCATTTTTTTATCTTTCTATTTATTAAACAAATTTCCTTCATTGTATCAACTAAAACGTTAGGTTATACCAACAAAAACCAACAATTCTTTTACAGTGTATGTAAGGGGTAAAGTTAGATATACTTAGTTGTGGGTTGGGGTTATTCATTCGTTGTGTGGTGATATTGTAGCCTGACAAGCCAGACCCACATCAAGATGTTTGGTCTGGAAACTCACCATAGACAGGGCTCAATCTGAGGGGCGGGATAAACGGTTGTCTTTCAAACTCCCTCTGCACGCGATAGGATAGCGGTACACCAACCGGAGCAACAACGGTGAAGGGGAGCTCGCTGACTGATTAAACATTCGCCGTATCCGGTCGGCTAAACTCCGAACACATCTTCCCTTTTTAAGAATGACTTCAGTGCCGCTCTTTGTTCTTTTCTCAGAGGAAAGCTTAACTCCAAGTCTTCCAGAGTCGCGGTCAGAGCTGATTCGAAAGACCGCCGCCGTTCGGTAAACACAGAAACACAGTTTCTGTGTTTACTAGAAGACTGTGTTACTAGAAGCACGCAAACGCAACTCGGCCGTCGTCATTATGGCCCCGCCCGCCGACTCTATAGCCTACCTACACGATGTGATTGGGCCGTCCAGATTCTGAGGAATACAGCTCAGATAGGAATTGATTGCTAGGGTGCGTCTAGATTTCTAGGCTAGTGATATTGAGGATTAGTATTATGATTTGAAGATTATGAAATCTATAAAAATGTTGTTAAATTCATAATTATTTGGTGATGCCCATCACTGCCATGAATAAATGATAGCATTACTATGCATTTATGATGGAGACTGGAAGACATAAAGAGGGCATTTAACCTTCATGCCATTGCAAACACCTATGACTTTTTCTTCTGTGGAAAACAAAAGGAGAAATTTTGAAGAATAACTGGCTGGTCTGTTCCATAAAAATGAAAGAGAACTTGGACTGTCAAACTTTAAACTTTAACACATAAAATAATAAAGTGATGAAAGCCATTAATTTTACAAGTTACATATTGATTCAATGGTTTCCTTCGCTTTTTTCAACATACTACGTTATATAATGTACTGCAAACCAAAAACAATGATTTATAGCATTTCCAGTAGCACAGTGGGCTCATATTACCTTAATTACTCTATGTTTGGCCCTGCAATAAAGCAGAGAGGGGTCTCGTCCCTCTGAGTCCATCATTCACATCAACTATTACTGTCACACTTTAGATGTTGCAACAGCTGTCCACTACACTTAAGCTCAAACTCTGCACATCGGTTTCCTCCCGCAAGGGATACATTTATATGAAGACCAGGATCAGAACCTTCGGTTTATCATGCTGGATGAAAATGCAGCAGTTCAACCAGTATCACAGCCAGAGGGGGCCTTTAGCATCAGAGATCGGTGTTACTGGATAAACCAGGCTTAATAATTGGGCTGGATGTTAACCAAGTTAACGTGTAGGATGGAATCTGGGCTAGAACCTGGATGTTATCAGCCAAAACCAGCTAATAAAACGGAATCTTTAAGGCTGCTTAACCAAGACATCCGAGCAAAAAGACTGGATATATTTCTTTATTTGCATCCGCTCACATTGGATCTCAGAAAATACGCAAGGCTGTAACATTTATCCCTGCAGACAGGAAAAGTCCTTGACATTAAGACTAAAAGACTTTAGAACTAAACTACTGTCAACACAAGTCAGCATTTAGAGATGGTGCTCTGACGATATAAGCTTTATTCTAAAGCTAAGTGAGCTGCCTACTATAAAGGCAGCATGACTTTTAAGGCAACATCCTAATGAAACTTCATAAGTGACTGATTTGGATAGTTCAAATCAATAGTTTGATGTATTGCATAATAATCTAATCGTATATTATCTAATCAAATATCTAATCAGAAGCATACAGATTTTTTGGTCAGTCAATTTAAGTTACACTGAACTATTTTTAAAGGTGCCCTAGAATAAAAAATATTATTAACCTTGCCATAGTTAAATAAAAAGAGTTCAGTTCATGGACATCACATACAGTGAGTGTCAAACACCATTGCCTCCTCTTTCATATGTAAAGCTTGTTTGTGAAAAACACCACGGAAAAACTTATTTTCATAAAAAGCTTATTTTCAACATAACGCCAACTGTGACGCAATCGCTGGGTTCCTTAATATGTATGCCCCCTGGGGCAATATAGCAGGATTCGCTCAGCGTCTAAAACTGAAGAAAGAGCCGATTCCAACCATATTCCCGCAAACAGTAAGTAAGGATTTTATCAACTTCTTGACTGTCAAACCCATTTCTGATTAAATTGAAAGTTTCTTAGTAAGACAACATTACGATAATATCCCCTGTGTTGTCTAGCTCTAATGTAAGATGCTAGTATTAGAAACTCCAAGTTGCACACATAACAGTTTGTCAAATGACAAGGGTTAAAATTATTTCCTGCCGGTGATACGTATTTCATTCCCTTTTGATGGATTGAAATCTAAATTAGCCTATATTTCATCATCAACACAACTCTACGTTAAGCTAACTACGTTTTCTACTACTGTTTATTTTCTTATCTCGCTTACAGTTTTCTTATTCTCGATCCTTGTAGCTAATGTCACCTTCTCCACCATCTAAGTTAAAATGATAGTCATTTGACAAGGCTTCTAGTCAATTTGTTAAATAAAAATACATTTTTGAGAACTGAAGTATGATTATTTTGCAGTGGGTGAGTAGTTAACATGACACTGACTATTTTGAGTGGCTTCTACATTATCTTTGTTTGGCTAAATATATCGACTTTTAAATCAGTATTCTACTGTCAAAACTACTGTCAAACTGTAACGTTACTGTAAAAACAACATATTTATGCGCTACCCAGTTCAATTTGTGATTCAAAGTTAAGAAGCTATCATTGTAAAATCATTGCCATGACGAATGTTATAGATGTGTTAGCTGTCATTAAGCAGCAGTGCAGTGAAACAGCCAATCAGAGTAGAACTCTGCATTAATATTCATGACCCTTCCAAATAAGGCAAAAACAGAGCATTACATCCTAGGGACAATTTCTAGGGTTGTAAATGGACCTGTAAAACTGTGTCTGGACAAATTTTGACCTTAAATAAGCCAAATACCCTCTATTAGATATCAGAGAACAATTAAAAATATTGTTTCAAATTTTCTAGGGCACCTTTGATCAATATGTTTCAATATTTAGAGGATCAACATTCTCCCCCCTTTTTGATTTGCACAGAACGCATTGTAATGTTCACTGGAATTGCTTTCTCCTTGAAGAATAAATATACAATTCTGTATTAAAATATAGCTAAAATTATGGATCTTAAAAAGGAAGCATAAGACACCTACTGTACCGTTCAAACTGCCTTTGAGTCATGGGTTTTAACACTTGACTTGTTTATGGTTCACTACTAGGTTTGGGCGAATTACTACTAAATTGGCGTTAAGTTCGGTTAATATGTTTTGACGCTCTGCTAACTAGAAACAGGAAAATGGTGCTACCATTCTGTCTCACAATCCGGATGGAAACAAGCCAAGGTCCAGATACGGTCAAATGTCCGTCATTTGTATAAAACTGCATCTGTGTAAAACATCTAGTTGCCTATAATTCATTAGCTGTTTATTTGTTTTGTTTTGTTTTTTTCACAATAAAATGTTTAGTATTTAAATTGTGTTAATTTAACTGTTTTGGATGTAATTTACATTGTGATCATGAACAAACATTTGTGTGTGGTGGGGGTGGGGGATTGTCGCGATGCTGGCTCAACATTGTGATGTCTGTCAGCTATAAGCAATGGATAATGGCATTGTCTATCGATTTCTTTTCAACTTTTCTGCCAATTTATGAACTATTATAGATTATGGTTTCTCTACTGCAGGCAGCTCTTAGATTAAAAAGAAAAGTTGGGGGGTTGGGAAGCTAGCAACTAATTAATTCATACTGTAAATTTAATACATAATTTAGAAATTAAAAAGAAATTAAAAAGCTGACTAAAAATGATATCTATATTATATACATATTTATATACATTTAAATACTATGTAATAATATTCTATAGATTGCCAATATTTTATTTGTTTATATGCACATCATGTGACTGTCTTGCTAAATTATGGAGTCCCTACTCTACTGAATTTTCTTTTTGAGATAATTAAAAAAAAAAAAAAAATATATATATATATATATATATATATATATATATATATATATATATATATATATATATATATATATATATATATATATATATATATATATATATATATATATATATATATATATATATATATGGTAGCAAGTTCCTTGTGCTGCATCCCTAAAAAAAAATAGGATATTTTTTTATTTTTTTATAAAAAAATTAGGGATATTGACAAAAATCAAAAGGATCAAAGGTCTTTCAAATTCATAATGTTTGGAGTTTCACTCTTTAATCTGTTTTGCAGGTTGGCAAATTTGATAACATAAAACTACACCCTGCCCTGATTCACTCTCAGCATAACAATAGAAAATTGATATCCTGCACTTCAGGAACCCAGCTTTCTTCTAAGTCTATATTTTAGGTCGTTCAAAAGATGGGCTGAGTTTGCAATCACTTTCATCATGTCCCTTCCTTCTCCTCAATGTTCAGTTTTTGTAAGTGCAGCATTTTCACTTTGTGGTACATGAAATGCCTGCCCAACTTGAGGCATGAACAGAGAGGCGTCACACTGATTATTCTAGGAAAGTTTGGGTTAAGGCCCCGGGGCCGACCTGGAGGCACCCAGCAATCCAATTAGACTGTCTGCATGTGGCGTGATTCTTTCGTGTGGTGTGTTAAAGAAAGTCCAAAAGAGTTACGGCTGGGTTTCTGCTAAAACTCAGAGAGTGCTGTCATAGTCTTAATGACTAGCATCAATACCTGAGAGAGATGAGAGAGAAACAAGCTGCGATTGTGTTTTGATAAGACAAAATGGCAGGATTCCCAGTGTGCGAGAAGAACATTCCTTTGCATTTGTTTTGTTCTGTCGACAAAAGGTGTAGGAGGAAATGTTAGTGAAAGTGCGTAATAAAACCATAACCTAACAGAAAACCTGTTAACACTGACTCAGGCAGTGTGTGGAAGATGAAGCAAATGACCTGACATGTCTGTGATCTAAACATAGGCTTGCCAGAAGGTGTAGAAAAATGTTTTTTTTTCAGTCTCTGCTAACATATCTTTCAAAAAAGAAATGCATTGTTGTTTCTTTTTTGCCACTTCAGTACTTGTATTTGCTCGAATGCTGCTTGGGCTCAGTACCAGTGCTATATTTTAATATTTAAAAATGTTGCGAATTTAAAGCATCCTTGCTGAGTAATAATTTCTTTTAAAAATATATAAAACATAAATATACCTCCAAAACATGTGTTAGTCTTTAATTTTTATTAGTAGTTTGATGAACTATTTTAGTCATAATTATTGTAGTAGACAAGCTCAGGTCACAAAGCATCCACAAAACCACTTATCAAGACCAAAATGAAAGTCCAAAGCCTCAACAGTTTTGTTCTTTTTCTAAAATTCAAAGAGAAAGGCTTGAGAACCGATACTTAACATCGAGAAAAGACTCAAAGCTTTAAGTCAGCTTTATCCACAAAAAGGGCTTCTGGAACAAACAAATAAGTAACATTTTGTGGTAACACAGTGTTTACAGTGTCCTTGTTACATGTGTTATATGTATAGAAATAACAGGAAATTATGCATAACTACATGCAACAAAGCCTCGACCAAACCCTAATCTCACCCTAACCCTATAATAAGTACATGTTGTTAATTATTATCAATCAGTACTTAATAAATACATAATTACACTGTAATTATGACACCTCACAATAAGGTGCAAACCACTTTATTTTACAGTTTCCTTGTTACATATATTACATGTAGTTTCTATAGTAACATTAATTACTAATACTATAAATTATGCATAATTAAATTCAACTACCCTTAAACCAAAGCTAATCCTAACCCTATAGTAAGAACAGGCCGTTCTTAAATGTACTGAAACAAGGACACCTTAAAATACAGTCGTGTAACCAAAAAAATGTGGGGGCGGCGGGATGTTGACTTCATTTCATCCATTGGGAATTGATTGGATGATTTGATTGTTGTGGTTTGCTATTGTTGTGATCTGAGTGACAGGTGAGTTTCCGCCCTCATGCTGGAAAGCACATCAGAGAAGAGATGTTGCTGCAATATGGAAGATCCTTTATTTTAATAAAAAATTCACATAAATAATAATTAAAAAGAAGATTTGCACAGATAAATAAATTATAATAAATACTGCAATATTCCATAAAAATAAAAATTGTCCATTTTGATTCCATGCTGTCTTTGACGCATCAGGACAAGCGTTAATACAGTCAAACATACTATAAAAAAAGCTACAAAGCTTTACAATCATCAACACAGGTGTCCAATCAGAGAGTATACGACACACCAACAGCATGGATTCCAGCAGCTCAGAAGCACCTCATATAATAGGACTGCTAATTTAGTACCTGAACCCATGTGTTCCCATCCCACCTCAAGCTATTTTAATTGGTGCTCAGGTGCAGGGAAGTCATCTGCATACTGAGACTTCTCCGGCTGGACGTGTCGTGCATTTGCCATGAGATTCAGCTAGTCTGTGCTTGAATTACGATCAATTTTTGATTAAACAAATCCATCCTTCATTTCTAATCTGAAAGTGATGTAAGAATACACAAACACAGCAATCATTCATTGTTGATTTGCTCAAAAACACTAAGAGGAACAAAAGTGATTTCCTTAGAACTCAATTTCCTGCACTCTTATGATTACATACAGTAGCTCAGAAAGTGAATCTAATAGTTATGGACACAGACAAGAAAATATGAGCTAAGAGATGAACAGAGGTGAATAAACAAGCTGCTGAGTCAGTTCCTGTTCCTGTTGTAAAAGGGAAAATGCCCCCAGAGTCACATAGGGTCAATACCGGATCCATAAATGCCTTGTGCAGTTTACACACAGGCCATTTGTGAAAGCAATCGAGGACCAATCTTCTCATGCTTCACAATGTCCCTTATTCCAGCAGTAATTAGTTTATTGTCTTGTCTGATAAGGTTTGTTAACAAAACATCATATAACAGCATTATACTAACAGCTGCAATGAATAATGACTAAACCAACAAACAACTAATAACTCAAGTTTGGATTATCAAACATTTTGACATACACCGATCAAACATAAAATTATGACAGGTGAAGTGAATAACACTGATTATCTCTTCATCACAGCACCTTTTAGTGGGTGGGATATATTAGGCAGCAAGTGAAAATTTTGTCCCTAAGGATGATGTTTTAAAATCCAGTAAAAATGGGCAAGCGTACAGATTTGAGAGAGTTTGACAAGGGCCAACTTGTGATGGCTAGACAACTGGGTCAGAGCATCTCCAAAACTTCAGCTCTTGTTGGGTGTTTCCGGTCTGCAGTGGTCAGTATCTATCAACAGTGGTCCAAAGAAGGAACAGTGATAAACTGGCGACAGGGTCATGGGCGGCCAAGGCTCATTCATGCACATGTGAGTGAAGGCTGGCTTGTGTGGTCTGATCAAACAGACGAACTGCTGCAGCTCAAATTGCTCAAGAAGTTAACGCTGATTCTAAGAGAAAGGTGCCACAATACACAGTGCATTGCAATTTGTTGCATTTGGGGCTGCATAGCCGCAGACCAGTCAGGGTGCCCATGCTGACCACTGTCCACCGCCGAAAGCAGCAACAAGTGGGCATGTGAGCATCAGAACTGGACCACGGAGCAATAGAAAAAGGTGGCCTGGTCTGATGAATCCCGTTTTTTTTTACATCACGTGGATGGCCGGGTGCGCGTACATTGCTTGGAACACATGGCACCAGGATGCACTATGGGAAGAAGCTGATGGAGGAAATGTGAAGCTTTGGGCAATGTTCTGCTGGGAAGTTTTGGGTCCTGCCATGTGCCATCCATGTGTATGTTACTTTGACACGTATCACCTACCTAAGCATTGTTGCAAAAAATGTACACCCTTCCACCCTTCATGGAAACGGTATTCCCTGGTGGCTGTGGCCTCTTTCAGCAGGATAATGCACCCTGCCACAAAGCAAAAAGAGTTCAGGAATGGTTTAAGGAACACAACAACAAGTTTGATATGTTGTCTTGGCCTCCTTATTCCCCCGATCTTATTCCAATCTGTGGGATGTGCTGAACAAACAAGTCCGATCCATGAAGGACTCACCACACAACTTACAGGACATAAAGGATCTGCTGCTCACATCTTGGTGCCAAATACCACAACACACATTTAGGGGTCTAGTGGAGTCCATGCCTTGATGGGTCAGGACTGTTTTGGCAGCAAATGTCAGATGTTTTTTTTCAGATGTCAAATGTTCTGATCGGTATACAGCTTAATGTTACAATGCACTGAAAGTCACAGCAAAAGCCATGTTACAAACAAATCCTGGTAAGTAAAAGCTGCTTGTTTCCAGCCAGAGTATGAGTACAATTGCTGCATGTATCATAATCAGTTGTTCATCATTAGCATCTAATGCAAGAAAAAACATGCTCTCATCTAAGACTAATTGGCCAGCAGGGAATATTTGTGATATATATACACTCAGGATCCATAATTAACACTGTTTAACTGTAAAATAAAAGTCAAATTTGGCAAGTTCTCCTATACCCTAATATTTCTGGATGCAAAGCGTTCAATAAGAGGTCACAATATGGGTGTTATATTCTTACAATTTTAAAGGAAATCCAGTCTAGAGCACCTAAACATTTTCTTTCTCAAGGACTTTACACAAATATTTGCCCACATTATGCCCCTAAAATGGCCATTACTGTTTCATGAAAAACTAAATTTCAAAGAGACTAATATATATATATATATATATATATATATATATATATATATATATATATATATATATATATATATATATATATATATATATATATATATATATATATATATATATATATATAATAAAAAGTATATAATTACCTATTTTAATGGCCCATAAAAATAAAAAGGTTATAAATGTGAAAAATAGACTTCTATAGCTCAAATATATTTGCCATATAAAAGATTTAACCAATAACGTTTCTTTACACAACACTGCTTATGGCTACTATCTACCATTTTATAATAATAATGATGATAATAATAATAATAATAATAATAATAATAATAATAATAATAATAATAATAATAATAATAATAATAATAATAATAGTAAATAATAATAATACATTTCTTACGTAATAAATCGTAATAAATAGGGTAAACATACTTTATCTAGCTAAATCTAGCTCAGATTTATCATCCTACTCGAAGTCTTAACCAGTTGATGTGTTTCTTACTACACACCTCCTGTAATTTCAAGCCAATCAGATCATTGCACACTTAGATATGGGTATCCATGTATTCACACTGTCACACAGACTTCTTGCATTTATTGATGTAGAGGGTATATAACTGATTATGTTATATACCCTCTGCACTAAAATGTCTTAATGTAGCTTAATAGGTATGTTTCCTCTAATTTCTTTGTTATATAGACACAAAAACATATTTCTTAATAAAAACAGACCTGGCCCATATTTCTGGCCTATGACTGTGTCCTAACCAAAGCTACTTGCAGAATGCTGTATGAACAATCCCCATGGAGAAACCTGGGGTTAAGTGACTGGTTCAAGGGCACAATGGTGATCGTGCCTCCCAGTAACTCACCAGTTTATGAATCATCCTTTCAACTGCTTCCACCGTCACCCTTTAGTTCAGTAGCCCATATCTGCTACCACAATGCTACACCACTTCAACCATCAACAAGATGCATTGTGGAGGGATGATTTATGGCACCGAGCTCAGCGGTGAAAGTTACATCGCCCCACAATTCAACAGAGAATTACAAAACTACATATAGATAAACCTATACTACAACTGCCAGTGCGCCCAAGTGACCTCAGGTGGTCAAGGGTAATACCCCTGAGGGATCTGTAATTTCAGAGCTGGTCTTCATGCTGCCCTCTGCAATTTCTTTCCAACTTCTGCCACCAGTGCTCCAGTTTCATCTGATCACAACATCAAATCACACCACCGACACTGGATCAGAGAGATTTGTCAGGCTCTCTTCTTCTGCTCACCTTGGAGGATACATTACTCTACATCTCCGGGGGAAAAAACCAAGCAAAGTGAAGCTACCCTTTTATTGGGTTTGTGTGTTTCTGTGTCAGCGATGTCTAAGCTGCAGTGAAAGTGGGTGGGTGGGTGGGGGGGGGTTCTTTTATGTGACCCAGTAAGTAGAGGGATTATAGTTCTCTCGATTAGACCGCGCTTAATCTGCCACTGCATGTATATCTATTCATCAGCGAAGATAGAGTAAAACCAAAGAGCACAGCAGGGGGTGAGGGGGGCACAGTCAGGGTCTGACATCTGGCTGTAGTAACAGCAAAAAAAATCAAAAGAGAACATACATTCTCCAAGAGTGTGTGCATGGGGGGATATGAAGGATCGGGGAAAAGTGTAACGGGGAAAATGTTCATGGAAATCAATGAAAATAATGGAAATAATACAATTATAAAAAAGAATAACATTTAACTAATAATAAGGAATAAATAAGACGAGTTACAAGATAATAAAACACATAAATGCATACATGTTAATAAATAAATGAACGAATCAACAAACCATTAAAAATAATACAATAATAATACAATAATACTGACTACAGCTGACATCTGCATCTTGCAGAGTGCAGAATAGAGGAGCATGTTTCCTTTCTTTCTGGCTATCGTGACTAGAATGAGAGGAACATCTGTATTTCTTCCTGCATGTTGAGTTGGGGTAGCAGGGTGTGGGGGGAATTTGGTGGAGTACCTCTAGGTGGACCTAAGATAAACGGCCAATAGCAAAGTGCGGCATGCAGCTGTTTAGCTGAGGCACGACACAGTAGAGTGATTATCCGTCTGCTGCTGGTGGTACATGATTATCTTTTTTTTCTGTCATGCTACTCGAGTGAGTGCAGGATTAATGGGGCTGATTGCTTTCTCTAGCCCCCCATTATTTCTCTTCTCTGCTGGTACTTTCAAGCAACCCTGTGGCACAGATATTACCTCTAAGCCACCCCCACCCCACATGCATCAGGGGCGCCAACCTCCTTTTATCATGTGGAAACTAATGCCTTCAAATCTGAACAGATAAAATCTAGATGCCGCTAAACTGGAGTTTCAGAGTGCATGATTGTAAATGTTTTAGTTCCAGCAGAGCTTGGTTTAAATACCTCCGTGATGTTCCTACCAGAGACCAATGTTGCCCTTTTCCATTACCCATGACCTCAGTCTGAACTTGTCCCAAAGAATGAACACCCTATAGCTAAACATTTTTACAACAGGAGTCCTTTTATCTATGTGTATTGTTGATGCACCATACCCTGTGAAGCTCTTGAGACAGGCTGTACTGGGTCACTTGTGTCCCAACATCTTTCCTCCAGCCTAAACTTACACAACTGTGATAGAGTGAGGGAACTCTGGCATATTAAAGGACTATTAAGTGCTTGTACTCGCTAGTGGCGATCGGGAGGTGAATGTGCCATTCACATCTTTGTGGCATTTTGACCCCATTTCGGCATGCTGTTTAAAGGAATATTTTGCTCTGAAATGTTATGATGTTCTATCAATATTGTCTTATCAAGACTTAAGGTGCTTTTTGATTTGGGGTTTTCACATAATTTGAGAAATATAAACGTGAAAACCTTTTAATGTGAATATTTGTGCCAATTTATCGGCCTGATAACTTTAATTGTATATTTTGTCAGTGAATTACAGCATGCACAGCAATTCAAAACAAAAGAAAGAAAAAAAATATGTTAGTCTGTCAGTAAAGATCTCACTATGTTTCAACCATGTCATATCCTCTAAATCCTCTCAAATGAGGTTAAAACAACCAGACAACCAGATGTTTAAGTGGTGCATGGATACATAGGGATATATCACAATGGAAAAAGTCACTTATGTTCACCAAGGCTGCATTTACTTGACCAAAAATACAGTAAATACAGTAAAATAAATTTTCCCTGCTGTCTCCCCCATATGTGATAAATGTAAATCAGCCAATGGAACTCTTTTCTGGTCCTGTCCTAAGCTCACTAGATTTTGGGTTGACATTTTTAGTTTGTACAGTGCTGTCTATAAGAGACAACTGGCCCTGGACTGTTGGCGATACTGGGCTGCTCCAATGGTTCTTTGGCTCTTCCATCTTCTTTACAACAACTTCTCATGTTTGGTATGACCATTGCAATACGGGTTATCCTAAAGGAATGGAAGTCAGCTTTCCCTCATGTCTAACTCTCAAAATAAGTTTAAGAAGACCCTTTCATAGAACACATCAGGAAGGATCGACCACAAACTGGGACCTAAATGCAATGTAAATGGTTTGTCCTTTTGTTTCTGCTTGTTCTTTTTGTTTTTTACATTGGGTAATTTACCCATATTGAGACTTTGCCACTCCCCTCCAGCTCAAGCCTCCTTGACTCTCTCTGTGCGAGTGGACTTCTTGGGAAATGTGCTAAATCAATTGACATGCATAATTATGCCTTTTCCTTCTACATAATGTGTAAGTGCTGGCTGTATATGTTCCATTTTTGTTTTTATTTTTCTGTTGGTTTTTATAGTATTTTTTTGTGCCTTAATTGTCTGAATCACTGCACTGTGTGCACTTGTGTATATAAAAATCTGCTTAAATAAAATAAACAGTAAAATATTATTGCAATTTAAAATCTGTTTATTATATTTTAAGATAATGTAATAATTCATTGCTGTCATGGTAAAGCTGTATTTTTAGTGTCTTCAGTGTCACATAATCCACCAGAAATCATTCTATAGTATGCTTATTTGCTGCTCAAAAAACATTTGTTATTATAGATCTTGAAAACAGTTGTGCTGCTTAATATTTTTGTGGAAAATGTGATTTTTTCGTTTTGTTTGTTTTTTGCATTCAACATTCTTTAAAAGAAAGGACAAAATAACAGTTAACTAGAAGTCTTTTGTAAAATTATAAATATCTTTCCTGTCACTTTAAACACATTAATGTGCCCTTTGGGAATGAAAATATAAATTTCTCTCTCTCTCTTTTGAATCTATATACTATATTCTATATCTTATAAATAATGAAATCAACTTGTTTAAACAGATCAATGCACAAATGAAGGTTTCACGGTTGATTATCATAAATTATTGAAATCAGAATTCCATTTTGTAACTAATAATTGTTAGGAAGCATGACCTGAGAAAAGTAATTTAGCTTAAATTAACAGATTTTCCAGCCACATGCAGCTAATAACAAAAGCATCCTGACACCTAGGCGGCAAACCACACAGTAATAATGTAGTGGGCTCTCTAACGCTCTGCATGCGTTTAAACACCCCCACCCCTTTACTCAGCCAAAGCTGGACAATTATCCATAAACAGAACTGAAACGCAAGAAATAAGATGTTTAACAAGTATGACATTAAAAAGCAATCTATCAAACAGCCTTTGCAAAAGCTGTTCAGTGATATTTCAGTGAATTAGATGAAGCATTGAAAATAATGCCACTTGCCATCACAGTGGCAGCCTTAACAAGCCTCATTAACATAAAATACCTCTGGCTTTATTATTTGGGCTGTATGAGAGAGCATGTAAAAAATGACTGGTGAATATGGCACATGGCTGCTAAGCAACAAATAGGGGCGGGGTACTTCTGGTGCCTGTTATCCATCAAAGTAAGCCTGCCGAATCCCGGATTCACCTGACTGCTGCACCTTTCAGCGAACTGGTAAAGTTATTTTTCCTCATTGAGGCTTTAAAGGAAATTTAATTTACTCGCCCTTATGCTGTCTCAGAGGTCTATGACTTTCTTTCTTCTGATGAATGCATACCAAGCTTTTTTTTTAAAATAATCCATTTTTGTGAGTCCATATATAATGTAAGTGTATGGGACCTCCAAAGTTGACGTTTCAAAAACCATGCAAAACGAACACAATGGCAACCCTCCATACGACCCTAGTTGATGAATCAGTGTCTTCTAAAGAAAAACATTAAGCGTGTGTAATATTTTTTACTATAAAAACTATAAACAATCATAAGGCAACTGTCATACATGGCACAAGAAGTGAAGGTCCTCTGTGCTTTTGCATCACTTCTCGTGCGAAACACCAAAGACGCTTTATATTATATTTTATTAGACAGGTGAGCAACTGTTTGGATCAGTGGCGTAGCGTCTGGGCATGTTTTAGTTCTCTTTCTTACATCCCTGTTACTTTTGCTTCAGCGACAGAGTGCTCATTTTCAAAACTAATAAAAGAACAACTACTAATTATTAATTAGACATCGCTGACACAAAAACACACAAACACAATAAAAGTGTAGCTTCACTTTGCTTGTTTTATCCCCCCCGCTAATCAAAAAAAAAAAAAACATTTGCGGAGCACCATGTTGCAGAACAGACTAGGGTCTAGGGATGGACAACTATTTCTATTTCTATTTCTAAGACAAAGCTGTGAACTAAACACCAAGGACTTTTTGGATGAATTTGCTTTAAGAAAGGCCTGGAGAATTCAACTAAAATTAGTGAGTACTTGTGTGTTTCTACATTTTGGGCCGCTGTGTCAGGATAGTTTGTGCTTGCTTGTGGTATTTTAGTATTGACATTGGCTGAGCCTTGTTATTTTAGACTTTTTTTAGTTCAGTTCTGGTAGTAAAAGTAGTTTTTTATTTGTTTTATTATAGTATTGTTTGGTATGGTATTTTTTCTGATATGCTACAGTGAACATCTATAAATGTCTCTCCGATTGTACTTGGGGATGGGGTGGGGGGTGGGGAGATTAGTGGGGCCCATACAATTTATTTTGCATATGGGCCTGGGACTGACTTGCTATGCCAATGGTTTGGACACATTCATCGACAGAAAACAAATCAATGTTATATAGCTCATCGCAGTTAGTCGTATTGTTTAAATCTGGTTTTCTAGATTTTTTGGTTATGGTTATCTTGATTTATCAGGTTTTACCATGCCTAATATCGATCAAGCTGACTTCAGTGTGCAACAAGTGTCTCACAGTATCCGCCAACAGAACACAAAAAGTAGCATTACAACATAGCTCAACACATAAAATAGCATATCTAAAATGATATAAAACAGCTCTGCGTTAGCCCACATATGCATGACTGGAAAAAGCAGAAGCATTTATCAACAGTATAATAAAAGCTCAGCGAATCACCAAGCTACACCTTTGATTTGAAAAAACAACCTTTAGCGGCAAAAAATACATACTGTGGCTTTAAATAGTTTGATTGTGACAACTTACAGCACAAAAACATCAACACGTTTTATATTTTAAAAAAGCTGAGCTATATCAGTCAGAAAGTTTGATAACTTTATTGTAGACACAACTTTAAAGTCTCAATGTAACAGAAGTAGCGACGGATAATTTATTTCATATTTTGACACTGTATCCAAATTAAATTAATTATCAAAAAAGAATACATTGGTTGTTGATTGGATGGTGGCGGATCTGAATGCAAGCTTTACGCAGACTAAATGATCAGAGTCCGGCATACGTCACCAGAGAGACGTTTAAACGAGGTTACGGGGTTAAAAACAAGTCACTTGAAAAATGCATGAATAAATCATTCAAAATAAGATTAGAAAATACACTGGGTGAATTTTAATCGTTATGCAGATTTGAAGGTATGTGTACATGCTGAATCTCAAACATAAACTACTTTGAGAAGTATTCACTGGAGTAGTGTGACAACCAGGCCTGCCCTCTCCTATTATGAGTGCTGTTTAATTGATGTGGTCTGTTCTGTAGCTACTCTAACCCTTGAGGTGGTTTTCATCACTTATGTGTCTGTTTGCTCTGAAGGAGAGGTGAGGGGTTTTTAATGACTTGCAGCTCTTCAATAGATCATACCTGAAAATATTTGTGCTCAGGTCTTGTTCGAGCGACTGCCATAGCAACTGTTCACAAAGGTGCTCTACGGGACTGTGAGTGATGCAGCCGAGCACATCACAGTGAGACGTGCGCCTTTGAAGAGCTGGAGAGGCAAAGTCAGGACACTGCCAGCACTTCAGAGATTCACAAACATACACCTCTAGTATTTACAAGGAGCCAAAAGGTTATTTACGGCACGGTAATTCTCCAAAATAAAACATTTACTCATTTAATTATATCATAACAACATGATTTGCCATCCCAGGAGAGATGTGTGAATCTCAATACTAACTTTTCATGTATGAAATTCAGACAATTTACCTGGTGCTTTAACAGAAAATTTTGCTCTCCAATAATTTAGCTGAAAACCAATATAGTTTGGGTAATTTGGCATCACTGACATCAAATCGGGCACATCATATCTTATTTTACAGAGAAGGGCCAGATTTTTGTGAATGAAGACAATTATTGCAAACAAAGACTGCTTTTTGGGGATAATTTTACAGTACTTATTATTATTATTTTTTTGTCTTGGAGCGCTGCATTGAAAAAGAGTTTTGTCAAAATCATTAATTTCATCATCAATTTTTGTTTTTGATCTAAGAAAGCCTAAGAAAATGATTCATTTTAAAAGGCTTGTGCCGGTACAGACAACCAAGCTAAAACAATATTGCTGCATGCAATGGCCAAAATATTGTGTTAAACTCTCTCACTGAATTCCCAATGACTTTAGTAAACACCTCACCAGACATACACCCACACTAATAATACAAGAAATACAATGCTGAACTCCTGCTAGCCCACACCTCGAGAGAGAAACAAATATTGAAGAAATACCATCATCTGTAAATATTCATATTTTATGTTTGCTCAGAGCAAGTGGAAGGCAGTCTAAGCTGACCTAGTTGTTGAAGTAAAAATTCTATAACTTGCTGATTTGTCTGAGGTACAACACACAAGGGTACCGCTTAGTGGGAAAAGAAAAACAAAGAAATGTTTATGAAAAATGTTAGTCTTTTGGGATTGTTCACGTAGAATATAATCATACTGCAGTCATCTTTCATAACATGAAGAATACCCAAATGGGAAATAGAAAATTGTATTATTATAGTCGTTTCTAGACGCATTACATTACATGGCTATACTAGGCATCACTTAAATTAATTAATCATACATTCAGACTTACATACTCAAAAATCAATTATACACTAAGGTAGGATATGCACAATTACATATGTTCACAATTAGATTAGTATGAGGGTTGCGTAAATGACTATTCTACTAAGAGGTTATAATAAAGGCAGTTTCAGATTCACCTAATCCAGATCGGATGCATTTCTTAGCGGGAGAAATAAAATACTTTCTTGCTTTCAATAATAATATGATGTGACAAAGAAACGCACGGGACAGACAGATATATAGATAGATTTCCACATAAAGTATAAAACATATCAAAACAAGGCTAGCTATTCTCTTGAATGAAGCAACAGAGTCTTACATGCGTATGGATGTCAAAATCTGTCACCTGCCAGTCTAACTGCATCAAATGGAAAGCGGCATCTGTTGAAACTTCCTGATGAATAATGGATAGGATTGAAGAGAAGCTTTAGGCCTGATCCACACAAGTCCCTCATGTGCAGGAGGCTGGCCAAGGGTAGGCTATACCCTAGCTCACACACCCAAGTTACCCATTAAAAACACAAACAATCTAACAAATTAACTTAGCATTTATATATTTATTATAATTAGTTTAAAAAAATACACTACAAGATGATTTTACACGGTATTACATATCTAAAACACATTGTTGTCCGCTGTTTTGGGAAAAAAATATTTTACCTGCAGTACTAGTCTAATATACTTCATGACCTTCATCACTGGCAAACAACAGGATACATACAGGATTTATTCCACTATTTCAACATTCGCAGTCTTGTGCTCTTTTTTCTTTCTGATATAGTATTCAAACAACTGAATCCTTAAATGAACTGTTCTATTGAATCAATTGAATTGATTAATGTGGCCGTTGTGTTGACCATTTTGATCCAAAAGAGAGATTAGTCATGAATTGTGAATCGCTAGTTTTGATTCTCAATGGAAAAAAAAAAAGTAAGGGACACACGACTGCTGAGGGAAAATGTTTCAAAAATCCCTCTTCAGAATTGTATTCATCAGTACAACAGTGTCAAGAGATTGCAACTTGGGTGTCTGAATCTTCGGAAAACACGTAACTGTCACATGTGCCTCACGATCCTTAAAGACCCTCCAATCATATCAAATTGCTTAAAAAAATTCTATGGTTTGGGAAGAGGCATGGTTAAATAAATTCACATACATGTTGTATGCTGAATAAAATTAAAGAGGCACATTTTTAAATACTTCACAAAATCTACCCATGTAAAGCTTCGTTATTAAAATTCTTGGACACGTACAACAAATGAAGACTTCAGATGCAAAAGCCTCTAAGTCTGTCTGACATTTTTCTTTATAAGCATTTTTGTCAGGCTCCTATGTATTTCTACCTGAGAACTGGTACTTCTGAATGGGCTGAGGCAGGGATTTATTGGGTGTGAAGTGAAAGTATTTTATGAACTTATACTATATGCGGAGAGCATTCACTCAGTATCATTATCTCATTTTTGATTAAAGGGGTTTTTAGAGGCTTTTGCATCAGAACTCTTCAAATGTTCCTTTTTTACTGTAGGAAGACTTGGCTCATTTGTTTTACAACTGTGATTTATCTTTACAATTTTGGTCTGATATTTTAGTTATTTTCTTTTTGCCCCAAAAAATGTTAATTATAAAATATTTCTAAAATATTGTATAGTTTCTTTAACACAGAAGCAAAATGTTCGAATATGTGGTGAATTTCTACATTTTGCATCTATAAACAAAAAATAGCAAAATGCATACCTATATGTAATTTATTTTTAATAGAGATGGAATCGCTAAATAAGTTGTTCAAATTAAAATGAAATTTAGTTTAACTTAATGGATGAATTCTTTATATTGTAATGTCCCCACTATGTTAACCAAATTCTATGAATCTTGAATGTGTCCATAGAGAAAAGGAAGAAATATTTAGCTTGTTTTTTTATCTCTCTGTTGTTGTTGTTTGTTTGAGGATCTGTGATTTCTGTCCTGTGAAGCATTCTTGTTGTATGCTGAAATCAGTTATTTGAATCTTTTCAATAAAAAAGCATGTATGAGCCACTGAATACAGATTTTTAAAAAGGTAATTGCAACGGTAATTGCAACTTTTATTTCTTTTTTCTAGCAATTGCAAGTTTACATCTTGTAATTCTGTCTTTGTTTCTCAAAATTGTGAGATATCAAGGGAATTGCACCCGTCGTCAAAAACTGACAAATGCCTTGATTAGTGTGATAAGTGTCAGGACATGGAAAACCCCTTAAAGAATTAGTTCACTTCTTTCTGATGAACACAATCAGAGTTATAAAAATAAATATCCTGACACTTGGGGTCCTCCTGATGATGGGGTCCATTGAGTTTGAAGCTCAAAAAATCCATCTAAACAGCGGTTAATAAAGGCCGTCTGAAGTGAATCAATGGGGTTTTGTAAGAAAAATATCAATATTTAAAACTTTATAAAGTAAACTATCTTTCGCCAAACTTTTGTATTAAACTTAGCCAGAAAGTGTAACGCCTCTCGGAGTTCAAAACGCTTAGACTACGTACAATGCCATACGTTGTGGCAGTTACGCAATTCCGTATGTAAATAATTCCTAGGGGTGCCATGAGATCTTGCGAGACTAAACTGTGACGAGATTTCTCATCGAGGTAAAAATCTGTCTAGTCATATTCTTATGACCTGGTCATGAAGAAGTGCGAGGGTGAAGTTTATATTACGGCTAGTTTTGCTTTTAATAGAAATAAAAACTATTTAACTCAGTATAATCATAACAGTAGCTTTAATTCCATCAGCTCATTTAGAACGAGCTGTTCGAGTCTTGCAAGCTGTTCGCAGCACTGATCAAGTGATGAGAGGACGGGCGTGTTATGAGTGTGTGTTACATGTTAGGAAAGCGCTTGCATTCAGCGTGTTATGAATGTATGTGTGTGTGTGTTACATGTTAGTGGATGACCGTGGCGGAGGATTCGTTGCGCAGCAGAAGCGCCAGACTTATATTTTTAAACTGCGCGTTCAGCGCCACCGCTGCCCAACCACAGAGCAGCTATACGCACGATCACGGAATTGAAAGTAAAATGGAATGCGCATTTAAATTTCAAAATGATTAGTTAAAACATTTCAAATGCACCTAAAAACAATTTTTAATTTCTAGTCATGTATTTCATCATTGTGGATTTCTTAAAAATACTATGTAAAAATCGTGTCTCGTCTCGTTCTCGTGAACCCGATCTCGTGTCTACTATATGACCAAAAGTTTTGGGATGCCTGCCTTTACGTGCACACAAACTTTAATGACATCCCATTCATAATGCTCTAATAAATCCCAAAGGTGTTCTGTCGGGTTGAGGTCAGGACTCTGTGCAGGCCAGTCAAGTTCCTCCACACCTAACTCGCTCATCCATGTCTTTATGGACCTTGCTTTGTGCACTGGTGCGCAGTCATGTTGGAACAGGAAGGGGCCATCCCCAAACTGCTCCCACAAAGTTGGGAGCATGAAACTGCCCAAAATGTCTTGATATGCTGAAGCATTAAGAGTTCCTTTCACTGGAACTAAAGTCTCATCTCGTGACATTAGTGTCTCATCACACCCCTAATAATTCCTCATAAATAATTGCATATGCCCCTTTATTCACAATGGAATAAAATAATAGAGTGTATGTAATGTTAAAAGACAGGGCAAGAAAAAAAACCCCAGATGCCTAAACATATTAAACTATGTATCCAGTTGTACAATGTGATTATTTTTTAATCGATTTCTAATCCAGAGGTCTGTTAATTATGCATTTTAACTTTAAATTACTTTGAAAATTAAAGCAGTCTTCCAAGATGACAACATTCGACTGTATATGTGCACTTCTGGCAGCTCAGATTAATTATTTTAAGATTTACCTGTAGGTAATATAACCAAATATAATTAAGGGGGAAGCCCCAAGGCATGAAGTTGATTGAAATGTCAGAGCTTTGTACATAATTGGATAAGGGGCTTGATTAATTTACTCCTACAAGAATACATTAATAGTTACCAAATCCATATTTCAAAGGAGGCTTTTTAATTGTATTACCTTCCATTTCAAGTTATTTATTAATTGTAGAGTTGACCTCACTGTTTAAACTAAACCTTCTGCTTTATCAGTACTTAGCAAACAAGCATTTCGCTTTAGACATGCCATTAGTACATTAGTATATGTACCCGTCTGTAATAAAAAATTTAAATATTTTTGTCGAAATCCGATGGCCCAGAAAGGTCTCCATTGGCCACAATGTAATTTCCTCTCTCAAGACCCATAAAAGACACTAACCGTTACAATGCCCATCTCACTACAGTGGCTCTACAATATTTTTATGAATTCGACAAAAATATCTTAATTTGTGTTCCAAAGATGAACAGATGTCTTACGGGTGTCGAACGACATGAGGGTGAGTATTAATGACAGAGTTTTAATTTTGGGTTGAACTAACCCTTTAAGTTGAGATTTTGTGCCACCTGTGGTCAAGAGAAAAACATAAGATGGGGTTTCTTACCCCATCTTACCCTATTTGTAGTTATAGTACAGCTTGTAGTTAGTTATATGCATATAGTTCTACTTTGGCAGGTACACCCAGCAGACACACATTTTTAAATAATGTGTTTATTTTTTATCCATTTTTTCCTTCCTTGCTAGGAGAAAGGAGCAGAAATTGAAAGGTGTTTTTAATCTTCTCCCTGTCCCCTTCTAATAGTATAAAATAGTACAATCTCAGAATCATACTGAAATGTATGAAAGTCTCATATATATTGAGGACTGGAATAGCTGTACATCTTGACATTCATAAATCAAATGTGATTACATATTCAGAAGAGGCTTGTTGCCCCACCACGAAAAGGAACAGCGATACATAACTCCTAACAAGCCACATGTGAGACAGATCCATGCAGGGGGTCCAAATATGTACCCAAGTTAAGTGTGTTAATTTATGGCTGTTTGCTAGAGCGGGGGGCAGAGATTCCCCCGAGACTCCTGCTACAGCAGGTAGTGATATATTTGAATAATAATGCAAAACTACTTAAACTTGGTCCCTTGTGTGGGTAAACCTGCATGTGCGATTAGCACAGAGACTTTGCACAGGTTTCAGGGAGGATCTAAAAAGACTGAATAAGAGCTGTAGGACACATCAACCCTAGAAACATTTTTAGCATCCCAGGTCAAAAAAAAAAAAAAACATGCCTATGGCAACATTTTTGCAAAGTGATATTACATTGCTGCTTCTCATTACATTTTGTGATACTCTTGAGTGAGTGGTGCTTTAAAGCACATTCAGTTTTATCCAAAACTGATTAACATATCTAAATGAAATGTCCAGTGAGTGGCACTTAAGGTGCGTTCATTATATCGGAAATAGATTAATGTGAATTTAGCAATGTTTTATTGAGTTGGTTGTTGTACGTATTGCAGCAGTTCAGAAATGAAATGAGTGGCTCTATGATAGTGCTATATTGTACACTAAACCATACCCTAAACCTCCAGTGAGTGGCTCTATGATAGTGCTATATTGTACACTAAACCATACCCTAAACCTCCAGTGAGTGGCTCTATGATAGTGCTATATTGTACACTAAACCATACCCTAAACCTCCAGTGAGTGGCTCTATGATAGTGCTATATTGTACACTAAACCATACCCTAAACCTCCAGTGAGTGGCTCTATGATAGTGCTATATTGTACACTAAACCATACCCTAAACCTCCAGTGAGTGGCTCTATGATAATGCTCTATTGTACACTAAACCATACCCTAAACCTAACCGACGTGTTAAAACAAAAGCAAACACTGAACATCTATCCCAAAGAAACCATCCCATTTTGTCTCTACACATTTTTAAATCACACTGGAAGTGTGATTTGTGTTTCATGTTACTTGTAAGTGCAATGATTTTCTGGTTTTGGTTTTATTTGGCAGAAACACTTTACTCTTACTGCAGTGTGAACAAGTGTCACAGCAGCTGCTGAGCGAACACACAGAGTAACGTCATTTAAACACACTTAAATGTATCGGTTATGATAAACAGAGCTGCGTTACCTCATACTAACCGGAAAAGTGAAAATGGCACCGGCAACTGTGCCCCGTCATAATAAAAGTCCCGCCATTTGCTCAGCTCCCTCAACACTCGGCCGTGCTTAGCTTCATACTACAGTAACATTAATAATCACATTCATGAACATGATTTCTGCTCGAGTCCTATCTCAATTCTTTTCCACCGGCTGTGAGGTGAAGACCACATGTCCCAAGATTCTGCACTCAAACCTGGCGTCGTCAAACTACACCTTTGTTTTGAATAGGCGCCCTCTAGAGGATGGAAAAGTTAACAGAGTGTTTCAGCTGGAAACTGCAGTCAAATCTATGTATAGGCATAATTTTTTGGAGATTTTTCAAAAGATAGAGGCTTGTTTTTTCCAAAGAGTCTGTTTATTATATCTAAACTAAAAGGGAAATTATAAGTCTGCATTAAAACCAACACCAAGCCATGAGACCAGCACCTCACCACTCTTAAGCATAAGATGCTAATAATCATCAAAGCGCTCCGTGGACACTAAACAGCTTGCTGAATGCAAATTACGCATCTTTATTCTAATCTTAAGTTGTGGTGTTAATTATTTAGGTCTGACAGTGCCTGCACTTGTAAACAGCATGCTTGTGTGCTTTCAGCGACCACTCGCTAAGTGCCGCTGGTCATCTGGACAGGTTAGTAGGTGCTACTGTCAGTTATTTCATGAGATAGTGGTGCACAGTTCAGTACATCCCCCTACACACACATGCAAGCTCTCTCTGTGAGGCTGCATGTAACACATGGCCCTTTAGCAGTGTACTAAGAGCCTCTCCATTTCCCATTATGGCTCTGGCTGGCACATGCTATTCACCAACTCATGATTCTCTAAAAATACCTCATACTGACCTAGCAGGGCACTCACTAGGGATAAATCGACAAGTATAAACAAGTCAAGAAGCCTTTTTTAAACGCTGACCCCCATGAGAGAGATATGCAAGGGAGCAGTGTTTACTTAGCAAATTAGTTTACAAGCTAATGGGCAGCTACCCCTCTAGCCACCAGTAAATGATATAAAGCCATAAGTGGCTCTCTGAGCTTTCTAGTGAGGGATAGTAGAGCCCTTTGAAATCCTCCACATGTCCGTCTGTTTATATAGCCATGAAAAAGGTACATGATGACTGGTAGAGCTAATGGAAAGAGCTCTAAAGCATGATTTGAATAAGTAGTTTGAAAGCTAGTTTGCTTAGCATAGTCCACACAATTGTTTTAATTGGACGCAGAGCAACAGTATGATGATGCTCACAGCTACACTACTTTAGAATAGTGCGTTACAGGTTTGTTTGACAATACTAAATACAACTGATAAAATGTAACTAAGAAATATAGTTTGATAGAAAAATGAATGTGTATATCAATTTTTAAAAGCAAGAAGAACAAGTACAAGAACAAGAACAAGTCTGTCATTCAGTAGAATCAGCTAAATTATGCATATGCCAAAACGGACAGGATATGACACGAACATCCTCAAACCATGAACAAAGGTAAATGAAAATATGACCCACACTACATCATTTTAATGGTTTGCTTTCACCACAGTGCACATTTTGTGTAGTGAATTCACCAAAAAAGCAGCAGGGTTTCCATTCATATTTGTATGCGAATTTTGGAACATTACATAAAAATTGATGAATGGAAAGGAAACACCAAGATTTGAGTAATATCTCCAAAATCTGCAAACAAATGATGATATATAATACTCTATTATGAAAAGATTAAAACACCATTATTGTGACATTTTATTTTGTAATTTCAAGAAACATGGAAAATTGTTTCTGTCATGGAATATAATTGTGACTTTATATAACACAATTCTTATTTTATAACTAGCAATTGTGACTATCTATCTCACAATTATGATTTTATAACTAGCAATTGTGACTATATATCTCACAATTATGATTTTATAACTCGCAATTGAGAGTTTATATCATGCAATTCTGAGAAAAAAAATTAGAATTGTGATTTAAAAAGCCACAATTAGCTTTTAGTTGTTTATTTAGTGAAACATTCGTATTATTATATATGATGAAAACTGTTGGGTTGCGTAATATTTTTTGCAAACCGTGATTTTTTTCTTTTCTTTCTAGATTCTTTGTTGCATAGAAAGTTAGACTCAAACTCAGGTCGCCTGAAGCACAACTGTCAGATGTCAGAGCACTGCCCATATAGTTAATGGCTCCAACATGAAAGTATTCATTTCTTACCCCCAAAAAACGCCTGAGCTCAAACCTTTGAACAATAGAGTATGATTTTTGTACTGTGTTGGGTCGGCACTTGATTTCCAGTGTAAAATCTGTGAGCTGAAGCAAAAAGCAGCTGCGAATCACTGTTTTAGACACATTACAAAAAAAAAAACATCCCTTATAATTTTAGCATAAAAATTCAAGCAACATTTAAAGATCACAACATGTAACACATGTAACCTGTCGCATGTAACCTGTTGTTTCTCTTCCAGCAAGTGCCATTTGCAGCTGACGTCTATAGGAGGGAGATAATTTCCTGCTTTACCTCCGAGGCGGCTGCAGCTCAGGCCCATTGACATTCAGCGTGCAGGAGGGAAGAGTGCAGTGACTGACATTAGAGACAAGGGAGAAAAGAGAAATAGGAGCACTCTTAGGCAAGAACCTGCGCCTCTGCGTGGAGATGCAATCTGCAGGAGCATATGGGCAGATTTCTCCCCACAAACGCACGCCCGCATGAGCCAGTCCATTGCACTTCAGGTTTATTATAGAGACCACAATGGAGAAAATGAGAGGGGGGACTGTCATAGCCAATCATAGGAAGTGACAGTACAGCCTCAAAACATACATAGAGCACTTTTGTTTTATTATGCATGGCTTTCTTTGATTTGGGGAGGGCGAGTAGTTGGAAGAGCTTCTCTATATCCCAGCACTGGCATTACACCAAAGAATTGCATGGGTCGCAGCACTCTGCACGGCATAGAGCATTAGTAATTGTCCCATAGATTAATTCATGAGCCTCAGGACAAATCACCAAGTAGTAGACTGAGAGATGAACTTTGGTGCCATTCGTCAGATGTTTGACATGTATTACTGAGCAAAATGAAGAGCAGATGCAGTGCATGAAAGCGTTCGTGAAGATCAGAGGAAGAACAGAGTGACTCACATTTACAGGATTATGAGCACTTCTGCAGGGCAATCAATAAAAATTCATTCCGATAAAATATTTAAAAGAGCAAAACTGACAAAATATATGTCGTTAATTGTATCCTGTCAGTGGACCGGGTACTTGATATATCCAGGCTGCGTTTTTTAAAATGACATGCTGATGAGTTGTCCCCCCAAAGAATAAGTACGCCTTTGATAAAAAATTCAATTACAAATAAGATATGATAAGAAGAAATTTGATTTCCTTTTTGATCTAATTAGATCTCTCGTCCTGCTCTCTAAGAGCATAGTTGAGCATTCTGTCAAACTTCAAATGTAAAAGTTTGAAAGTTTGTCACCCACGCATAACGATGTTAGATACAGGACCATACATCTTAACAAATGCCGAGCATACTAGCATCACAAAGCATTGCAGCTTTCCTAATATCCCCCTCTTCTCTCTGACTGAGTTATTCAGGGGATTAGCAGCCCATTATTTTTATTTATTTATTTATTTTTTCATAGTGCACAATGGCATAGCTTAGCGGAGGCATTTTTCTGGCTGCGATTAGACGTGCCTTTAAAATATGCAAAATATAAATGTGGGTCTATAGTTAGACAAGAACTTAAGCCTGCTCAATATTTTACTCATTTAGTGTTCAACTGGTGACATGAAATCATTTTTTGAAAGGATTTTTTTTTTTCGAATGCTCACCAAGGCTGTAAACAATATATGCAGCAAAAACAGAAATATCGTGAAATATTATTACAAATTAAAATAACTGTTTTTTAAAAAAGCTATTTATTCCTGTGATGGCAAAGCTGAATTTCCAGCATCATTATTCCAGTCTTGTGTCACATGATAATCAGAAATCATTCTAATACCCTGATTTGAGGCCCCCTGAAGTTGAGTGGCTTTTTATATTTTTGTAGGAAACATTTAGTCAGGATTTTTCATGAATACAAAGTGAAAAAAAGCATTTATTTAAAAAAAAAAAAAAATAAATAATAATAATAATATATATATATATATATATATATATATATATATATATATATATATATATATATATATATATATATATATAATGTAATGAGACATATTTTTTTTTTTGGTAACATTAGAAAATGTCTGTACTTTCATATAAAAATATACATTTCTTTCAAAAAAATCTTACTGATACCAAACTTTTTAATGGTAGTGTACATATGTATGTCTGTATGTATTATATATATATAACCAGATTGCAAACAGATATGTCATATCTTCACTTTTCATATATTTTTGTGTATTAAACACCATTGGTATAATAATTTATTTGCAGATAATGTGTAATCATATGCTTATGATAATGTTTAATTTAAGCTCTAGTTGTCTTTATCTTGATGTGATTTTAAATATTGCGGATTTCAATGCAATACAGGTCTTGGCTGGATACTTTGGCACATTGATATGGATAATCTCCCCTTGAACACTCAGATTATGATTGCGGAAATGAAGCTGCATATTTCCCAGAGGTATAGGAGTGTGTTTGATTAGTAAACAGCATGACACATTCTATTCTATGGAGGCTACAGTTTCTAAGTCTCTAAGCTTGGTTACATTTACTGAACAAATACACATGTATGTACGTTTGCTCATCCCTCTTACACTCTGAGATTTGCTCCAATTTCCATCATTAATATTCCTGACCATAGTAATCCAAGGTCATTATTAGAGAGCAGACCGTTAAACCCTGGTTGTGACATTTATTGCGAATGGCTCATCTCTACAGTATGTGCTGGATTCCACCCGCCTCCAGTGGCAGAATAAATGCAACCAAATTGTGCGCCTGCCCAAGTAGATTGGGTAAACCCAGCCTGATCTGAGAGCAATTTGATTTCGCCCTGCAACTTCATCTTAAAACCAGTACATTAATTTCTACTGCTTCTGTTAGACTTTTGCGGGAACCAATCGCAGACTGGCTTATCCACCTGCCGTGCTATTGGCAGGTTAAACGCGATGCCGGATAGACAAGCGATGGGTCTTTGCCGGATGATCACGCCTCTTATGGTCTGATTGGTTGAAGGACTATCCAATTGCATACAGAGTCATTTGAATAATGCTTGTTTATCACGCCTTCTGCAGTAGATAATACATAACAGACTCCCCAGACGAGTATTCAATCTTAAATTGAGCTTGGTCTGGTGATAGCCAGACAACTGCCCAAATATAAAAAGTTGTCTTTTTTTACTATATAATCTTAGCATATATATCCTTCTAATGTAGCTGTCAAGGATTTTTTTTCTCCCATTCACAGCTGTGATTTACAGTTTATTTATAAATGTCCTTCACTGATGTCTTCAGAGCCCTGAAAATTTTGCCACATTTGTCTTCTATCATAAACTAGTTAGCTGTAGAAATCTCAGAGCAGACCCAAAACATTATCTCCACATCTCAATTAGATGATATTTGGCTTTCATACGAGGCTGCTTATTTGGTTGTAGCCTCAGGGCTCCTAAAGACTGTTTCTTTAACATCTATTATGATTCAGTTGTTTTCATTCGTAACTTCCCCTTGTGTATTTTGGGTATAGCGCCCCATATTCAGGTTAAAAAAGTCTCTTTACAAGTCCGTCGTAGGCCTTGTCCCAAATGACACATTTCATATGCACTTTTGGTCTTGTGGACTTATCGTGGCTGCAGTGTATGCATGTCCGTTAAATCCATGAAGAGTGTAGGGTGTCCCATTTGTCATTTTAGGTTTCAGAAGGGTGCTCGCGTGCACCCTCTGTGGCGGCTAGATGCGCCCTCGATACGCACTTTTGCCAAGTAGACTTCTTCCAGACAGTCAAAGTGGCATTATGTCATATACTGAATATATACATACACTCATACATATACAGTATACCTAGTGTGTGTGTGTGTGTGTGTGTGTGTGTGTGTGTGTGTGTGTGTGTGTGTGTGTGTGTGTGTGTGTGTGTGTGTGTGTGTGTGTGTGTGTGTGTGTGTGTGTGTGTGTGTGTGTGTGTGTGTGTGTGTGTGTGTGTGTGTGTGTGTGTGTTTCCTGTGATGGGTAGGTTTAGGGGCAGGGGCAGTGTAAGGGGATAGAAAATACGGTTTGTAGTGTATTTAAACAATTACGCCTATGGAACATCCCCATATGTCACAAAAACAAACATGTGTGTGTGTGTGGGGGGGGGGTATAATCCCTACGTTATGGGGACAAAATAACGTCGCCACAAAGTTGGCAATATCCAAAATCCTTGTCCTTGTGGGGACATTTTTTAGTCCCCATGAGGAAAGCATCTTATAAATCATACAGAGAAAGTTTTTTTGAGAAAGTAAATTTAGGAAAAAATTAGGGGCAGGGGCAGTGTAGGGGGATAGAAAATACGGTTTGTACAGTATTAAAACCATTACGCCTGTGGAAAGTCCTATAAAATTTATATAGATATAAATTTCAGGATCTGAATGTTTTTGCAAGGCACTGAAGGAAGGTAAAATTAATAAATCATGCATAATGAATCAAAATGATCTAATTGCATCTTTTTGAACATCCAGTGCTCAGCTACTAAATATTTTTGGGTGAGACCACAGAGGTCTAAAGATCTGTTAAGAGTCAGAATACATTAACATCTAGACTAGACTAGACTAGACTAGACTAGAATAGAATAGAATAGAATAGAATAGAATAGAATAGAATAGAATAGAATAGAATAGAATAGAATAGAATAGAATAGAATAGAATAGAATAGAATAGAATAGAATAGAATAGAATAGAATAGAATAGAATAGAATAGAGAATATGATGCTGTTTTGCCTCCCAGAATAGTGCGGTTACATCTTCTACCAGCAGGGGGCAACTGCCCATGCTAACTAGCCAAACCTTGACCCCTGCAGTGAAATATGATTGTTTAATTAATACTGTAAAATGAATAGTGTAGGATATCACTTAAAATAATAGCACATAATAAGCGGCATCATATTTTTACTAACACACAAACACTGATGCAGGATTATTAATGTACTCCGCTTCAAATAGATGTCGACAACATGGGACTGTTTTTAATTTTGATGCTGAATGTACACTGATATTCACAGCGGTATGCCCATGAGTTGAGAGCGCTTTCGCTTTATAACTGGTTTGCTTTAAGAGACAAGAGCAAATGCACTCAGTGTACAGCAACCAATGTGCTATTAGATAAAAAAGCTCACTCCTGTGTCTAGAGCCCATAGTCATAACAGCATCTCCACTGCCTGGAGAAAGGCAGAGAAATTGTGCGTGTGCGCGATTGAATACTTCTAGTGTGCATTATAGAAGTGTGTGGGTGAGATAGTGAGGAAAATAGCATATGTGTGTGTGTATATAAGAGACAGAGTAAGACAGCGAGCAAGGGGGAAAGAGAGAATAACAAGACATCGGTTTGTGTTTGTCTGTGTCATTCGAGGTAACATAGGCTGCGGAAAAGTCGTTTCTGTCTTCGATCAGACACAGCTCAGGTCTGAAAAAGGAAATATTTTTCATCTGTCAAATGCTTATCAAAAAATATTTGAGGTTCTATATAGAAAAGTCCACTTATGTGAAGGAAGCCCCTTTTAAACATTAAAGATATCATAAATAAAGCTGCTATGAACGCTTGAATCCACCTCATATATATAAAAAACTATATTTCACAATTTCAATGCTTTTTCACATGAGAAAAAATTCATAATCAATTTAATATTTCATCCTTGCGACCAACTTTTCATAACTGAATTTTATATTTAGATTTTTAACTTTATTTTGCACAACTGCATGACTTTTTTTCTCATAACTGTGACTTTTGCTTGCAATTGTGTCTTTTTCTCATACTTTCAACTTTATTTCTCATAATTGCATTTTTATCACACATTTGTGACTCTCAAAATTATTATTTATGAAAGCTGCAACTTTCTCCCAATAGCAACTTTGTATCTCAGAATTGACTATTGTTCTCATAATTAGGACTTTTAATTGCGACTATATCTCAAAACTGCATATATATTACTATATATATATTAGTTGCAGTTTTGAGATATAGTAGCAAAAAATATATATATATATATATTTTTTTTTTGTATACCGTATTTCCACACACACAAAAAAAACACTTTGAATTTCTCAATTGAATCTTACAATTGCAACTTTTTACACCAGTTTTTCTCAAATTGTGATTTTCACCTTTCTACACGTGTACAGTCCCTATAAACAAGGTCACTGCATTATACTAGCCTGACAAGCCAGACCCACATCAAAATGTTTGGTCTCATTCCGATTAAAATAGTTCCGATTGAAAAATGAAGTGGACTGTTTACATGAGACGTTATCTAAACCGATCTGGGGTTTACATGTGCTGACTTTCAATAGCAATCATCACAGAGCAGTTTGTCTGCCGCATCAGAAATGTCGACGCCATCCTTTCCAGCAGCTGGAATGTGTTCACGGATGCCATAGCAACTCTCAACGGCCGCCAGGACTTATATGGTTTTATAAAAGCTCTTTATTTATTGTAAAGTGTAATCATCTCAGAAAAAAATAATTCTTCTGTCAGGCGCAGTTGAAGTAAAAAGTGCCTGGGGCAAACGCTGTCAAGATGAGAGGATGTGTCATTATGCCAACATTATCTTCATAACTTCAAACGAAATAAAAAGTTTACCCCTCAAAAAAATTAACATTCCTCTCTACATTACAGCCTTCGTGTGAGTGCAGCGCGGTCAGTGGTGAAGGCGCGCACTGTGAAGTATTTGGGTCAGGTCGTTTACATGGTTACATTTTCGTTTGATCAGTTCATGAAAAGGTTTATCCCACCCCTCTCAAACCGATTACAATTTCATTCGGTTTGAGCATTTTTGCCAGCTTCTTTCTTCATTTTTGCTGTGTTTACTAGAAACGCAAGCGCAACTCTGCCGTCATTATGTTAAGCCCCACTCACCGACTCTATACACGATGTGATTGGCCGAACCAGAGTTTGGCTTTTACAGCTCAGAAGTGTATTGAGAGTTGCTAGACGACACTCGCGGACAGATAAGATTTCCTGCCGCTAGGGTGCGTCTAGATTTCTAGGCTAGCATTATACTATAATCATGCAAAAAGTAGTTGATACTCAATAACACATGTTGGGTTTATGTGACCCTTAAACTGGCTCATCATACATTCTTATATCTTCTCTGATCATTCTCTTGTAACATGATTTCTGTACTGACCAATATCCAAAGGTATCGATCGTCACAGAAATGCATTTGCTTCTTACAGAGAATTTTAAAAGGTCAGTTTGACTCTCTGGCCTTGTATACACACTTTCTTGATTAATACAAGACAAACCACTTTGCTAGAGAGCGTTTCCCCTTCAAATCAATTTCAAATCAGTCATACAAAACTTCAAAGACAGCTCATTAGGAAGATTGTAGAATCTGCGCACCTCAGCCAAAGACAAATGTTGTTATTTCAGCTTGGCACTGCATTCAAGTTGTTGTTTAAGGTCCCTTAATACCCAATTTACTTACAGAAATTAAGTGAATTAATCTTTCAGGGACTGCCTGCACAGATGCCTGCCATTTGCTTTTAAGTGGGAAAAGTGTTGATATAGAAATGGCACCTCATAACAATTTTAAAGACAAACAAAGAAATAAATGCATATGGCAGCTTAAATTCACCTTGCCAAGTAGCCTTAAACAGACTCGCTGCATCTACATGTTTTGTAAGGACAAGCAAATTGGCTTGAACTCAGGTGACCAAGCGTTGTATCCTGAGGCAGCAGTCTTGTTTTCCCATAGGATGTGCAACTGAAGAACTCAACCAGACGAGTGGGTTTAATTTCATTGTTTTCCTAGTATTGTATTGCACAGTAATAGTCTAAGTCTTAATTGCTAGCTTTTGCAAGACTGTCAAATAAAAGCCTGTTGTTGATTATGGGTAACTTGTGTTCTATGCCATTACTGATTCCGGAACAAAGAGAAGACCTGCATTAAAATACATTTGGGTGGGCAAAATACCATTTCTGTTGTTTAACACCATTTTAATCAGAGCCTCGAGATGAATCTCAGTCTCTGAGAGGAGTCCCTCTCGCTGAGCAACATCCACAGTGACATGTTCACATTCCACTAAAATAACTTTGCTCCCGATCAGGTCATTGAGCTGCCACTTTGACTCTGTGTGGCTGCTAGAGAGCACGAAATCTGACAGCTAGCTGCGCTGATCATGTACATGATTTGATTAAGGAAATCACACTAATGCCATTTATTCCCTGGACTAATTATAAATGATTCTGTTTTTGTGCCGTGGTGAAACTGAAGTGAATAAAGCTCAATCTAACTTTCATTCTCAGCAGCAGCCTCAAATAGAAGCCAAATCAATCCAGTTACCTTTTCCTTTTAATCAGGCCTGCGAGAGCTCATAGGGAGATGGATGTTTATATCAAATGCTTCGGTGGTCTTGGCTAACAAAGAGATAGAGATTTCAAAACCTCTGCAGCTCAATTAACATTTGCAAACTTTATCTCAAACCTCCATCCATCTGTCAGAGGGAGAATCAACTATCTCAGCAACTCAGGTTCTCTCCCACATGTAGCCACAGAGCTGGAAAGATTTATTAAAAAAAAAAAAAAAGAGACAAAGAACAATCTTGTTGATTAACCATTGTGTTGGCACATTTTATTCAAGTGAGTCTTGGCTGCTTCTAATTTTGGGCCATTAAATGAGTGACTATTCCAGGCAGTTAATCTTATTATTCCTGGCTACCTGTAGTCAGTCCGGCGATAAACCTTTTCGCTTACTTGCATGTTTGTAGCAAGTGTGTGCAATAAATCTGTGTTGGTGAGATCAGTCATTCATAATTCTCACGGTTGGAAAATGGTTGAGCTGCTTTAGGTGGTGATGCAGAACAAACATGGATTTTATATTATAAGACCTACCATCCAATTATTTCTAAGAACCAATTTCTCCTTGACTCTATTGATTTTGCAGTGCTAACTCTCTGCAAGGCAATTAGCCAAGTAATTAAATTATGTAGTAATATTAAAGTGGTGGGCGCTTCAGGCTATATTAAAACCCATGCCTAATTCACCCAACATTGTGTTTGCAAAAACTTCTTTCTTCATTTTAAAAATGTTCCTAATATATCATGTTTTTTTCCTGACAGTCTCATTTTCATTAAAAAAAAGACTAATAATAAAGCGTAAAATATACGGTAAAGGCTTTATGTATAATACATTCTAAAAGTATTTTTAATGCATGAATTATGAATGTAATACACCTCATAATGCATCTTGTGAATAATTGCAACCACAGTTAAAATACATATATTCACTGTTACACCTTTAGAAAGTATAATGCAATAAAACACGACAAACAATCAGTTTCAAGGAATCTGCAAATATTATAATGCATTTTAACTTTGGTTGCAATTTTGTGCGAACAGATATAATGCATTATAACGTGCATTATGCATACCTTTATGATGCATTACAAATATACATGTATAGTGTGTTAACAAATATACTTATGCACCAATAAAAAGAAAAGGTTACACTTTCAATGCAATAAGAACAACTCTACTGCAGCTGACAGAACACTGTGGATAGGCATTTGTTCATCCAGTAACACTTTACAATAAGGTTTTATTATGCATTAACACAAACTAACCATGAGCAATATATTTGTTACTGCATGTGTTGAACTTTGCTAATGTTAGTTACAGCTTTTCATTGTTTGTTCATGTTAGCTCACACTGCATTAACTTATGTTAACAAGTACAACTTTTGACTTTTAACAAATTCAACTTTTAAATGTTGAAATTAACATTAACAAAGATGAATAAATGCTCTAGATATTCTGTACATTATTAGTTCATATATAGTTAGTTAATGTTAACCAATGAAACCTTATTGTAAAGTGTTACTATTCATCCAATAGCCATCTCTTTAAGAGTTGAACAGACGCTGGGTTGACAGTCAAGGTAAAGTGTCGTTGTTAAGGGTAGCTAAGCAGGGAATCCAGCAGCTCACTTTCAGCTTGTCTATAACACATGAATCAAAAAGCTACATTCTGAAAATAAACTGCCGGTGTGTTCAGATGTATGATGCATTTGAACATCAGAATTGCTTTACAACTTATTTGTAATGGGGAGAATGTTAACACCATACGAGCACCACAAGGGGAAAACAATGGTAAGATTAAGAAGTCAAATTACACTGGTTTATGATTTTGATTTGTGATTATGGATGACAGAACTGATATAATCTGAAAACAGCAGGTTCTCTTGTTTAGTTTGATATAATGCACTCTAAAAAAATGCTGGGTTAAAAACAACTCAAGTTGGGTTGAAAATGGACAAACCCAGCAATTGGGTTGTTTTTACCCGCCCATTCACTGGGTTAAAACAATTTCCATTTGCCATTTGTCCAATGTCCATTTTCAACCCAACTTGAGATGTTTTTAACCAAGCAATTTTTAAGAGTGTGTATAAAAACCACACTTTTCGTCTACATGTAAAAAATAACTAGCAATATCATGCCTGGCCAGACAAAGAATGTTGTAAAATGTTCACTGTACATCTACTGGATCTCCCAAATTGCACAGACAGAATGGTAAATTTGGTCAACAAAAATAAGGGTGAATAACACACTTTTGCCTATGTTTCATGTCATTTTTTAAAGTTTGCTTCTTCTTTTTTTACTGCAAATTTTTATTTAAAAAATGAATAGATTTACAGTAAAACTGGGCGATAGGGGGTAAGAATATTGTTATTACTTAATTAAATAAATGTACTTCTAATATTTAATGATGCATGTTTGATAAAGCCACACTAAATCCATTCATAAAACGTAATGTTTTCTATTAGTATTGGCAGTGGTAGGTTGTAACTGCAGAACTTGCACTTAAAAATAATTTACACCGTTTAAAGGTAAGCACTGTATTTATAAACAACTTTAATTTGTAGCGAAAATTGTAATATTTTATAAAATGTTTTAGTTGCAGTCCCTGGTTTCCTTTGAATTTCACCAAAACTGAAACGCTCTCGTACTTTTTTGCACCGAAACGCTTGTAATTGTCTTGTTTTTTAGGTTAAATTTCATCTGTACCAGTGTACCACCTAAATATCTGTGCTATTTTTCTATCACAGGCTCGAATGATTGTTGGTCCTTGCCGACCGTGATAAACTGCAAATGACCACAAGACCAACATGCGACTGCAAATAATGCAAGTTCAAGAAGAATCCACAACTACACCGGTTACATCTGTGGAGTAAATGACACCGGACTTCACTAACGCACGCCAGCGTGCCAGATGCTTCCCACTGCACACCGCTGCAAAAGAGCCAAGGAAACAGTTTCAACTTACGGGATGATGGAGAAGCTGCTTGAGAGAGGCTGAGGTGGCTTAAAATCCACAGCAAGAGCTTCAGTCCGGTGCCGGTGGGTGTCTGCATCTTCGAGTACAGTGAGCTCAGCGGAGACGCAGTTACTTTTCCTCCTCGCGTGCGCTGTCCGGAAGAGCAGCTCCACAGTGCGAAGCCTCTAGATGAGCGAGACCCGCACTAACCGACGCTTCTCGGCGGTGATAGTCACTGTGGATAAATTTCAGCGCAACAGTCCGGCTTTTTAACGACAAAAGACTACAGTGGAGCACTTTAACGCGGTATTTCAAGCCATGTCGAAGCGCGTGGCGCCGCGCGCTTCAGTATGTGACGCCTGTCTCGCGGAGGTCGCTGTCCAGGTGCTGAAGTTACTACACGCAGCGCGCGCTCGTCCATATAAACAGAGAACCCCTCTCTCCTCTGAGTTGGTACATTCCACGAAACAGTGGAGCAGCCCTCGCGGGACAGGGGCCATTGCTTTGAGCGCCTTCTCATGGGCAGCAGAGAATAGATAACATATGAATGAGAGTCGCTTTTATGTTTTAACTAAAGCTGTTTCTGGAGGACTGCTGATAATGAGTAAGATCTTGGCCGTGGAGTTCACTCAAATTACAAGGGCGGTCATCCGGGATGTTTAAGTAATTGATATACTACTGCAGAACTATACATACTGTACAAACAGGTCCGCTAGAGGGCATATGGAATATCTACAGCGTGAGAAAAAGAAAAAAATATATATTTTTAGGGCTGCCAAAGTTAAGATGTCAACATAAAATGCTTAATTTGTTAACATTTTTGGTAACGCTTTAGAGTAAGGTTCATTAGTTAACATTAGTTAATGTATTAACTAACATGAACTAACCATGAGCAGTTAATTTTTTTACTGTATTTGTTAACATTAGTTGATAAAAAAATCCAGCTGTTCATGGTTTGTTCATGTTAGTTCACAGTGCAATAACTAATGTTAACAAGGTTTTAATAATGCATTAGTTAATGTTGAAATTAGCTTTAACAAACATTAACACATGCTTTATTTATGTGCATGCAGTGCAGTTCATTATTAGTTAATAACTCATTTTAACTAATAAACCTTATTTTAAAGTGTTACCCTCTTCTTCTTTTTTAAACAAATTCCAGTCTTGTTTTATTCTTTTTATAAGGGTTGGAAATAGTCCACAGTTTTTAACAGTAAGTATAAAAGCCAAATCTGCATATTTGTTTGTGAAAAAAAAGGTATTCATATCTCCCTTTTCCTCCGTGGCTCTGAAATTTATTGAAATATATTGAAAAGTGCTCTACAAATACATTTGAATTCCATGGCAGTAGTTATATTCAATTGAACACTCAAGTTTGACGTTTTTCATCACCTTTTGTTAACACTTCTCTATGTGGTGGATTTTAAAAATCCTTTTGCAGGACTGTTAATTTAACATATTTTTTAAAACGTATATTTGTTATCATACAAAATGTAAAAACATTTTATCTTTAAAATGTTTTAAATTGGTTTATTTATCATCAAGTTGGATATGAAGGGAGGTTCATCTAAAACAAAATATTGAACACCTTTTAGGAATGTTCTTTCTTTCTTTTAATGCCATTCAATACAAAATCGTGGTCATTTAATAAATAATGCTGTGATATTCACAGAATGTATATTTCTTTGTAGACTTCAAGTCTAAAATAAGTTGATTACAAGTCGCAAGTAATTTATTGAAAATCATAGTTTCCACAGTTTCTCTGGTATGGTTGATGAAGTCTAATTGTGAAGGTTGATTCAGTCATGTTAAATAATATTTTTTAACTTTAATTTAAAAAAGTCACTTTTTATACCTGACAAAACACGTTTTACTGTGCAGTAATCATGGTAATCTTTTAGTACTTTGGAGTTCAGTTTTATATTTTTGCAAATTCAATAAAGCATATAAAGTGGATTCACAACCTTCTGCTCCATCACTGGCTTTTTTCATCTTATCTGGAATAAAAGTGGCCTGCAATCCTCACCTGTGTGTATGCTTGGATTCGCGTATGATATTTACCCACCTGTTTGAAAAGCAAACCCTCAGCAGAGTGTGAAAGAAACGCCATCTGTGCAAAGGCAGAGAAGGACAGCAGATACTTTCACTTTTTTTCCAAGTTCTCGTCTATCAAAAGCATTGCTGCTGAAAATGCGACACCTCTCATCCTGTGATTTTTTCCCCCCTCTATGGCTGAGCAGGTGTTTTGCGTAATAACTTCAGGATGGAGATAAACATTTGCTTTGCACCGCATCAACAAGCACAGTGGGTAAAAGAAAAACAAACTTAAAACAACAATTCATCCAAAAATGAGAATACTGTCATTGTTTACTCCCCTTCTTGTCGTTTCAAACCCATGGCTTTCTTTCTTGTGTGAAACACAAAAGGAGATGTTTAGCAGAATGTCTGAGCTGCTCTTTTCCATACAGTGAAAGAGAGTGGGGAACAATGGCTTTCAAGCTCTGAAAAGAACAATAAAGCAACAAAAAGCATTAGTCCATAAGGCATGTTTAATATATCCAAAGTCTTCTTTTTAAATCAAATGATAACTTTATGTGAGAAACAGAACAACATTTAAGTTGTTATATACTGAAATTCTATATTTTCTTTCATTATTTGAATACAACATTTTGGACGTTCAACGACATGAACCATCCTGTGTAGCAAAAGTACTTTCAGTTGCATGATTAATTCTGCATTAAAACCATAATGAACCCATCTTGAAAAAATAACATGTGAAAGTTATGTTTATGGAGATCAATATTGCATCTGTTGGGTAAGACTTGGAAACTCAAATCAAACAGCATGACAAAACATCCCAGTTAATGCATCTTAGATCAAGGAATACAATATGAACTCTTTGAAACATTAGACTCATTCCATATTGATAGTAATATCATTAAAAACTAATTTTCTATTGTTTAAAAATTCTCTAATGAAATGTTTTTAAATTAGCACCTTTAGAGCACAAATGTAATAGTCTTGATTTCTTTAGATCCTCATTTATAACTCATTCATGTATTCCACTGGACAAATTAACAAAATCTATCATCCTTAGGTTCTAATAATCAAATTCTAGCATTATTTCTCTTGTATTCATAATGGATTACTCCATCTTTGGAGGTCAATAGTTCATTATATTGAAATGAGAGGCTTCTCATATAAATCAGTGGAACTGAGAATGAAATCAGATTTCGAGGGTGAAAACGCTAATGTCATGGAATTATAAATCATGAAAAGACAGACTCTTTGTGACCTATGAGCTGTGCAGATGTCTCCAAAAAAAATGGAATTACCTGAATTGCTGTGCTGAGCATATTCATTTAGCTATTTGAGAGAATAATTGGTTCCTGAAATACTGCATAGAAATAATTAACCAAGGAGTCCAGGGGAAAGAAGACCTAACAAAAAATGTTAGATGATAGGCATCCTAATACCTAATCTCTAAGCTCAATATTCTCTTAATGAAGGAGTCGTGTAGTCCAGACTGTAAGAAGTGCAGAATAGTCTTTACATAATAAAATCAACATTGATCCAAGTTAATGGTGTACAGCTCTGGTCATCCCATGATACAGAGGTATTGCTTTTTGCTTTATGGTTGAAAAATACAGTAACTGGGAAGATGGTATAAAAAAATGAGACTTGCATGCCTTGATGTTGAATATCAAGGGCTAAACCCATGGCAAATAGAGTCTGGGTTAAGTTATCTCATGCACTGAATTTGTTTCAAGCCATGTTAAAAGCATAACCCCACACCTATGTGTGGTTTCCCTTTTTGTCAACAATGGACTGAAATGTTTGTCAAACATGCATATAATTCTTCAAAAAATGTAATCAAACAGGAATATCAAAGACTGTATATATGAAAATACAGTCCACTACTATTAATTATGAATAAGCTAAACTGCAACATGCAATATGGTCCGCCTTCTAAAGTAAAAGAGCCAATCACTGGTTGGTAAGTAATTGCTGCTCTTAAACATTCCGGTTCCCATCGAAACCTGAGAATGCACATTGGCTAATATAACCTGAAAAAAGAGGCTTTTTAACACTCTTTGATAATACGAAACAACATTTATAGGATAGTTCATGTTACATTTTGTTGCTGATTTGAAGTATGTTATTTAATTGTGAGTTCGGCAAGCAATTTTTGAGAAATACAGTATGCCAAACAGAGTAGTATGTCCGAGTTCATAGTATTCGAAAAACAGTGGGCAAATAGCCAGATGACCTACTACTTTCCAGTGAGATGTTGAAATGCACATGCGCTGGACACTTTACTACTCCATGAGGCCATGAGGATTTATGAATGGAGGTGAAGGGACGCAACTGATGTTGGTAGGTCACATGATAAGGACAACACGCTGAATAATATTTTTTAGTTGGCAGGGTTTTATTTTTAAAGGTGTCATGAACTGGCTTTTTTATACTGTTGTCTGAGGTCAACTAATGACGTTTGTGTGGTGTTTCCATTCAAAAACATCATAATTAATAAGTTATAGACTATTTTCTACACTGGTTTTGAGGCTGTCTTCTGAACGCTGGGTTTTGATGGGCGTGCCACACTGGAGACTTGGAAGTAAACGCCCACAGCTAGGATTGGATACGATTCGCATATTTAATGAGCTTCAGCTCCGCTGTCAGTTCAGTTTACATGAGGGAGGGTTTATTTTAAAGATTCTCTCACAGGGCTTGTAAACGTCTTTATCAAACAAACACAATTATTTATTTCTCTTCCACACGTGATTGATTGGAATATTATTTTTGTATTACTTGGCCTGCCCAATCGGTGTATACTTCCCAAACCACGGAGTATATTCAAATGATTTTTGGTATGAATATCTAAGCATGCAATATCAAGTGCAATTGTTTTAATCAACACTTAAATGTGTGAAAGTTTATAAAAATAAAAAAGCAACATTTTGAGCAAAATGCTGAGAAAATTGAGATTTTGTCAAAAACTACGTACAGATCAGATTTAGAACGATGATCAAAACACAGGTGGAGTGGATAGAGTCCATCAACATCTCTAATGCTTGAGCATTCATATAGCCTTCCAACAGAATTTCATTCGACATTTCATTAGGTAACATTTTGGCAGTTTTGATTGATATGCTGTTTAATGTTGATGATCACATTATTTTACAAATGCATCTGCAGACATATCGCTCGTTTTTGCTTCTACTTCACCAGTAGTTTGATCAGAAGATTCAGTATACTCTTTGGAAGATGCATAATAGTGCCCCCTATCATATAACAGGGAAAACATGGAAATCCACACATTTCTGTAAAAGTGGTGTCTCATACGTAAATGATGGAAAATACAGTCAATGGCAGGGAAAGAGGTAATATTTATCTCACATTTCAAAATGTTATAGAGTGATGAAAAAATACTGCATTTTAAAAAAGGCACAAAATAAGAATCTCCACACCCAATACCTCCCCTTCTTTAAAGCTGCTATCGTGACCCCACACCTAATCGCAAACCTACCTGTACTGGGGGTAACAATCTGGCAGGGTTTAGAATTCGGCACAACACCAGGTTAATGGAAAAAAACATTTTGGGCTATAGCTCAACTACAGCCAGTACCTCAAGCCCCAGCATTGTTCTATGTTCCAGTGAACTTCAGACTACAATGAATATACTGTACGTTCTTCTTTCAGACTTCAAAAGCTTTGAATGACATTGGGATCTTGTGAGGTTATGGACATCCCTCTCTTTGATATCAGGTCTGCTGTTCATCTAGTCTCAGAAACATGGAAAGGCCAACAGGGCTGACATGAAAGATCTTTTTTTTTTCAAGTCTCGACTCCTTAAACATTTTTTCTCTCCTTCAGAGACTTAAGTAGTCAAGTCAAGTAAAACTTTTTGAGAGTTCTCTCTGAAGTGCATGTATTTTCCACACCTGAAAAACTTCTGTTGATACATTCTTTGCCAGATGACGGAAGTCATTTGTTTTATTGAAGTAGTGCCCCAGGGCAAAAACACAAAGACTATCCTTTAAATCCTTAATAATAACCTTTAAAAAAAAAGTTTGATTGTCGAAGCTGGAGAGTTGATTTATGAGGAGCAGTTTGATTATGCCTAACTGTAAATAAATATAGACTTATTGCTATTTTTCAAGTGTCTTACAAAGCTTTGGATTCAATTTGGATCATTCTAAAACATGTCAAATGAGCTGTTGTGTATACTTTACAATTTGTTCAAACTTTTCAATTGTTTTAAACACTCCAGTTATCTCATATATATTTTTTGCTCTGCCAACAGAAATAGTTCCAAATGAATCACAGAAGATCATCCGTTTCATCTCTGAGCAACAGTAGTGATAGCCTGACTTAGTCACACTCAGATTCTAGTCAGAAGAATATGAGTCTGATACTGCTCCACTGGGCTGTGATTTTGTGGGGTGTTGCAACCGAACGAGGAAAGAAAATGCCTCTGCACTCATACTAGACCTACAACCAATCAGAGCAACTCATAGCTGTCAACAGAACTAAACTCTACGCATGCTGGAAGAAGTAGAAGAAGAAAATGAGTGTAAACCACTGATCTATATGGAGAGTCTTTTCCGGTGTTGTAAAAATAATTTAAGGTTAAATGGACTACTTACCAACACAATTCTTGAGAGAAAGAGTAAAGGTGAATGCATATACAAACAAGTTGTACGTTTAGGATTAGAATGAATTCAACCCAAGCAGTCTTTGGTGATGTGGATAATTACAATACGTTGGATCTGTCCATCATTGTATAAAGCGCGCCCTGACAATTTGATTGGCCCGTACAGCTCTGGTTCGAGCATAGTTGCTCCACAACAGATCAAGTCCAGAGCGAACTTCTTGACCTCACATGATGTCGGTGGGGCTAAATTTGGCTGGCACTCAGGCTAGAGTAGTAATGTAGTTTCTGAATGAATCAGCTGAGTGAATGATTGCACGATTTATAAAGACGGTCCTGTATATTTCCTTAATGAATCAGTGTTTTTGAACAAATCAATTTGTTATTACTTTTGTAGAATTGCTTTACGCCTGCTACATTATAAATAAAACGTGCAGCATATTTTCTCTTAATTATGACTAAATGAATTTGAATCAAAATGCCATAGAATGCAGCATCCGTCGATTGAAATTATCCGGATATGCTTTTGCAGGTTATTGAATTCTTTCCCCACATGATTCTGTGAAAGGTACTTTGTGTTTGCCGCATGGGATAAGGTGTCATATCTCTCGTCTCCGGAAATCTTTCCCAGAATAGCCATGTTTTATCTGCTGAGCTCTTGTTTCAGTTGTTTACATCTTATTACAATGGGTTCAGATGAGAGGGCAAGCATATTTGTCTTTGAAATGAGAGGTTTCAAAAGGCATTTGAGTGGAACGGCATTTCCCCAAAAAAGCAGCCATCTGATTGGAGAATTGTGCATGCTAGCTTCATTCCTGGCCTTTAAATACCACGCTGGCAAGTGCCACGCTTGTTATTTCCACGCTTCTGACGCTGCCATGCTTTTCATGGTTGTTCTAATGGTGCCTTGATACACACGACAAAGCACACAGATCTGGCTCATTAGACCACTCTCTTAGTTTGCCCATTCTTTCTTTGGAAACCTTTCAGGGTCAAGGAGAGAAATAACATTCATCACCAATCATTCATTCCCATTCATTTTTGTTCCATTGTTTGGCATCATATAATTTGCATGCTTAAAGTTTTGAACATGCATTGTGCTTTATATTTTTCAAAGTAGATCTAACAGGGAACGTTCTCAGAACTGTGACTAACGTTCTTTCAGTAATAGAATGTTAATTTAAAGGTATTTTGGTAACACTTTACTTGAAGGGGTGTGCATAAGACTGACATGACACCTTCATAATCATGACATGACACGCGTCATGAATATGAAGGAGTTTTTATGCATGTTTATGACAACTGTCATTAAGTGTCATTCGCTTAATTATGTCATTTTTAATGCAATGATGACATTTCAGAGTTGTCTTTGTTATGACAACTTGACATAAACCAATACATCACAACCTGTCAGTGTCTTTGTCATGACAACTTGACATTACCAAGACAACATAACCTGTCATAAACATGACATAACAGATTATCAAATTTAAGAAACTTACTTAGCTTATAGGGTTAACCTTAAACTGTTATGTGGTTGGTTTTGATGTTGACTGAGGCCATTATAATGTCATACATTTTTTTCAGTGGCAAAAGTTTAATTTGTCATTAAAATGTAATTAGGTGTTAATACGCTGTCAAATTATTTTTTTAATAACAGCATCATTAATATTTTTCAGTTCACAATGTTTTATTTTATTTTTTAAGTTTCCTCCACCAGCTTCAACAGAAGGTTAGATAATAGACAATTTCAAATGTCTTAAAAATATGAAAAGGAGTTCGAGAAATAAGATCAATCATTTAATTTTTAAGACCTGCCCTCTCACAGAACTGACTCTTAAAAACACAAGGCATGAATTTATACACAGGTGACCAGCACCAATTAACGCAAAAAGGGGAAAACACGTACATAAATAATGGCCATTACACAAAATAAACATATATATATCAACATCATATACACACATAAACAAACACAGAAAAATAACACTTTGTCAAATGACTTCACTTTATAAATTATCTTCCGATGTATAAAAATAAGAGGAATAGTCTTTAGAGCCCCACTCCGGGCTGAACAAGGAATGGTTGTGTCTAGATCAAGCGGCAACCTCCCGCGATCTCTCTTGAAGCCAATACGGAAGTAATGTAAACTGCAATTCCTTAACTGGCCGCTAGAGGCAGGCTCCAGAAGGGAGCAGAATCTCATTGAGCCCCATGTTAAAATTCTCAACTTTACAGCAGAATAAAACATGTTTACAGCCTGGTACAAATTGTGGTTTTGGCTTATAAGGCTAATTTTGATCTTCATGACAACTCTGAGGGGGGTGAATTTTTTTATAACTCATTCGTTTACGTTATATAAAGCCTTAAGGCTCTGCATAATTAAGGGCGTGGTTACAAGTGGATAGCCATTTATCCGCCGTCTATAGTCATTGCGTCACCTCAGCTCCGCGCACATCCCGCCTTTTTGCCCATTTTCTATTATCCGGGAGTGACACGCGATGATTCGCTCACAAGATGGCAACGCCCAGCTCGGCCATACTTTAAGCTTCAGAACGGCTTATCGGAATCCTATGGGTGACGTCACGGACACTACGTCCATATTTTTTTACAGTCTATGGTCTAGATCCTAGGCCGGAACATTATATATAGGGCCAACGTGTCCGCCCGAACCCCTTTTGACGGTGCACCAGCACACGAGACTCCACCACAGCAAACGGAATGGTAAGAATAAACTCAAACTATTCGTTAAAGAGTGAGCGAAAGTTTAAATAAAGTATATTAAACCCAAAATAACGTTGTTGTGAATTGTTTTTACTTACTGCAAACTAAATTGACATTAAAGACCTAAACAAACTAACCTGACTGAGGCTCTGCCAACATCTTTTACAGCGTACACATAACCAGTGGTGCCACCATAGACATCATCATATCGGTGTATATGTCTATGCCACTCTATCATTTTGAGTTATATTAATATTTTTGAATGACTCTGTACGATTTCCTCTATGATGCCATATTTCAGGTCAAGCTAAATATTCATGACACTGTTATAAAATAATTTGACAGAGTATTGACACTTAATGACATGTTAATGATAAATTCAACTTGTACCACTGTAGTTTAGGTCAAGAAATATATTCATGACAGTGTTATGAAATAATTTGACACAGTATTGACACTTAATGACATGTTAATGACAAATTCAACTTGTACCACTGTAGTTTAGGTCAAGAAATATATTCATGACAATGTTATAAAATATTTTGACACAGTATTGACACTTAATGACATGTAAATGACAAATTAAATTTATTAAAAAATCATGACATTATAATAGCCTAATGACAGCCAACGTCAAAACCAACCACATGACAGTTTAATAATAATAATAATAATAATAATAATAATAATAGATTTTATTTATAACACACTTTTCATTCCGAAGAATCTCAAAGTGCAACAAAGGGAAAAAATAGCAATACATGAATAACAAGTAAAAATTACATCTCAACATCATGCCGGACGCTGATGACGCTAGCATGGAGCAAACTTCAGCCACCATGCAGTTCAAGCCCGAGGGAGACCACCAGTGAGCAGCCGACACCCAGAAGAGAGAGCAGCCGCAGCGAGCAACATCAAATGTCCTTCAAACCAAAACCAACCACAAATTCAAACAAAAACAGAAGAGAAGCGGTGAAAAAACGGCAAACAACGTCCTCTCAGTGGCTGCCAGCAATCAGCAACAGTCCCAATAGTAGCTCTGACTGTTAGACTAGTCACAAACATAAGAAAATAAAATAAAATCTAAATTTAATAGTAAAGTTAACATGATTTGTGGGTGGAGAAGCGGCGAACCGACAACGCCAGCATCCTCTCCCCCACGTTGCCTAGCAACTAATGTAATGTAAACCCAAAAAGCAAAGTAGTTTCTTAAATTTGATAATTAATCTGCTATGTCATTTCATGTCTGTTTATGACAGGTTATGTTGTCTTGGTAATGTCAAGTTGTCATGACAAAGACACTGACAGGTTGTGATGTATTGGTTTATGTCAAGTTGTCATAATAAAGACAACTCCGAAATGTCATCATTGCATTAAAAATGACATAATTAAGCGAATGACACTTAATGACAGTTGTCATAAACATGCATAAAAACTCCTTCATATTCATGACACGTGTCATGTCATGATTATGAAGGTGTCATGTCAGTCTTATGCACACCCCTTCAAGTAAAGTGTTACCGTATTTTTTGGTCTTTAATAAAGTTATAAAAAAATAAAAATAAAAGTTTTCATAACTTAATGGAAACAAGCGGACATCAAGTTAAAAAATCATAACTTGTACATTGGCTATCACATAATGATTATCATATTATGCAGTTTTTACGGCAGAGAAGCTGCATCTGAGCTGACATTTATCACAAAAAGGTGCATTTACAAAGACCGTTTAATAGTGCACATGACATTATGAAATGAAATGTTATAAATATGAAATTATGAACACAAAGGCATAAGCATGAAACAATGAAATTAACCGTTAGGTCCCTTATTTAAAGGGATACTCCACCGCTTTTTCATATTAAACTATGTTATTCCCTTAACTAAGACGAGTTGATACAGAAAAAAGTCACGGATGAAAAAACCTCCCTCACATCTCCCCCTCCCTCTCTCATTTCCGTCAATAGGGGGAGAGTATTTTTCAGGCGTGACTTTTTACTGCGTCGAGTCAAAGTACTCTCAAAAGTGCTATTCCACCATACATTATAGTTATCCTTTTTAACCCGCTTAGAAAAGCGCCACGTTTTATTTTGTGTCACCATACTTGGTCATTCAACTATACGTGTAACTGTATTTAAAGGGTTAGTTCACCCAAAATGCAATTTATGTCATTAATGACTCACCCTAATGTCGTTCCACATCCGTAAGACCTCCGTTCATCTTCAGAACACAGTTTAAGATATTTTATATTTTAGTCCCAGAGCATATGCAGTCTATGCCCACTTTACTGTCCATGTCCAGAAAGCTAATAAAACATCATCAATATGTGACCATATGTGGCATAATTTGGTTGATTAGAATCTCTTGAAGCATCAAAATCTGACAAAAGGGATCTGACATACACTTCCTTTAAATGAGAGCTAAATGCTTCTTTAATACCCAACTAATGACATAATTCAAGACAATAAACTTGATCAATTCAATGACAGTGACATATATTTGACATATATGACATATAATGACATATATTTTGTCATCATCTTTGTGAGTGAGTCATTCATTGACTGAACAGATTTGATCATTCACGCACCGAAATTACCGGAACAATTTGTCCCGGATACTTTTTTTCCCTGGAACTTTTCTTCCCCACAGACCTGTTGCTGTCTGTGTTTCCATCGCGGTCTAAATTCTGTGTTCCAGATTGGACGTGGGAATATCCCTAATGAAATGTACCACTTCAGACCTCAGAGAGTTCCAGGCAATCAGAGGTCAAGTTTACGTTGACCACATGATGTTGCCACCACACAATGAGAGCATATCTTTTTTTTGTGGCAAATTATGGCAAAATCAACATAAAAACTATACATAAAATCGCCATTTTCGCACAAAAACTAAGGTATAGCTTATTACATAAACTAAATGTCTAATGTTAATGTTTTTATTTACGTTTATGATCATTGGAAGCAGGACATACTAACATCTCGAAAGTGGCATCAAATGATGCGTCTCTCGCTGAGGTCAGGGTTGATCGATGTAACCTAACGTTCAACTTTGAGTTGCATTCCAGACCGTATTTCCTATAAGGAGGGGGAAAAAATTAAAATTCCGGTCTGTCTGGAATGCAGCAAAGTACAGTGAAAATTGATCAAATTAGTCTGGTGATGCAGGACTGTATCCAGTTCTTACTTGTTGTCGGTCCTTCAATCATATTTATATAACAATGGATTTTAAACTCCATTGTTGATTCGAATAACAAACAACTTAATGAACTGCAACAAAAGACTTTTAAAAATGGTGGTTGAGCATTTTGAGAAAACTCAAAAATGTTCTGCAGCTGCACTGTGAAAAATTTCGAAAAAAAAGTTACCTGGTTGCCTTAAAATTTTGAGTTCATTGAAATTGAAATTTTGAGTTACTACAATGAACATTTTTTTGAGATTCGACAACCTTTATTAAAATATTATTAAAAGATTTTGTAAGCATATTGGGTAATTGTGTGTTTTATTTCTGATGATGCAATGAAACATGCCAAATAGTGCTATTTCATGATTTATCACATATTTTACGTGGTTCAGATACAAAAATATTTTGAGTTTCTATTTATTAAACAAATTTCCTTCATTGTATAAACTCAAATTTTTAATTTCAATAAATTTTAAGGCAACCAGGTTACTTACTTTTTTAAGTTAAACCAACAAAAAACAACCAAAACTTTTTAGTGTGGTTGCCTTAAATATTTAAGTTTTCTCAACTTTTTTTTATTTTTACAGTGTGGTTGCCTTAAAATTTTGAGTTCATTTAAATAAATAAAAATGAGTTAATACAATGTAGATTTAACAAATAAACTCAAAATATTATGTTATCTACACTACACTAATTATCTAGGTTGATCTGACAACAACAGATAAAAAGTTGTTATAGCAAATCTTTTTCATATCTTTTATCAAAATCTTTTTCAAATCTTTTTCAGTGTATATTTCAAAATTGTAAAGCTTTTCCTTTTCATCGTCTTCTGCTGCCCAAAACATCAGGGTTAAAGTGATGTAAGAGTGAATTGCAGTTCAGAACACATGAATGTGAGCCAAACACACAATGTTCTCCATGAAGCAAAGCTTAACCATTTCCTATTGTCCTGCAAGCTTTATGGTTCTTTTTGCTGTCAGAGCACTTTTGCTGTTTACTGAGAGCTTTTGTCGTTAATCTGGATTTACAGAGGAAAATGTCCTCGCATTCGATAGTTCTGTGTGTTTGTGTGTGCGTGTTTTTGGGTTTATCTGTGTGTAAGCCATAGTATTTACTAGAATTTAACTCTCACTTGAAGCTTGCGATTCATTTTGAGCCAAAGGGGATGATTCTTAGTCTGTGTTCAATAATTTAAATCCCTCCTCAAGCATCTGGTTCTGTCCATTCAATACTAAAACTAATACTAATAATTGATCTCTCACCATTAAGAAAACCCCTCATGGCCCAGACCTGTTTTTAGCAACTGACAAACAAAACTGGACTGAATCTATCTAGCTAAATACAGTTCATAACTGCCGCAGGAATACATTAGTGTGTCAGCGATAACCTTATTGAAAGTGGTGCAAACTTGCCTCATCCATCATTTTCTGGTGTGACACAATTACAAAAGATCCAGAGTTCCAATGGTGTATCTTTACTGCCTTTCACTGTCAGCTAAATGGCTAGACTCTTGCAATTAAAGGAACAAAGTTGATTTACTGTACATTCAAAACCAATACGAGTTGATGTGTGACTGTTGTTGTGCTCATTTGTAGCCATATATTGATTTCATGCTATATTGTTCTTGAAAGGGGAGTTAAATTGGTGATATCTCATAGCTTACATTGCTTTAATATCGATCGTATATCAAACATTGCATTGTTCACAAATACATTCCACCTCAGCTGGACTTGAAAATGACACCAACTTTAAACATAATTTTAGCAGATACAGTCGACTGAGAACCATAATGCACTGAGTCTCTCAACTCAAGTGCTATTTGTTTCCAGTGACAAAATCTCAGATTGATGTTGAGTTTTGTGGCACTCAACAATAAACAATAATAGAGGAATGTAATGGAAGATGTATATTGTATAAAAAAAAGAACTTAGGAGAGTGAAAAACTTGAGCATAATCTAGTCTAGTCTCAGTATGGGAGGAAAAGTCTCATCTGCCAGAATGCACTTAGCAAAAAATCAGATTTTTGAACATAAAGTGCTCATCATAGCCTCTCAAAATCTCTGATCTCAAATACAGTCATAATGAAGAGTGTGATTCTTCACACACACATTTTTCGCCTGTCTGAACAGTGGACAGATGGACCAGCGACAGATGTTATTATCCAATTGGCAACCGAGACAATAGAAATATGAAATTAGACAGGAGAGTCATATCCATATTGCCACAGTTCCTCTAAAATTTAAACTCATCAACACAAGATCAGAAATATGAAAATGGCAACACCAGTTAATAAACCTTTTTTGCGAATGAAAATGAGGCTGTGAGCAACTGATGCATAGAGTGCATAGAGCTGTACTTTTTCTGAATGTGCTATGTCATTTGGTATCACATTCCTAAAAATAAAGCCTCTAAAAGATGGGTTTAACATACCATAGAAGAACCATTTTAGTTTCTCCAAAGAACCTTTCAGTCAACAGTTTTTTTTTCTTAATGTGAAAAATATCAATAATCTAAAGAAACTTTGGTAACACTTTACAATAACAGGACAAGAATAATCATGTATTAATACATGAATTAATAGTTAATTCAACATGAACTCATGATTAGTTAAGATGTGAACTAATCATGAACAAATGAGGAGCTATCCTGAATTAAGACATGAGTCATAAGAATTCATGCATGAATAACATGCAGCATTAATATATGTTAGTACATGTTTGGTAATTAATTAATTAACATGTATGGGTAAACTAAATCAAACAGGTTCCTTAAAATAAATAAGTACTCTGACTTTAATTAAACATGTGATAAACTGTATTAAAATCTGCCATCTGCAGCTTTGTGACAAATAACATGATTATTTAGCCATCAATTTCACAGATTTGTCTAATCAAACGTGGAAAATAGACTAATAACCACCACTAATAATTTTCATTTTTAATATAAACTGTTTTCTGGTTTTTATAGTTAAATTACATTTATGCTGCGTCCCAATTCGCCTACTTATACTACGTCCTAAAAGTATGTACTCTTTTTGTGTAGCAGAAAAGTATGCAAGCTTCGGGACATACTACTTCGCCATCTTTAACGGACTCTGTCGCTTAGTTACGTGCATCCCGTCACCGTTTAACTGCCCTGTCAATCATCGTCATGACTTTACTTGAGGGGGCACATCATGATTAATTCATTATTAACTAACCATACACTAACATCAACTCATGGCTTGTTAATGTATCATTATGTCATGACTACTTGAGAGGGCACATCATGATTAATTCATTATTAACTAACCATACACTAACATCAACTCATGGATTGTTAATGTATGACTATGTCATGACTTTACTTGAGGGGGCACATCATGATTAATTTATTATTAACTAACCATACACTAACATCAACTCATGGCTTGATAATGTATCATTGTGTCATGACTTTACTTGAGGGGGCACATCATGATTAATTCATTATTAACTAACCATACACTAACATCAACTCATGGCTTGATAATGTATCATTGTGTCATGACTTTACTTGAGGGGGCACATCATGATTAATTCATTATTAACTTCTTAATCCGCACCGGATCGTGGGCGGGGCGTCTGACGCAAGTGGGCGTGTCTCTACTTATAATTACTTTTGTTTTATACAAACTGTTCAATCAACTATCACAAACTATGCATCATTTGAAAGCTAAAACACTCAAGATTCATGTTCTGAACTCGTTTTTGCAATAAATACACCAGAGAGGAAAGGGTTAAATTAAATGCTAAAGCAGTGGCTATTTAAACATTAGCATAATGAACGCGGTACTCATCTTTCATCTCCTGACGTTCAGATCAGATCGGACGAATCCACGAAACAACAGCATACATGTCTGTGTAAGAGTCCACTCTTCAAAATGCATCCCACTTTTAATCCAAAACAACGAAAAAATAAGGGGAAAAAACTAAAAATCCTCCGTTGTTTGCATAAGCGTTTTGTGTTAAGAGTAATCAATCATGTCCATTTTCAATGAAATAGCGATTGTAAGCCTTATTTTGACAATCTCCCCTGTACTGTGGACTGTTCCGGTCTTGTTAAACCCTCCCAGGTCTCTCTCCTTCAATCAAAAGCTGACTAGGACACATAAATAGAAAGGGAGCGCGTCACTGGGTGATGCATCTGTCAGTCAAACTCGCCGGTTGTTTTAGTTGGATAAGCCATTCAATGCCTAGCCAATGCATAGCCAGCATAGATTTGATTGATGGATGTAGTAACGAATCAAAAGACAATATTTTGCGTAGTTTCTGTAACAGACGTCGTAAGAAGCATTAGTGAATACCTCATGCTTACTTAGCTGTTACTTAGCGTCGTCTCCACAGTATTCATTCATCGTATCCAGCGCCTGCCAGTGTAAGCGCACACACTTACACACAACGCGCAGACTAAATAAGAGACTGTTTTTATCAACTAAATGAGTTTTTTTACACTTGTAAATTCTGTAAATAGTTGTTTTAGTTATCAGGGACTGCAAATGCATTATAATTAGCAGTTTATTGCAGATTTATTTGAATAAAAACTACTCTTTACTATTACACAAATGTTCTAATATAATTGGACTTTATTGAAAGGACGCCCAGTCTTTTTTGACATAAAAGCTTACAGAAGCTACATTTTTGAGAGAATCGTCCTCAAATTTTAATCAAAGCATGATCAGACATTCAGTTTTATATTTAGGTTATTTTCAGGGCATAAAAATTAAAATCTAATATTTTTTTCCATAAGGGAATAATAAAAAAATAAAAACGTGAGTCACTTACATGCATATTTCCCCTTGTTTTAATCTGTCCCTATACTATTTGAGTTATTATGACTTTTGGGTAACATAATTTAAAGTGTCTAGTTTAAAATAAGACCACATTTATGGATATAGACCATAGGGTTTAAGAGCTGCAGACATTTTTATTTGGAGTATGTCATTTTTTTATTTATTTCTCAGCACAGGGCGAGGGTTAAGAGGTTAACTAACCATACACTAACATCAACTCATGGCTTGATAATGTATCATTGTGTCATGACTTTACTTGAGGGGGCACATCATGATTAATTCATTATTTACTAACCATGCATTAACATCAACGTTAATGCATCATTGTGTCATGACTTCATGGTTAATTCACTGTTAACTACTTACCAAATCCAGCTCATGATTTATCAAAAACTTACTATAAAATACACATGTAACTAGTATAACTAGTATTCAGCCCAGTTAAGAGAACGGGGGTACCGTATCATCATGGCCTATGTCTGGGTGGAGAGAGAACTGTACAGATCCCAGCAGATGTTCTCTCACTTCCTGACTTCACTGCTTGTTTCCTGTTTGGTTATTTTTTGGGGTGTCATCGATGATATCATCGTTGTATACCAATACTGAGCGGTGGAGGAACTCCCGGAGCACCTCATGGATGAAATCCTGGTATACGGAGGGGGCGTTTGCCAGGCCATAAGGCATCACTAGGTATTCGTAGTCGCCGGTGGGGGTCACAAAGGCGGTCTTCCACTCGTCCCCCTCACGTATCCGGATGAGGTTGTACGTGCTGCGGAGGTCCAACTTGGTGAATACAGTGGCACCACGGAGATGTTCTAGCGCGGATGGGACTAGAGGAAGGGGATATCTGAATTTAACTGTGATTTTGTTCAGGGCTCGGTATTTGATGCAGGGCCGCAAGCCTCCGTCCTTCTTGGCCACGAAGAAGAAGCTGGAAGCAGCAGGGGACGTGGATGGTCGAATGTAGCCCTGGTCGAGTGCTTTAAAAAAATGTCTCCCCATTTGAGGACCTCACTGGACTTCCACAAGATAACTGGACTGTGCTGCTCCAACCACGGACGCCCTAGTACCCAACAGCGGTGGATTCCTCCAGAACCAGTAAATGAGTCTCCTCTGAGTGTAGCAATCCAACTTGCAGCGTCAATGGACCGGCCAGGAGGCTGACGAACCGTCGACTCAACAGCTTGCCGGTGATGGACTCAATCTGAAAGTTTGTCAGAGTACAGGTCGTTGGGAGACAGAGCTGACGACAGAGGGCACCGGAGATGAAGTTCCCAGCAGAACCGGAATCGAGGAGGGCTGAGACTGACAGGGAAACATCGGCGGTAATGAGGTTCACAGTAGTGGTCAATGGTCGGCTCTTATATGTAGCTGGACAGATCACACCCACCAAAGGCCTGGCTGGACGTATAGGACACTTGGAGATGTAATGGCCGGCAGCTCCACAGTACAAGCACAGGCCGGTGGCCAACCGTCTTCTCCGTTCCGCTGGGGTTAAACGCTGATGCTCTAATTGCATGGGTTCCTGTACTGGTTCTGGAGGGCTGACGGGCTCTGGTCGACGGAGATACGGCAGGCTCAGACACTGGTCCCCGTGCTCTTCAAGGCACGCGTGCATACGGGTAGTGAACCGGATGGAAAGTTGGAAGAAGTGCTCAAGCCCGATGGAATCCTCATATGCCGCGAGATGCAACCGCACACGGGGATCCAAACCTTGCCGATAGGTGGTCAAGAGGGCTCGTTCATTCCATCCGCTGGCGGCTGCCAATGTACAGGACTGCAAGGCATACTCATGTACAGACATATTATTTTGTTTTAATTGATAGAATTGCTCACCAACCGAAGAATCCCAAGCTGGCCTTCCGAACACTTCCTTGCAGGTCGTGAGGGTTGTGGGAATCGCTGGAGAGATTGCTGGAGATAGACGCTGGAGATGACACTGGGTAGATCGCTGGAGAGTTCGCTGGAGAGATCGCTGGAGAGTTCGCTGGAGACACACACACTTGGACACAGAGACACGAGGAGATACTGACAAGAGACTTGGAAGATCACTGGGATGCTTCGAGGGAGTCCTGAGGTAAAGCAAAGAGCGTTAGTACCTTCTCATAGACGAGACCGGACAGTGACTGAAGGGGTGTGTGTGTCTTTTGTGCTGTGGTAGATTGGGGTGGTGATGAAGGTCAGGTGTGTGTGATCAGAACTCGGGAGAGGGTGTGCGCAGTGATTGGGTGACGTTGGAGCCTGGCGTGTCTGTGACACTTGTTAATTAATGCATTAATTATTAAACATGTACTAACATGTATTAATGCTGCATGTTATTCATGCATGAATCCTTATGACTCATGTCTTGATTCAGGATAGCTCCTCATTTGTTCATGATTAGCTCACATCTTAACTAATCATGAGTTCATGTTGAATTAACTATTAATTCATGTATCAATACATGATTATTCATATCCTGTTATTGTAAAGTGTTACCAAAACTTTTTCTCCCTAACATTTGTGCAATGATAAGGTTGCAAGTATTTATGGAACCTTTTTCTTTTTAAAGCACACTTAAATTTAGATTATTTTTAAGAATTAATTAAGGTAATGGCACATGAATTCATAAAGATGTCTATTTCTCACAGTCTCGTTTTCATTAGCAAAGATTAAAGGGTTGGTTCACCCAAAAATGTTGGTTCACCCAAAAATGATCCCATAATTTACTCACACTCAAGTCATCCTCTTTGTATATGACTTTCTTCTTTCAGCCAAACATAATCAAAGTTATTAAAATATATTTTGGCTCTTCCAGGCTTTACGGAATTATTCCTTTTTTTTCATTTCGTCCATCATAAAAGTACTCCATATGGCTCCAGAGGTTAATTAAGCCCTTCTGAAGTAAAGCAATGTGTTTTTGTGAGAAAAAAATATCTAAATATCTTTATAAACTATAACTGGCTTCAGGTAATTGCCGTACGGAAATCTAGTGAACTCTTGGGATGAAATCTGCTGTGAAACTTATTCACATCGAATGCACATATAAACTACAAAAGGGGCTGCTTGCAAGTACCCTTCTGAAACCTTAAATGACAAATGGGACACCCTACGGTCTCATGGACTTAGCGAACACGAAGCAGCCATTGTACTTCCACTTAATAAAAAGTGCATATGAAATGTGCCATTTGGGACAGGGCCAACACCGGTCACGAATTTGAAGATAAAACAAGAATTTTTGCCTCTTTCCTTGCCAGCATTTTTTTTTTTTTTAAAGTTGCCAGCCACCTCCAGCCTTTTTTGACCATTTTCAAAAAATATTTTGTTGTATGAATATCTGTACATAGAATATATCAAACGAAAGCATAATCTCTCTGCTTTTAACAAACTTATCAACACTTGAATGTGGGTAAGTTTTATAAAAAAGCAACATAAGCTGAGAAAATCACATTTTCAGATTGGATTCAGAATGATGATCAAAACACAGATGGAGTAATTCGAGTCCATCAACACCCCCTTGCACAGTTCTATAGCGCGTCTTGGGTCGACATTTCATTTATTAACATTTGGCAGTTTTGATTGATATGCTGTTTGATGTTGATGATCATGTTATTTTACATATGCATTCAAGAGTTCACGCATCCAGTCGAGTTCCGGCGTATCACATAGGACGTATGCGTAGTGCAAGCTTAGTTGAGATTAGACGCCTCTCGCAGTTCAAAGAAAAGCAGGGATTGGGCATCAAACTCAAGTTCCTCTGACATTTCTCTTTAACTTTTTCCCCGTCATTGATGGAATTATACAGCTTTTTCACTGTTATACGGCAGGGGGCGCTATGACACATCCTTTAAAAGAGTACAGAATCTCCAAGTCAAAACACATGCTAAGAAGATGAAGACACAAGCAATATTATATTTTTTATTATATTTTTTTATTATTTAATAGGGAGTGACACAGTTTATAAAGTTATAATTAGGATTACTTTTATGGTGGATAGGTGCTTTTTTGGGCTAAAAAATGGTACCATTCACTCCCATTATAAAGCATGGAAGATCCAGGATATTTTTAAATATAACTCCGAATGTGTTTGGCTCAAGCCGAGTGCACACTGTGCGATTTATAATAGTCCTTTATGATTGTTCCTTGTCAAACTCTACAAATATTATCTGCATTATCCTCACTCTGAGCCACGTCACACTGTAAGATCTAAGCTGTCATTCATGTCAGACTGTACAATAGACAAGGCACGTTAAAAACGGACGCATATCATCAATCGCGTTCGGTGACAGTGAGCTGCATTACACACAGGATTTAAATGCCGGCCACAAAGAAATCTCTAGCACTCATTTTAGTCATGGTTTTCCTTGAACAACAAAGCTAATTGATGGACGTTTTATAAGTCACATTGCAGGAATGTGCACCAAATCTTCTGACACAACCAGAATTTCGTTTGAGGCTAAATTTTATCGCAACGGTCATTAAACAGCTGTCGGTGAACATGTTAAACTAATGATCAAAGACCTAGGATCAGAGAAAACTTTTAGGATTTGCAAAATTCGTCTCACACGGCCAAATCATGGGCAAAATTGCACTGTGCACACAGCTTTAAACACCTAGGATGAAGAAAGTCATTCACCTAGGATGGCTTGAGGGTGAGTAAATTATAGGATAATTTACATTTTTGGGTGAACTAACTTTAAAGTCACAATGAAGCTGTGGTGGCGACAGAACTTTTTTTCATATTATGACACGTTCAGCTAAATGATTTTAGAAATACAAATTTGTTTTTATGAGATGTGGGAGTTGCACTCAAAAGTGGCTGCAGATGAATGCAATCTTCATTTTTAACAGTTTTTATCAGTTTTACAAGTTATGACTTTGATTAAACATTACAGGGAACGAACAAAACATATGTACGGATGAATTGTTCATCAAAAACATGTATTTAAAAATGCATTTATTTAAAAAAGATTTTTCAAAGTTGTAAATAATAAAGATAATTCGTAATTATTCATACTTTGTACATTTTACAAGAGTTAGGGTTGAAAATATTTCTACACCATTTCAGTTTTATTTATTTTTAAATATAGATAAAAATGTCCTTTGTTTTTCTGACAATGTTTTTTATGCCTAAATACCATCCGGCATGACGGTACAGCTAGTTTGTACTGCTCTTTATGATCTTTATGTCTTTCAGGATGGACCATGTATAAGAGAAGGATTTTTGTTTATCAGTCTAAACATTCTGTTGTTTTAGGGATTAAATACTTCCATCCAGTTATTGTAGTGGGCTGTATCAAACCTGTATCATCATCACCACCTGCTCTGAATGCACATGATTTCTTGTGGGATTTTCTGTCTACAACTGATCCCTCTGATTATACATAATATATACATCATTTGACCCTATTTAATCCTGTTTAAACTAATTCAAATGCATTGTAAAAGGCATGGATGATGTAGCGTAGGATTTCCTATATCATACAATAATTGGGTTTGACACCTCAGTGTGTGAGTATTCCCTCAATTTGTTTTGAGCACGAATCTTTCACTAGGAAATCCAACACCCAGAGGAGATGTGACACAGCAGACTAGACGCGCCTCTGTGAAGTAGTAACTACCTCACAGTTTTTTGGCTCTTTATGTATATCTTTGCTCTTTTTCTGATATGGGTTGTACTTACACATACATCATATCAAAATGCTACCAGCCCAGAATTTTCAATATTCCAAATGGTATACAGAAAGAGGATTGTGCTATATGTATGCCACGGATTTAGACATTAGACAATGTCAGGTTCTTTGAAAGAAATAAAGAGAAGACAAAATGCACCACACTAAGGATTTGAATGGCTCCCGTGATGCTACAAAATATACGTTTGGCACAATATGTAAGATGTTTGGTATCCGAAATTCACTAGAACAATGTTATATATTTTGTTGACTTGTGTACTTACATGATCCCAAATGTTTCCAGCAATGTTTAAATTCTGAGGAATCAGCTATTTGTGTTACGGCCCATGTCACTGACATCATATCCATGCTACATTTCCTTCCATATGAAACCATGGAAACACCACATGCGCTGTATATATATATATGCTTTATTACACACTTGAGCAACTGTTTGGATACAAAACAAGTTTTATATTACGTTATTATATTAAAGGTGCACTATGTAGTATTTTTGCAGTAAAATATAAAGGAAAAACACTAGGCTAGTGTTATATATTTTGTTCAGTTGAGTACTTACAATATCCCAACTATTTGTAAATTGTGAGATAATTGCTATTTTAACCAAGGAACCAGGACGTCTGAACATAGCGTCTGAGGAAGTCGTCTGTCAATTGCGCCATATCTCCCTCGGTTTCCGGTTTTATTCCGCAGAAGCGCTTTACTCTTAGCAGTGTGCAACAGCTGTCAGAGCAGCCGCTGAGCGAACGCACAGAGTAACGTCATAACATCATTTTCAACACACTCAAATATATCTAATATAATAAACAGAGATGCGTTACCTCCTAATCGTGACCGGAAAAGCGGAAATAGCGCTAGGGCCCAGTGACTGTGGCCCATCCCGTCATATTAAAAGTCCCGCTGCTCGTGAGGCATGTGTTGTTCATCTCATTTACAATCTCTCCAGCGGCCTTGATCAGCTCCTCAACACTCGGTCCTGCTCTGCTTCATACTACAGTAACATTAATAATCACAGTCCTATCCTGATTCTTTTCCACGAGCTGTGAGGTGAAGACCACATGTCCCAAGATGCTGTGCTCAAACTTGGTGTCATCAAACTACGCCTTTTTTTTTAATAGGCGTCCTCTAGTGGACGGAAAAGTTGCATAGTGCACCTTTAATAATATATTATATTTAAATGGATAAAAACCCATTTTCCTGTGGTTGGGATTTTTCATGAACACTTTTTGTAGATTACATCATTATGCCAGTAGGTGGCAAAAAAAGAGTCTTTATGAGTGAAAAAAGGGAATCATTCATTTTAAAGACTGATTCATTCAGGAACTAAACATCTGACTGCGTCCAAAAACACATTGGTTTTTTTTCAAAACGCATTGCTTCATAGTAAGACTGTTTTTAGTGTTGTAGACTAGACTTCTCAGAAATGAATGCTAGAATGAGGCAGTCTAGCAAGTGTGCATGGCTATGTCATACGTGTCCACTTCCACAGTCACAGCGTGAAAATACTTTTAATCTAAAAAGTACTTGACCTTTATATTAACTGCCTCTCTATTAAAACAGTAGAGGTAATGACAACCATCTGTGGTCTCCCAGTGGTTTACATTATGCACAGTTTAGCAATGTGAATAATTTACAACAAAACAAAAGACAACATAATGCCAATTGCCAACTTTTTTGTCTTGCATCACATAGTAAAATTGTACACGCTCAGTGCTAATTCTTTATTGTGAACAGGAGTGAGTAAATGATTAGGGGATTTGGGGGGATTGAAGGCACATTAGACACAAATTAATCTTCTAGATGATTTGTTCAAACATAATTCCACACAAACCCCAACTCAACACTGCAGACCCTCAAAAAATCAACCATCTATCATTATGAGACCAGAGATGACAGAGAATTTATGGTGAGGGTGGGAAACACAGTCATCCCTGTATCAAGATGAAGTTAAGTTAAGAGTTAAGTTTTGCCGCAAAGTTTCTCTCGACAAATCTACAGCAAGCGTGCTTCAACTTCAAATACTCACAAGACTTTCCATCCAGCCAGCAACATGCCACTTTATTGGCTTCCCAAGATGTCGATCCGATCAAAACACACAACAATACTGTCAGTGAAAAAAGCAAAAAAGGTTACTAAAGATGTTGTTACAAAGTCCATCTCACTTCAGTGGTTTTACAATGAAAGAAGTGGCAAGAATAGTTTTTGTACACACAAAAAGTGAAGAAGTGGCAAGAATAGTTTTTGTACACACACACACAAAAACGAAATAACAAATAGTTATGGTCGATTTCAAAACACTGCTTCATGAAGCTTTGAACTGTTATGAATCAGTGTATCAAATCAGCTGTTCGGATCGCCAAAATCATGTGATTTCAGCAGTTTGGTGGTTTGACACGTCATCTGAATCATGAATTGATACGCTGGTTAATAATGCTCCGAAGCTTCAGGAAGCGGTGTTTTGAAATCGGCCATCACTATATAAGTTGTTATTTTGTTTTGTTTTTTTGCTCACAAAAACTATTCTCGTCACTTCATAAAATTATTGTAGATCCACTGTAGTGAGATGGACTTTTTAATGACATCTTTAGGACCTTTTATGGGTCTTGCGAAAGGAAATGTCATTGCTGCCAATGGAGGCCTTTCTGAGCCATTGGATTTCAACAAAAAATATCTTAATTTGTGTTTCAAAGATGAACGGAGGTCTTACGGGTGTTGAAACGGCGTGAGTAATTCATGACAGAATTTTCATTTTTGTTTGAACTAACACTTTAAACCTCTTTCTTTCATCACTTTCTTTTCTGAGTATGTGTGCATGTGTTTGTGTTAGATATATGTTTTACATGTAAGAGTAATCAATAAAGTTTAGTTTGTATTTAAAGATAAAGATTCTTGTGTTATGTGCTTACGAATTTAATGTCTTCAACTGCTGGCTAAAATAGTCTTTCACTATTGTGTGGATAATATTCACTGCAGAGTTCTACGGCCCGTTCAAATGAACGCTGGGCGTGTCGTTTGCTCAGCCATAAAATAGACTCTTTCAAAATTCCCTATGAATTTATTTGAGCTAAATAGACTTGTTTCCCTGATACAGAGTCACCTACATACCATACTTACAGAGGACACGAAGGATACACTTGATGCATTCTTCAAAACAGGCCAAATGAAGGACACGAAACAAAGGCTGCCTTCAAAGGATCTTAAAATGAGACAAAGCTTAATGACGTGGCATCTTTGCAGCAGAGTTATGCAGCATTAATAGGACACAGCCTTCCAATTGAGAAGAACCAACTGTCAATTGCATTGCTTCAGTGCCAATCACAAATTCTCTGTCCAGTGGCCTCATGGGATAGTAAAGTTTCCAGTAGAGGCATATTTTAGAATCTCGCCCCGTACAGGGTCTTTATGCATTCTGTTTTATGAATCCTCTAAATTCAGACATACTACTATTTTCACATACTCAAGTGTGATCCAGACCGACCGATTCAAAGTTTACTTCAGTGTCAGTGGCTCAGTTTGATGCTTTGCTAGCGATGCTGGAGCCACATATTAAAAAGAAGACCACTAATTTCAGTGAATCAATTGATCCTGAACACCTGGCAGTAGGCCTATGTCTATGGATCCAATCACACACACACACACACACACACACACACACACACACACACACACACACACACACACACACACACACACACACACACACACACACACACACACACACACACACACACACACACACACACACACACACACACACACAGCTTTACAGAGACTTGATGTGCTATAATCATAGATGTGATATAATAATATTTGTGGTATTTTTGCTAGAATAATAATTATGGTGGCTCTGAGTTGTCAAAACGTCTCTCAAAATGCGTTTTTACGGGTGCAAAAATGCAGAAAATCAAACCCGTTCCGATTTTTTTTTTTTGACGGACGAAAGTTTCGGAGGCAGCGGGATTGACATAACGTGAGGTCGAATTTATTTTTGGACGTGCGTAAATTTCGCATGCGAATTACGGACTCAGTGTGCAAAGGCCTTTAGTCTGGAATCTGTATGAAATTGTTATATAAAGCAATATCACACATCAAGCTGTTGGTCTCAAAATCAACACGGCTATGATTACCTCATGTAACATTGCTTAAATATTTTTCTCTTCAATCACATCAGTGCATTTGTAACAACACTACTGTGACTTCTAGCAGAAGCTGCAAACAAAATGTGAAAACAGGGTAATTGGGTTGCATTTTTCATGTTGTACTGTATAGCAGCATGACACTTTAAAAATAAGGTCACAGATATGAGTTGCACCTAAGCTTGTAAGCTTGTGATTTTGCCTCACAGCTCAATAACTATTGCACTATATCAAAATAAATGTATTTCAATTAGAAATCAACAATGGCTGGATTTAGTGAACTCCTGCTGAGATAATAAGGAACATTTTAAATCTTGACCAAACAATTGTATCGCCATTAAGGACCTGATCCAAACTCTAATAAGGAGACAGAGACAGCATCATCCAGCACTTAAACATTAACTGAGCTTGTGGGAGCAATTAAGTCCTATTAAATATACTTAAATGAGTATTGAACCCAGCATGCTCCAATCATCCTTTACCACAAAAGAGATTTATCTGAGCAGTCGAGACATCACTGGTGCCTCTTGTGACCCCTTGTATTGCCCACATGTGTACAGCAGTTCCCCAGCATATGGGAGTTTTAAATCCTGTATATATTTATGTTACTTTTAACAGAATTTGTGTTTTTAGAGCATTGCCTTTTCACTGCGAGGACCAATATCCATAAGTGGTAACACTTTAGAATAATTAATAAATAACTATGCAGGAAGTAATGCAGGACTAATGCGTAGCACTACATTAACACTTCAGCTATACTATTAACTAATATAGCATCCCGATTACTAATTACAACATTAACAAGCCTGAGATGTGAGAAATTGTCTTTTTTTACTCTCAATGGCCCTCATTTATCAAAAGTAAGTACACCAAATTTCCAGCGTACACCTTGCGTACACCCAAACCCACGGTGACTTTGAGATTTATCAATATGGGCGTTGGCGTACGGCACGCTCAAATCCTACGCCAGCTCAGGAGGTGGTGTACGCACGTTTGAGTTAGTGCGAAAATGCGCAGAAAAACAATAACACCACAAAACGCACTGACAAATATGCTAGGCCTATATTATAACCCACTGTAAAAAAAACAAAAAAAAAACAAGAACATATATGTAGGTAGGTAGTAATTATAAACTTCAGTGTTTATTTTTGTACAAAATGGACTTCAATGTTTAATTTGTGTGACACCAAGCATTTGATTTTTTAGGCATGTATTCCTCCAGTCGCGAGCCTGTGCGCTTTACCTGACGGTTCGGGGTTACGCCCGGCAGCTGCGCACGGACTGGGACTGAAAATAATTCAGACTGTCAAAATAATAAAAATGACCTTCTTCTTCTTTAAATAATAGTAATAATAATAATAATAAAAAATAATAATGACATTCTTCTTCTAAATAACAATACGCGTCATTAATAATAAAAATCATAATAATAATAAGAATCCTACAAATTGTCATGCAATTATTAATGTGAATGAATGGTACTCCACATCACATCATCATCACTATCGTACACCCCAATAGCCTACCTACATGTGCCGTGATACGAAATTAAATGCTAATTGTTTCAAAATCATTGTTCTGTAAAATAATGCATTGTGATATTTTCTCATCCAAACTGCTATTTAAACTGCTGGAGTGCACTTCTCCACCCCCACACTGTTACTCGTAATTTAGGTCCATATTTGTTTTTGTGGGTGCCTTTAATCCCACTCTTTAAAATCCCAAATAAAACAAAAATTAAATTTCGCGTTTTTCCACTTCCCTGGTGATCGGCTCGATGGTCGCGTCTCAATCATCTCAATAGTTCAGTAGTCAGGGCACTGATCAGGGAGTCAGCCCATTGACTTATGTCCTAATCAGTGCCCTGACTAGTGGACTAGTGAGATGATTGAGCGTGCCAGATCTCCACGTCGAAGAAGTTTCGCTTCTTTGCCGTCTTCCGTGTGTTCATGGCGTAAAATGAGGGCGTGGGGGAGGCGGAGACTTGAATATATAGGGGCGTGTTATTCTAATGACGATCGTTTTCAGCCGCGGGATTTATCAAGGGCAGGTATTGCGTACACCTGGATTGCAGAGGTGCGCACAGCTTCATAAATCAGGCGGTGAGAGGAGTGTAAGCATAATCTTACGCCAACATATACGCCCGTTTCTGCGCAAGATTGATAAATGAGGGCCAATGTGTTGATAAAATGCATCACTTATTACTTAAGTGTTACCTAGTCATTATGCAGGAACTTCTAGTGATCTGGACCATTATTTTAAAGTGGAAAACATTGTTAGATCACCAGTAATTCTTAAAAATTGTCCTTTGTTACTCTGAATAAAGTAATAAAATGCATCACTAATTACTCAAGTACCCAATCACTCTTCAAGGACTACTGGGAAAAAAACATATATTCCACTTTAAAATAATGGTCCAGATCACTAGTAGCTCCGGCAGAATGACTAGGTAACACTTAAGTATTTAGTGATGCATTTTATGACTTTATTCAGAGTGTGTCAAGTGTTACCATTGCAATGCTTTGAGACCTGATGGGTATGCAAATAGTGCATGACATCATATGCACTTTATAGTTCGACAGTATGAACTAGTGAACAGCGGCTGGGCGATTCTTTAAAATATCTCTTTTTGTCAACCCTTTTGTCCATGGACAAGTGTAAGTCATGCAGGTTTGAAATGGAATGAGGGTGAGTGAATGAAGTGATGTCAAAACTGGATTTTTTTTGGTGAACTATCCCTATCCTAGAACTACCCTGGTCAGTATTTATATTAGTTAATACTAGATTTAAGAGTAACAATTGAGAAGGAAAGAAAGAGAGAGGCAGAGGAGTGAAGGGAGGTAAATGGGAGGGCTGAGGAATCCATTTTTAATCGCTCCATGGTAACAAGGCGAGCTGGCCATCACCCAGAGGTCCTCATTAAAGGCATCATTGAGTCAGGTATTTAATAACTGTCTACTTTGAAAGATCTTCACAATCACATGGAAGTGGAGGTAAATAGAAGCTGGCAGCCTATAAGACTGCTTAGCATGCCTGTCAGAGAAACTATTACTTTTGTCTATCTATCTTATTGTCTAAATTTATTTTGCAGCTAATCATTGTAATCAACTAAATAAATGTGCATAGCACTATTAAATAAATTTATATATTTATATATTTATCAATATATATATATATATATATATATATATATATATATATATATATATATATATATATATATATATATATATATATATATATATATATATATGTGTGTGTGTGTGTGTGTGTGTGTGTAAATATATAATGTATATGTATTATATATATATATATATATATATACATATATATATATATATATATATATATATATATGTGTGTGTGTGTGTGTGTGTGTGTGTGTGTGTGTGTGTGTGTGTGTGTGTGTGTGTGTGTGTGTGTGTGTGTGTGTGTGTGTGTGTGTGTGTGTGTGTGTGTGTGTGTGTGTGTGTGTGTGTGTGTGTGTAAATATATAATATATATGTATTTTATATATATATAAATATATAAAAAAATATATATATATATTTTTTAAATGGTTCCAGTAATGCGAGTAATACAAGAGCTCACGTTAACAGCTCTGATTACCTCACGCAGACATGTACTTAAAAAAGTCAGAAACGGTTCAGCGTTTTATGTTCAAACCTGAGTCAGACAATGATGGAAAGACTCAAGAAGAAGTGACGAATACAATCCTTTATGTCCTGGCTCGTCAAAGCATTATAATGGCAGTGAATGGCAGCCCAAAATTTGAAGCCCAAAAAAGTGTATCCATCCATTAGTACTCCACACGGCTCCGGGGGGCTAATAAAGGCCTTCTGAAGTGAACTCTTTTTTTAGGGTGAACTATCCCGTTGACTATCTTCAAGTCATTGATTAGCATATTGTCATGATGATCTATAAATCGCTCATGTGTGAACTTGTAAGATTTAATTTAACTTTTATTTTAAATTACCTACAGTGTTCCACAATGCTGGCGCCGCTACAGCAAATGCTGTAACCTGTCACCTCTAAGTTTTAAATTTTGTCCTTGGAATCACTAATATCCCTGATTTGAGGATCTCAGAGACCTCCCTGTCTGGACCGTGTGAATCAGAACATGCTGAATGTTGTGGTGAGGTGTACCATGGTTAATGTGGTCTAAAACTGTACCTGCTATTGCCCTTGTAAAAAGTTCTGAGAGGGTGGAGGGAGAAAGATCAGCGGTGCAGAAACTCTGACACTGAGGAATTACATTGGGATGATCTTATACTATAGGGTCTAAAAGTGCACAACACTACAAATCTGATAACAGCAGCCATACGGGAGGTTCTTTTCTCCCTGCGGCCGATAGGACATAGCTCTGCGGGGATGGGTAGACAGTTAAATCTGCTGAACTAACGCAGTTCAAAGGCCACATCCAGTAATCTCCACATGACAGGGCCTGCAGCACTCTCACTCTGTCCTGGTTCTCTGGGAAGAGCAGCTGGCGTGGGAACGGTGCGGAGTCACATTACACTGGCACTTTTCCAGTTTGCTTGGAAAAGAGGGCAGGGTTGAAATGCCTACGATATAAAGTTGTTTATAAAAAATGTAAAGCAGAACCCAGAAAGTGACAGGAACAACGGTGAGCCCGTTCTGCTGTGCTGTAAACCAGGTGATCTTGGTAAAAACAATAAAAAAACACTGCATTAAGAGTTCAGCAGGTAAAATATTCAGTGGAATGCATTGCATTAAACATAACACTGTCAAAATAAAAGTTCCATTTGAATGTTAAGAGCTGCACACTATGCATAAACTTTAAAAAGCTTTATAAGAAAAGAAAAGCACTTTGGAAGCTTTTTGCTTAAGCACAATAACCTGAAAATTGGACACATTTGTCTGAATCCAAAGAACAGCGGCGTTTCAAAACACTCTGATTTTCTTCTGAATTTACATAACTTCTATAAGCCTGCTTTATTTTTTATTTATTGTTAATTTATTTTTTGCTATTTCATCGATTTTTTTAAGACTTACTCAGGAATACAGCTCTTGTGATGCCATGGAACAGTCTAGAGCTTTGTTAACCGTATAACTGAGGAAGAAAAGAAAGAAAAAAAGAATATTTATCTTTCTCCTCTAACCCCAAATAGTGTGATAATTGGATTACGAGTTTCCACAAAACACCTAAAAGTGGAAGCTAAAGCAAACTTTATATTCCAGCTATGATAAATATGTAGGCAGACGTTCTTCAACAGAGGAGAGCTGGCCTTTGAGCCGATTTAATTTAACCATGAATGCCGGCCTGCTGAAGGATGCTGTGCGCAGCTGAAGTGATAAGTTGAGCCGGATCAAAGAGACGACTCTGTTTATGCAGAGGGAATGAGGTATGTTACTGTCCCAAGGTACTGGGTGACACTCCTTAACAGAATTGTGTAGTACCTGAGAATTTCTGTTTTGCTTGCTTGTAGCTGTTTTTTCATCTGTCTCCAAAATGTATTATAACCATATAGTAGATACATCCCCCTGAATGGGTTGGTATCACATATTGGCACCCCTTCTTTTATTACTTTTTGCAGCCCTTTGCCAAGAAAACAACTCTGGATCCTCTGCTTTAATGCGTAATAAGATGGATTAACATATGGCAAGAGATCTGAGACCATTCCTTTGTACAGAATCTCACCAGATCCTTCAGATGCAGAGGTCTATGCTCATGGAATCTTTTCTTCAGCTCATCCCGCAGTTTTAAAAAAAGAGAGATTTGGGTCAGCACACTGCTATGTCCATGGCAAAACCTTCATTCTGTGATAAATTCTCATTCTTTTGCTTATTTTCCGATGTGCTTTGGATCATTGTCATGCTGGAAGATCCATCCACAACTTAGTTTAAGCATCCTGACAGGGTCAGTCAAGTGTTGATTGATTTATGTTATTTCCATCAATAAGTGCATACATTTTTGATCTTGTATTGACAATGAGAGTCAATCACTGTAAAGTCTCCTCCAGCATATCCCAAAGACTTGTAATGCATTTAAGGTCTGGACTTAGAGGTGCCAATTCAAATGTGAAAATGATTCTTCATGCTTCTTCCCAACCATTTTTTCACAGTTTGAGCCTGATGAATCTTGGCATTGTCATATATACTATTATATAACTGAATTTTATAGCACAACATCGGAGCAAGGCATAGCACTTCTTTTCTTCCCCAAGAGAAAGTTCATTATCAATTAGACATTGTGCTTCACTGATGTTGGTCTCCCCCAAAGACAGCATGGTAACCATGGATACCAGATTCTAAATTTCATTCCCATCTATTATGAAAAAGGATGCATGCACCTACTTCAAGGAATGATGAATTCATGACCATGTCAAGCTCTAGGCTATACTGAATGATCCAAGCATGTATCATGTTCAAAGACTGAACATTTGAAAGAGCATAACACAAGAGTTCTTTCAACCATTTATCCATGTCCAGACAAATTTGTTCACCTCCGGGTGAAGCAACAAAGCTGAACAAATATATGTGACAAAAATAAGTTTGAAACAATGTACTATTATTACAGATATCATAATAATGTGTTATTCTGTAAGTTAAATATTGAAATATAATTCATTTAATAATACATAAAATACGAATAAAAGTGCCATAGGTGGCAATTTAAACTGATTATTGATTTATTAATAATCAATTTATTGTCTAATCAAATTAATGTTGTCAAATGCCTCATGTATAATTAATACATGTTATTAAAAGGTACTATTAACTTTGACAGCCATTATTAGAATTTCATTCCATTTTAATCCTATTCAAGTACATTTTTGCACCTTGTTTACTACTTTGATTCAAATTCACAAACTGAATTGTGGTTTAAAAGGTTTTTCAATCTGAATGCCACACAATTCTGTGGATTTGGGGATGTGTATCTCTTCAATTTTAAATGACATATGATTTGTGCCAATAGAAGATCAAAGTCGAAATCAGTTCAGCGATTGAGCATTTAAGATTTCTATAGAATGTGCCTTGCTTTGACAAGTTAAAGGATGTGGCAATTCAAATACAATTTAGTCAGCAAAAACTAAATTAACCAAATCCTGGATCATATTTTGGGATGGATGTTGCTTTGCATAGAGTAACATGTGCGTTTCAGCACAATTAAAGTGCAAACATGACAGGAAACAGCTCAAATGGACCTATGTGAAAGGCAGTCTCTAGACTCTAACCATCTTTTTTTTATATAATGTGTCCTATTTACCACTGTCTGTTCACTACTGAACATATGAGCCTTTTGAATATTAATCACACAACTCTATGTATTTAATATTCATGAGTCAGGCTGATAAGTTTCACAATCATGTCATCCTTTCACATTTCAAGTCTCTCCTACACCACTACTTTACATGTTTAATTTTTCAACAAGGTTATTTTTTCCCCACTGGACAGGTTAAAGGGTTAGTTTACCCAAAAAACTAAAATTCTGTCATTAGTTACTCGCCCTCATGTCATTCCAAACCAGTAAGACCTTCGTTCATCTTCTGGAACACAAATTAAGATATTTTTGATGAAATCCGAGAGTTCTCTGACCCCTCCATAGACAGCAATGTAATTACTACTCATGTGAACAGCGTTTGGAAAGAGTTTACTCTTTTCCCAGTTGAGCCGAAGGCAGACAGGCGAGGTGTTGGACCACTAGGTCCCTGTGTTCACAAACCTGTTCTTCAGAGTGAGCTAGAATCAGCCAGTCATTAGATAGTTCAGGATGCAAACCCTGTGTTGCCCGACTGGCACAAGGGCTGCCTTGACAACTTTCATGAAGACCAGGCTAACCTAAATGGGAGTATCATGTACTGGTATGCCTGCCTCTCGAAAGCAAACCGTAGAAACGGTCTGTGTCGAGGAAGAATGGAGAGATGAATGATGGTGGTGCCACCAGCCATGGCCGTCGGTGGAATAAAAGGAAACTGAAAACCAACGGGGGAAGGAGTGAGACTGGCGTTTAGCAGGCTTGCAGGCAGGCCTAATCCAACAGACTCCAACAGACGTATTTGTTGGTGTTTGTTACTTATGTTTTGTATGACAAATTCAGCTTTTAAAGGTTATTCAACTATTTAACATGAAAAAGTTGAGATAACTCAAACAAAGTTTGCACAACTATATATTGACCATAAGTTGAGAAAACTCAATGTCCTGCAGCTGGTTGCCTTAAACTTTTAAAGGGGTGGTTGCATGCAATTTCACTTTTTTAACTTGAGTTATTGTGTAATGTTGCTGCTTAAGCATAAACAGTAACTGCAAAGTTACAGCACTGAAAGTTCAATGCAAACAAAGATATTGTCTTTTAAAGTTATGGCAGTTTATTTGCTAAACGGCCGGTTTGGACTACAACAAGCTTCTTCCTGGGTTGGTGACATCATAAACCCTTGCTAGTCACCCCAGATGTGACTTCTGCCCATAATGGTACCAACCCATTGGGCCACTGAATCCGCATTAACGACAACAGTTGGGGCATCAGCCTTAGTCCTAATGGGTTGTTATCATAGCTATCAAAATCCAGTGTTCTGTATTTTCCGTACGTGAGTATTTGTTGTAGCTGGCTAAAAAAAAAAAAAAATAAAATAAAAAAAAAAAAAAAAAATTGTACTGTGCTAATTAATTGAGACTTCTTACAGCTCTTACAGGTTGTTGGCCTTGTTTTCGTTGCTTCTATTGCTCTACCCTTTTTTGTAAGTCGCTTTGGATAAAAGCGTCTGCTAAATGATTAAATGTAAATGTAAATGTGAGGCGTGGCGTTTCCGGACAACCTGTGCTTGGCACTTCAGCCAATAAAAATACAGGAAACTACATTTGGCCATCTAACCAATCTAAAGCCATTGTGTTTTTCGGAGGGATGGGCCACATGCACCCCATAAACACAACCAAGCCTAGAAAAAAAAACACAGGACCACCATTTTAAGTTTTCTCTACTTTTTTGTTGCCGTTTGTCTGTGTGGAGTAAATTGGCCTTAAAACTAAGGTGTTTAAAGAAAAATGTCTGAGGATTTTGAGATAATCAAATAATTAAAATAAAATATAGCTCAAACATTTCAATTCTTCACATGAATGTCCTTCAATGTCAGCAAACTTGGTTCTTGTGAGAGCTAGCATATTCTCACCAGAGCGTCCTACGTATCTAATGTACATTTTGCCTAAGCGGCTCATATTGAAAGCAGATGAATGAGGGTGTTTGTATTTACAGCACTGTCCTGTTCTGTTCTACACTGCAATACACTCAGTGCCCTTGAACATGAGCCAAGTAGCAGAGGTACATGGTAAACTCTGGGCTGTGCGTGTCTTTATGAGTAATGTTTCAGAAATCTGCCTATAATAGTCAAATTTTACAGCTAGTATCCAATGAGAAAATGTGCAAAATTTTAGTAGAAAATGTCTTTGGCCAAATGTGTTAAGAAAACACGCTTCAAGAGTACAAAAGGAAAATGATTTTGCAATCATGTGTGTGTGTGTGTGTGTGTGTGTGTGTGTGTGTGTGTGTGTGTGTGTGTGTGTGTGTGTGTGTGTGTGTGTGTGTGTGTGTGTGTGTGTGTGTGTGTGTGTGTGTGTGTGTGTGTGTGTGTGTGTGTGTGTGTGTGTGTGTGTGTGGCAATTTGCTACATTTATACAGTCATACCATATTGGAATATATTCCAAATATTAAACAATTCATTACTATCAAAACAATTAGATGCAGGTGTCCAGCTGCTTTGCCCTTTAGTTTTAAAAGTTTTGATTTATTTTTTTAACTATCAGTGTCGATCTTCTCATTCTTGAAAAATGAACTTCATGAAACTCATCACGATTTTCATTGACTGTAAACGTTGACCTCTTGATGTTCTTATGCTTATTTTTATTATTTATTATTTTATTTTCACTTTATTTATTTATGCTTTTTTTGTTTTGCTCTTTTTATTTTGCTCAGTTGGAGCACAACTAGCCTTGATTTAAAGATAAAAAGCGGTACTTGTGAAAGGATAGTGGTGAAGATGTTGAGGAGAACAATAGCTTTGAAGGTAAAGGGCTACATGGCCATGGCAGTTGTTGAAAGCGTGTTTACCACAACAGTGTATTCACTGTCAGAAAAAAAAGTACATTGCTGTACAAGATACAAAACCGAAAAGGTACTAATACTGTATGTTAAGGTACTAATACACACTCCTAAAGTACTGATATCATGATATGTACCTTTAAATATGCTAATATGTACCATTTAGGGGTGAGTCAAAGATGTACCTTTTCACTTTTGTACCTTAGGGTACCGCCCCAGTGACAGCACTGTACCTTTTTTCTGAGAGTGTTGGCCTCTTTGCTCAAAATTCAATTTTAAAATAACATTTTCTCAGTGTTATATTTCTAAATATATATATTTTTAACTTATTTTTTATAATTCTTAATTATAAAACGGCATATGTAAATAGAAAAAAGTACATACAATGTGTGTGTGTCTGTGTGTGTTTGTGTGTTGGACTCCTGGTAAACTCTATGTTATGAGGAGAAAATGTCCCCACAAAGATGGCAATAGGACTGCATTTATATAGCTTTCAACAGACCCATGGCTATCCAAAACGCTTTACATATTGACATTCATTCGCCAACGGCAGTGTGAGCCATGCAAGATGCCATCCAGCTCATCGGGAGCAGCTTGGGTTAGATGTCTTACTCATGGACACCTCAACACTTGGGCAGGAGGAGGGATCCAACCACCAACCTTCTGGTTTGTAGACAACCTACATGAACCACTGAGCCACTGCTGCCCCAATATCCAAAATTCTTGTCCTCGTAGGAAATATTTTTCGTCGCAATGAGGAAAACTGTTTATAAAAATGTGATGTCCTTTAAAAATGTAAAAATGCAGACAGATTTGTGTGATAGGTAGGTTTAATGGTTTATGGTTAGGGGTTGTGTGGTTGTGTGTGTGTGTGTGTGTGTGTGTGTGTGTGTGTGTGTGTGTGTGTGTGTGTGTGTGTGTGTGTGTGTGTGTGTGTGTGTGTGTGTGTGTGTGTGTGTGTGTGTGTGTGTGTGTGTGTGTGTGTGTGTGTGTGTGTGTGTGTGTGTGTGTGTGTGTGTGTGTGTGTGTCACGGATATAAAGAATGGATCCAAGAGCAGAGGTTGACAGGAAAACAACAGTCTTTAATGAGAATTTAAACAAGGCAGTCTGTAGTAGAAACAAACTCAGAACACAGTGGAGCTGATCCGGTCTTGAAGAGCTGAGAAGATCGGACACCCCGAGAGGGATAGGCAGTGCTAAGGAGAAGATCACAGCCAGGTATGGGACCACGAAGGTCAGAAATGCAGGACTCAGGCAAAACCTAGGCGCAAGGCTGTAACAGACAATCAAGACAACTTCCAAACTTCTCAGACATGAAAGAAGCAGCAGTCGTAACGCAAGACATGAAATAATGATCCAACAAGGGCCAGCAAGAACAAACACTAGATAAAGGGTAAGCACTCACACCAAAGTGGGAACAGGTGTCATCACACGGCAGCGGAGCGCTGATTGCGATGCCTAACAGGTGCAGGTAGAGAGAAGAGAACGAGCGAGAGAGAGAAACAGTATGTGTGTGACTGCGTGTGTGTGTGTGTGTGCGTGTGTGTGTGTGTGTGTGTGTGTGACAAATGAGAATGAGAGAAGATAGAGAGAGAGAAAGAACCTGAGACCTGACAGTACCCCTCTCTCAACGACCGCCTCCGGGCGCTCCCAGGGAAGGAGCCTGACGAGACCGGTAGAAGTCATCAATCAGCGAGCGATCCAGGACGTCCCGGGCCGGAATCCACCGCCTCTCCTCAGGACCGTACCCCTCTCAATCTACCAAAAACTGGTGGCCACGCCCCCTAGTGCGGACGTCGAGGAGCTTGCGAACCCTATAGATAGAGGCCTCCTCGTCGATAGGAGGAGGAGGAAGGGAGGGACGGGAGGGTGCACGAATAACCGGTTTAATGCATGACACATGAAAAACCAGATGAACGCGACACAACCGACGGGAGAGCCTGAGTTTAACAGCGACTGGACTGATAACCTTTACCACGGGAAAGGGCCAGATAAACCGAGGCATGAGCTTACGAGACGTCTCTTGAATAGGCAAGTTACGGGTGGAAAGCCACACCTTCTGCCCACAGACATATCTTGGCGACTTAACACGGTGACGATTAGCGGCTCGACGGTTATGTGTCCTGGAATGACATAATGCAGATCTCACTCTCCTCCAGGTTCGCTTACATCTCTGAATAAAAGCCTCGACGGACGGGACCGAGGCCAGAGTCTCGGACGGACGACGGAAGAGAATTGTGAGCATATTCGGCCCACGGGAGCTGATCACACCAAGAAGCCGGGTTCTGTGACGTGAGACTGCGTAGCATGCGACCAAGAATTTGATTGGTCCTCTTGGCTTGCCCATTAGTCTGCGGATAGAATCCTGACGACAGACTGGGGGAAGCCCCTATCTGACGACAGAATTCCCTCCAGACCTGGGAGGTAAATTGGGGTCCCCTGTCAGACACAATGTCCGAAGGAAGACCATGGATCTTGAACACGTGATTAACCATAATCTGGGCGGTCTCAAGAGCCGACGGTAATTTAGGAAGCGGGATAAAGTGCACAGCTTTAGAAAAACGATCTACGACGGTGAGAACGACCGTATTACCAGCCGACGAAGGCAGCCCGGTTACAAAATCCAACGCGATGTGAGACCAGGGACGAGAAGCAATAGGAAGAGGTCTAAGAAGGCCCGCCGGAGGACTATTGCTAGACTTAGTCTGGGCGCAAATAGAACAAGCTGCTACAAACAGCCGGATATTGCGCTCACGAGTGGGCCAACAAAATCTCTGAAGAATGGCCGCTAACCCCGGGATGCGTGACCAATTTCGACGAATGCCCCCAACGAAGAACCGTAGGACGAGCGTCTTTGGGTACGAAAACTGTTCCATCCGGAGCGCACGGTGGTCTGGGAATCTGCGAGAGAGAACGCTTAACCATCTGCTCCACTCCCCAGGTGGCTCCCCCGACCACACATCGCTGAGGCAAAATCCCCTCTATGGTCGAGGTAACCTCTGATGAGTCGAACTGCCGAGAAAGGGCGTCGGGTTTGAGGTTCTTCGAACCAGTTCTAAATGAAATAGAGAAGTCAAAGCGATCAAAAAACAATGCCCAGCAGGCTTGACGGGCGTTAAGGCGTTTCGCCGAGCGGATATACTCTAGATTGCGATGATCCGTCCAGACTATGAATGGTACACTGGCTCCTTCAAGCCAATGTCGCCACTCACCCAGTGCCAGACGGATCGCTAAGAGTTCTCGGGTTGCCCACATCGTAGTTCCGCTCCGCGGGTGAAGGGCGAGTAGAACGCATGCGAGTAGAACGCACACGGATGTACCTTGTCATCCTGGGCCGAGCGCTGTGACAAGATCGCTCCCACCCCAATGTCGGAGGCAACGACCTCGACGATGAACTGACGCCTCGGGTCGGGAGTGATCAAAATGGGTTTAGAGGTAAAAAGGTTCTTAAGACGGTTAAATGCACCCTCAGCCAACCTGGCCTTGGAGGAGGTGAGGGCGGTAAGGGGGGCGGCAACCTGGCTAAAACCTCGAATAAAGCGCCTATAAAAATTTGCAAATCCCAGAAACCGCTGAAGGGCGACACGTGAATCTGGAACTAGCCAATCGAGAACCGCACGGACCTTGTTAGGGTCCATGCTGATCCCCTCCGTAGAGATCACCGAACCGAGAAACGTGACCGATTGGGCGTGAAAGACGCACTTCTCTGCCTTAACGAATAGGCGGTTCTCTAATAAACGCTGCAGGACACGACGAACGTGTTAAACGTGAACCTGGAGGGATGGAGAGAAAATCAGAATGTCATCCAGATACACAAATACAAAAACGTTGAGCATGTCACGCAAGACATCGTTAACTAGGGCTTGAAAAACCGCGGGAGCATTGACCAGCCCGAAAGGAAGGACGCGATACTCAAAGTGCCCAACAGGAGTGTTGAACGCGGTCTTCCACTCGTCTCCCTCCTTGATCCGCACCAAATGGTAGGCGTTACACAAGTCTAATTTCGTGAATATCCTTGTGCCCTGTAGGATCTCAAAGGCCGACGACATAAGACGCAAGGGATATCGGTTCTTGATGTCATTCAGTCCTCGATAGTCGATACAGGGACGCAAAGAACCATCCTTCTTCTTTACAAAGAAAAACCCCGCACCGGCAGGCGACGAAGAAGGAACAATTATCCCTGCGTCGAGGGACTCTGAGAGATACTTCTCCAGAGCCTCCCGCTCGGGCACCGAAAGGGAGTACAATCTACCACGAGGGGGAGCTGTACCAGGGAGAAGCTCGATCCCACAGTCATAAGGACGGTGAGGAGGCAAGGAAACCGCCCGGGAATGACTGAACACCGCCCGCAGATCATGGTACTCCTCCGGGACTCTAGACAGGTCATCAGGCTCCTCCTGGAAGACAGAAACAGAAGACAAGGCAGAAACAGCAGAGACCAAACAATCCACATGACAAGACAACTTCCAACTATGAATAGACCCCATAACCCAGTCAATCTGAGGATTATGATGGACAAGTCAGGGATGCTCTAAAACAATGGGGGTATCAGGAGACTGAAAAACATAAAAAGAAATAGTCTCTTGGTGGTTGCCGGAGACGGTGAGACTCACCAGAACGGTGACGCGGCGAACCGAAGCGAGCTCTCTGCCGTCCAGGGCAAATACAGTGGTGCACTCAGTTAAGTTGACCAAGGGAATCTTGTGCTCACACGCCCATCCTTCGTCAATAAAGTTGCCCTCGGCCCCCCAGTCGAGGAGGGCAGGTGCAGTTGCTGAAGAGCCCGCCCACCGGAGAACAGCAGATATCGTGGTACGAGCTCTGGGTGAGGAAGAAACGACAGACGCGCTCACCAGTACTCTTCTGCCTACTGGTGAGCTCTGGCTTTTAACGGGCACGATGCAACAGCGTGACCAGCCCGTCTACAGTAGAAGCAGAGACGATTGAGTATCCGCCGTTGTGGTTCCTCTGCGGAGATACGCATGCTCCCGACTTGCATGGGCTCAGCCTCAGACTGGTTACGAACGGGAACAGCCGCGGAGAAGGAATGTGTGTGTGTGTGTGTGTGTGCGTGCGTGTATGTGTGTGCTGCTTAAAATGACTGACATGCTAATAATTAAAATGTGGATTACAGTAAGATCAGTATCATTTTGATATTTGCAGCACTGTGAAGCACTTTGATAAATGTAAAAATGTATTATATATATATATATGTATGAAACCTTGTTAATGCTAGAGGTCAGATGAGAATGGACCGACTGATTCAAGCTGATAGAAGAGCAACTTTGACGAGCAACTTTGACTGAAATAACCACTCGTTACAACCGAGGTATGCAGCAAAGCATTTGTGAAGCCACAACACGCACAACCTTGAGGCGGATGGGCAGAAGACCCTACCGGGTACAGCAGAAGACCCTACCGGGTACCACTCATCTCCACTACAAATAGGAAAAAGAGGCTACAATTTGCACAAGCTCACCAAAATTGGACAGTTGAAGACTGGAAAAATGTTGCCTGGTCTGATGAGTCTCGATTTCTGTTGAGACATTCAGATGGTAGAGTCAGAATTTGCCATAAACAGAAAAAGAACATGGATCCATCATGCCTTGTTATCACTGTGCAGGCTGGTGGTGGTGGTGTAATGGTGTGGGGGATGTTTTCTTGGCACACTTTTGGCCCCTTAGTGCTAATTGGGCATCGTTTAAATGGCACGGCCTACCTGAGTATTGTTTCTAACCATGTCAATCTCTTTATGACCACCATGTACTCATCCTCTGATGGCTACTTCCAGCAGGATAATGCACCATGTCACAAAGCTCGAATAATTTCAAACTGGTTTCTTGAACATGACAATGAGTTCACTGTACTAAAATGGCCCCCACAGTCACCAGATCTAAACCCAATAGAGCATCTTTGGGATGTGGTGGAACGGGAGCTTCGTGCCCTGGATGTGCATCCCACAAATCTCCATCAACTGCAAGATGCTATCCTATCAATACGGGCCAACATTTCTAAAGAATGCTTTCAGCACCTTGTTGAATCAATGCCACGTAGAATTAAGGCAGTTCTGAAGGTGAAAGGGGGTCAAACGCATTAGTATGGTGTTCCTAATAATCCTTTAGGTGAGTGTATATTATATTATATATATATATATATATATATATATATATATATATATATATATATATATATATATATATATACATTTTTTATCTAGATATAGTAGAAGCTGGTTAATTTTAATTCAAAGTCTGGCACTCATATCTACCCAGATTACTCTGAAGCGGGTTGCTTCGGTGACAGGTGTTGTTGATTATTAATTTCCTATCCTTCAAAGCAGCTGAAATGAAAAGCACTGCTCAATATTTGAAATGAAACAAAACATTTCCATAAGTCCATAGTGCTACTTTGGGTTCTTTCTCCAGCAGTCTGTCAATTCCACAGCATTATTGGAAGTGTCATAAAATGGTTTATTTATAAACCATCGCTTAGTACGGTCAAGGGCTTTGATAACCTTGGATAATCCCACAGATGGTCCTTTGTTCCATGGCACAATTTGTGCTAAAATGAAAAGCATTATTCTTCAGTCAATATCTAATTTTCTTGTTTCACCAGGTAGAACAGAAGAGATCTACTCGGCTTCCTGCATGCAATTTTTATTGAGGCTTGCTGGCACCATTGTCCTATGCAAATGTGTGATTTATTCGAGAGCTTTAACAGTGTATTGCCAAGTCAGTGTGGCACCATGAATTCTGGATTAAAATTGACAGCAGTTCATTAATTTTGATGCACCTCAGCATGTGTGTTAGCTTCTCTCTTATGATGTTATTGCATTAGTCATGGTGTACTGTACACCAAAATCTAAAATGTAAGCATATCACAAGGGCAACCAAAGGAGCCTAAGGCGAATATGAAAGAACATCTGTTTCAAAAATAAGTGTGATTAATATCACTGACCTTCAAATATATTTTTACTTACATAATTTTAAGTAAAATGTATATTGTATATTGTACAGGAGAAAACTTAAAGGGATAGTTCACCCAATGTGAATTCTGCCATCATTTGCTCACCCTCATGACTTTCTTTCTTTCTTTCTTTCTTTCTTTCTTTCTTTCTTTCTTTCTTTCTTTCTTTCTTTCTTTCTTTCTTTCTTTCTTTCTTTCTTTCTTTCAACCCCTCACCACTGCACATTTTTCATGTGTCTCCCTCATCAGACACCAAATTCAAGTCTTTCAGTCTCTACTAATGAGCTGATGATTTGAATCTGGTATGTTAGATGAGGGAGACATGCAAAGACTGCACTGGTTGGGGGTCCACAGAACAGGTTTGAGAACCACTGCACTAAAAAAGTATGTTCTATGAAATCTGTGTATGTAATCTGGGCGTATTGCATTCTCCATGTTGTCCTTGTCACATAAACTAACTGCGTCCGTTTTGTCACATCACTGCCATTTACAAATCCTCTCCTGTGGCCTCATGGGATTGTAAAGTGTCTATATGCACACTTCAAGAAGTAGGTCATTTTTGCTTACACTTTAATGAGTACTGTGAATTCTGACATATAACTCTTGTTTTTCACTCAATATATAGTAGGGAAGAACGCAATTTTGAATGCAGCCATTCTTATTTTGGGGAAATATGAGGGTCCGTGGCTCTTTAATAGACTGTAAAAAAGATGGATGCCACACCTTCACTATCGTCCATTGTATAGTAAGTGATGCCGCCAGTGTCCAAATATGGTGTTGGTAAGTGAGCAATATCAACGTCCCACCCACACTCCCACCTAATCAATCACACGCCCCTGAACTTTTGGCAAAATAAACAATATGGAATAAATATTATACATTATGGCAATGTAGAAATTAAAGTTAAAGCTCCAATCTCCTCCCGAAGTTCCCGAAAAAGTCTGTCAGTGCCTCAGTGACTACTTCACTCTGTCAATCTCAGCTGTCAATCATAACGACACACCCCTGTTTTTATAGCATCAAATAACTACCTAAAACCAAACCTAATTTGATTGTTTAGTTTTTCTATGTCCCATTACATTACATGGATAGGGCAGGGTTTATGACCTATACTGCATCTACCACCTGAGGGCGATCGAAGCACATTGGATTCACTTTTCAGGACTCGTGTGGCACACTTGGGCTGTACCAATGGAGAAAGCATAACAGCTAATTTGGATCACGTGACTTGATAACCAATCACATTACAGCCTTGAAGAAATTGGCTTCATCCGAAAACCTAGGCAGCTGACCTGTTGCCTCGCTGCCTTATAAGGCGTTGACTTGTAAGGCAGCGTTTGTGCACGAAGGCGCCTCACGAAACAGAATTCTGCCGCAGTGTAACAGTTTAATGATCTACAGAAAAATAGAGAGAGCTTTGGTGAGAATTAAAGAAATATTTAATAACTAGAGTAGTGATTTCTTGCTAGAAATGACATCAGAAGTGAACGTACCCTCAAAAACGTACCTTTACACACAAACTGACCAACAACTGTAACTTTGAGACACCATCTTTTTTTTCTAGCTCAACTTTCACCGAATGTAACGCAAAGGATTGTGGGATATCAAAGGCAGTGAAGGATACATTTATGCTGCCTTCAATCGATCAGATGAAGGTGTATCAGGAGGCAGGAACTGAAGCTAACATTGGATTCAGACATGCCTTGATGCCTTGAAATGCATCCTCTCACAAGGCAGCATTTTACAGCTTTCGGATGCAGCCATTGAACTTTAAAAAAATAGATCAATCCAAAATGAATGTTTAAGAGCAACCATGAGCTGTTTATTCATTAAATGATAAGCTATTTCCTCACAAAAGTGGTTTATTCAGCATAGCAAAGGCTATTCTCTATTGACAACATTAAAAAAAAAGCCTCTTGTCTCCTTCGCGTACCGCAGCAGGCGTTACACTTAAGCTAAGATTGCAGGCTTGGCTTCAATTGTCTTTGATGCTAGTTTTTCTTTTGTGGCATCGTGAAAAGTCGCAGATGTGGTGTCAGTTGTTGTCCACTATCACAAACTCTACGAGATGAAATTATCAATTCTTGCTTTCCAACAGCCATTGTCGTTCACAAACAGTCAATGTCCCTGGGCAACGAGGAGCCAACATCACTATGCCAGATGTAAATGAGACGCAAGATGTTCATGATACGCTCTTATTTTTACACAACTAAACTTGTCATTAAATAACATTATTAAAGGACACAGACTTATATTTGTCATGTGCTTGTGTATCTGAATTCAAATCAACAAACTTGAAGTTTTGATGATGGTGTTTATTTGAATGTATTACTAAAATGCTGTGCTTTATTAGGCAGTGAATATTGAACTGTTTTCGTCAACATAAGAGTGTGTTTAGTTTGCTGTGTTAATTGTTTTAAGAACAACACATTCATTTGGGGAATGTGTCAAATCGATTGAGGAAAAAAAACTGCTGTGCTGTTAAATGCATGGGGCAAAATATCTGCTGGATGTTTTTTTGGGCTTGTGTTAACTTGAGAGGCATGTTTTTAGAATGTCATGACAAAAGTATAGATGTGAAACACTAGAGCAACAGTTAAACACATAAGCACGTGTTTACATGGAAAAACAATGGAAAAATAAAAAGACAACGCAGTGGAATGAAAAACACATTCTGTGTGATCCAACCCCTTAAGGTTGCATTTGTTACTATAGCAACAGGCGTTCCACTGTTCTCTTTCTAAATTGTCACTGGTCAAATATTTAATTTAAAAATATATTATCATTAAAATGTTTCTACTGAAATCCATAAAGAACTAAGAACATACAAATATATAAAGAATATTGATTAGAAAAATAGGGGAAATTATTAAAGATTAAGAAAATAAAATTCAGCAACCTATTCGATGTTTCCAGCTCTCCCAGATGGGAAATGGAGGGATCCAGACAGGATCAAGACATTGATGCCAGCTCCATTCATAAAAGCAGAGTGTCTGTTTATACAGGAATTTGACAACCATCCACCAGTCTTACTCCCCCTGAGGAGGTAAGAGAGGGCAGGCTAAGAAAAGGACTTTAGCTTTTAGGTGGGAAAGGAGAGTAGGTACGTTTCCTTTGTAGCTTTCTTAGTACATCTTATGAATTATTGAAAAAGAGAAATATATGTTGGGTGGATGGAATGGGAGATGTGTAGCATTAGTAGTTTGCCCTATTTTCCCTCTAGCTTGTTAAAAGCAATTGTCCAACCAATTTGTCATTCTGCCCAAAACGTCTCCTCTAGCAAATGCTGACGAGAAATAGAGGGAGGTGGCATGAAGATGAATGTCCTCCCCAACTACCTGCCCAAACCTCACATTTCCGTTTAACAAATGACAAACAAAGCACAACAAACTTGACTCTATACTGAGCTCCAGTCCAGGTGGTGGAATCTCACGTGCTCTTGATGAGAAGAGACCACACCCACCTTCAGGTTTTTCGATTAACAGCTTGTCGGCATATTCTGATACTCGCACCTCAGACAACACCTATTTATATTCATAATGAGCTGCTGTTAACATCTGTTGTACACTGTTATAAAAAGTCACCAATAACTTTCAATGACTGTGTAAGTGTGAATTACACCTACCACAAGCAAACCTATTTATTCAGCTGTAGCTTGTTATGATCTTGAAAACTTGTCATGTAGCAACTTTTATCAGCAGATGCACGTATTCTTTATTCACACAAAAAAACTATTCTCTAAAACTGTCACATGCCTGTCCTGTCTTGTGTGCACTTGTGGGTTTTGTTATGTTGAGCATGTGCTCGTGTCCCTGTCAGTTCCCTCCCCCTTGTTATCTGATTATTGGTTAATTTGCCCCACCTGTTCTCCCTCATTATCTGCCTTGTTTGTTCCCTTTATAATCTCCTTGTGTTTGTCAGTCTGGGTTGGATCCTTGTGTAATGTCTGCGTCTTCCGTCCTCCGTCCTCCCCGTGATTCTGTTGGTTTGTTTAAGTTTATATGTTATTATTCTATTATGTGTTTTTCCCCCTCGTGGGTTTTGTTTTGAGTTTGTTTTATTTGTTATAATTAAATATATTATTTTCCTGCACTTGAGTCCTCGCACCATTTTCCCTTTGTCTGTGACGTGACAGACAAAGGGAAAATGGTGCGAGGACTCAAGTGCAGGAAAATAATATATTTAATTATAACAAATAAAACAAACTCAAAACAAAACCCACGAGGGGGAAAAACACATAATAGAATAATAACATATAAACTTAAACAAACCAACAGAATCACGGGGAGGACGGAGGACGGAAGACGCAGACATTACACAAGGATCCAACCCAGACTGACAAACACAAGGAGATTATAAAGGGAACAAACAAGGCAGATAATGAGGGAGAACAGGTGGGGCAAATTAACCAATAATCAGATAACAAGGGGGAGGGAACTGACAGGGACACGAGCACATGCTCAACATAACAAAACCCACAAGTGCACACAAGACAGGACAGGCATGTGACAAAAACATGCCATGTCACACATTTCAAAATGCCAGAACATATGTCTTGTGACATCTCCTGATTTATTATGTGTGACTTATGCACACCAATGACGTAGACCATGAGCTTTCAAACTTTATGATAACTTTTAAGAGGGACCGCTTCCTAAAAACAACAACATTTAAGCTGTTAAATAAATAGTAAATGTGACAAATACAACTTATTGTTTCCCAATTTAAATTGGCTATACTTAATGTTGTATGTATAAACCTGAAGAAAAATGATTTGTATAAGCAACTTTCATATAAATGTATGAATGTTTGTAAATGAAAGTATATAAATGTAATAAATGTATGTAAGCAGCTTACATACTGTGCTGAGAATACTGTCCTACAAGCCAAGTGAGCAAGACAAAGGGGACTATAGTGAGAAACACTCACTAAAAAGATACAAAGCAAACATATTCAATTCTGGAAAGTATGTATACGGCAAGAAAGGAGAGAATCTTTTAGAAATTAAACAGAATGTTTGGTAGACTTCAACAATTTTTGCTTCGACCCCAGTTTGAAAACCCCTGATGTAGACTAAGGAGTCGAGGCTTATCTGGTTAGCATAGGCTAGTTAGCCCCCTGGAACTGGAAAGCGTTCAGTTTGAGCAGATGTTTTATGCCATTATCAGTCATCACTGTCCTTGTCAGAGCTAATTTCCCAATACATTCAGCATCCGGCTCATATTCATGATTTTAAACACACTCTTAAAACTATCATTTTCAACATCTTCAAAATCAGTATTTGGATCACTGACAGCTTCTTCACCAGATCCATGACAGTAACACTAATATTGTATTACTTGCTCTGCAGTTAATCGCTGAGCCATTGAAGTTTTGCTGATGATACTTCCTATTCTTTTGTTTTCTGCTTTGGTAACTATGAGTAAAACATCACTTCATCACTGTGCATCAGACGCTGCCTTTAAAAAAAGTGAATGGGAAGTGAATGAAGTCCCAGGTCCGTATGCATTTAAGGGTTAAAACAAGTATTAACATCCAACTAAAACTTTTCAGAGAAAAAAAAGTTACATGAACGATGTATGTTTTTGTGCTAATGTTATTATTAACGTTACTGAAATAATGCTTTTTCACTTTTAAACTTTGAGAGATCCTTTAGCCAAAGTTCCAAGAAGGCCTGATTCGCAGTCTCCACTCTATTTCATCCCAAAGTTGTTCTATCAGGTTGAGGTCAGGACTCTGTCCAGGCCAGTCAAGTTCCTCCAAACCAAACTCGCTCATCCATGTCTTTATGGAGCTTGCTTTGTGCACTTGTGTGCAGTCATGTTGGAACAGGAAGGGCCATCCCTTCACTGTTCCCCCAAAGTTGGGAGCATGAAATTGTCCAAAATGTCTCGGTATGCTAAATTTTTAAGAGTTCCATTAACTGGAACCAAGGGGCCAAGCTCAATCCCTGAAAAACAACCCTTCGTGGCTTTGTTGCTGTTGTTCCCAATTGCTTCTACTTTCTAATAATACCACTAACAGTGGAATATTTGACCGTGGAATATTTAGCTAGTAGGTTAGTGAAGATATTTTGTGAATGGACTTATTGCACAGGGGGCAACCTATCACGAGAGCAACCCATTCTTTCAAAATGTTTGTAGAAGTGTCTGCATGCCTAGGTGTTTGATTTTATTCACCTGTGGCCATGGAAGTGATCGGAACACTTGAATTCAATATTTTGGATGGATGTACCAATACTTTTAGCAATATCACGTATCTGTGTATTCTACTGGAATAAAAAAAATTGTATAACACCATTACACTTGCTAATATTTTATTATATTATATAAATCTGTTAGACAATCAGCATTGTCATTACATAATTTGTGTGTGTGTGTGTGGGGGGGGGGGGGGGGGTGGATCCCACAACAGCCAAGCAACTGCCTTAAAGATGAATGGGAATGCTAATGGTTAGCACTCCCTAGGTATTATAGATACCCTTGTGGTTAAATATATTGTCTGGTAGGGATGATTCATGAACTCTCTATTGTGCCCTTGAGTATAGCACTTAAACCCAGATTGTTCTATAAGTTGCTTAGAAGTAAAACAGTTAAATGATTTAGCTAAAACTAAAACCATAAAATAACATTTTCATTACTTTAAATAAACAACAAGTCAAATAACATAAAAAACTGAACTTATTCTATGTCAGCTATACACTGTAAAAAAAAAAAAAAAAAAAAAAAAAAAAAACTATTGTGTCTCCAATTGAAAATTTTCTAGTGACTGATCACATCTAAATTTTTCAGTTGGCCAAATAGAATTTCTGTCATTTAAGTTGCATCAATTCACAGAAATTCAATTTGGCCAATTGAAAAATATAGATGTGATCAGTCACTAGAAAATTTTCAATTGGAGACACAATAGTTTTTTTTTTTTTTTTTTTTTTTTTACAGTGTAGTTGTCAAAGTAACATTTCTCATTTCCATTTAGGAACGATGTACTAAAATAACTACAACTATAAATGAAACTGAAACACATTGGCAAAATAAAATGTTACTCTTTTAGCTCCATCTTTTGTTTATTCTGACCACTTTGACCACAGGATTGTTTTTATTCATTGTGTGAAGTTGCTCCAGAACAACTTTATAATACATTTAATTGTAAAGACAACGACCAACATACAAGGACAGAAACAGGGGTATCAATACAGAGAGGGTGTGTTTTCATGAAAATGTTTATGCATTTTGGCCATTCATTTACACGACAACAGCGTTTTTGGCTGCCTGAGAACACAAGCTTTTGAAAATGTGTTTAAAAGTGCAAGGGTTTAAAGGGGGGGTGAAATGCTGTTTCATGCATACTGAGCTTTTTACACTGTTAAAGACTTGGATTCCCATCCTAAACACAGACAAAGTTTCAAAAACTAATGTTGGACGTTTGATGGAGTATTTCTTTGTCAAAAATACTCCTTCCGGTTTCTCACAAGTTTCGGAGAGTTTTTTTCGAGTATGGGTCGGTTTGACGTTAATAGAACGGAAGGTCCTTGTATGGGCCGTACGGGCTCTTCTCCCGGTAGGGTGCGCGCGCGCGTGACTAGAGCGAGAGAGGAAATGCACCCCCATAAACACTCTCTCAGCTGCAGATCCAGTCGTCCATGAACACTTATGTTGGTTATAGTCCGCGCCGCGCTCCACTTCATTCCTCCACGTTGACATCAAGCGACTTCAACGCTTCAGCACAGCATTCCGAGAAGGCAGCGCTGCATTTGAACGCAGAAATGACGGGAAGCTTCACAACATCGCTTCAGTCGCATCGCAAAGTGGATCTCCACACTCCAAGAAGTGTGTTTTTGACGGAGCGGTCCCAGCGATAAAGGTTCGGTCCTGCTTTGGAAGCAGCCGGTGAGTAAAACTGCTTCAAATGTCTGTGCTGTTGCTTTTCGTCGCGTGAGTAAACATCAGTAAACGACACGATCGTGTGCTTCGTCATTCAAATGCGCTAACAGACTCCATTTTTGTTCTATATATATAACGTTACACTAGTCTGACATGCAAAACCGTTTTGCTTGCTACTGCTAAGGTTTAGTCGCATATAATAGTCCATAAACCGAATCCTGTCCTCATAAACTGCGAGTAAACAAGCGCAAATATTGACAGGCCACTAAATACAGTACATACCACAGAGACGGATGTCCTGATGTTGCTGTTTCTCCTGTTCAGTTTAATTCATCCTCCGAACCTGATTCTGGATCATGTATTAGCTGAGATCGATAGCCATGGGTTTCTCCACGCTTGAGGACGTCATCGCTTTGCTCGCTTGTCATTCTTTAGCTCCGCCCACACGATACGCCTCCAGGCGCTCATTTTTTTCCGGAAAGACTCGGTACAGCCCATATTTCTTTTATAAATATAATAAAACTAAAGATTTTTCGGAGATATGAAGGATGCAATACTACTCTAGGTACTCAAGATTGACATGAGATTGACTGAAACTGAGTGTTTCTCCCCCCCTTTAAAAAGTATGTCTTTACTGTCTCTAAACAACAAAAAAGCTAATTTGTGAAAGGGTTATGCACATGCCTATTACATGTTCATGTATGCGTCTTTTGTATTTGCATGGTATTTCTTTACAAAGTGACTTCACCAACTACTGGCCTAGATGCATAATACAGCCTTTTTAGTCATTTTCACAGATCTGTGTGAACGGGGATCTGGAATCGATATTCATGATGAGTAAGAATAAGTGAGAATTCAGCTTCATACTGTATATCTGTAGTGAATCGAGCGGAAAAGTTTGTAAGAGAAAAACTTTGTGCACATACGTGCAGTATATATACAAATCATACTCATTGATTAGTGAATGAGGCACAAATCATACTCATTGATTAGTGAATGAGGCACAAATCATACTCATTGATTAGTGAATGAGGCACATAGTGAATGTTTCCACTTAAAGTTTAAGAAAAGGAGCAATGCATTTGTACCTTCACTGGAGAGCCTTCTTTGTTATTCCACTGAAAATGCCCCATGTCCATTTGAAAAGTAAAGAAAGCTTTATAATGAGATTTTTTTTAGCTTCAGGCCATGAGCTATTGGCTGTACAGTGGCAATCAGCAAAAGCTGATGCATTACTGTAATTTCCTTTGATTTGCAGTGAATTTGATCATACAAGCACTATAAATCTCTGGGAAGAAGCAGAGCAGCAGCCTGGGTTGTAATCATGCCTTTTTGATGACCTTCTATTGTATGAGAAGTATAGGAAGAGAAATAGAGATGAATGGCCACAGTATGGTATTTATATATATGACTGTGTTATTTACAGAGCTCTGGTGGAGAAGGCATCCAATAATGCAAGGAAAGTTTAACTTAATGTATTCCAGATGAAATCACGCTCTGGCATCATAGAAATAATTCCTTTGGGAACAGAATTGATTGTGGATATCACACCAGGAAAACCTTTATAATGTACATCTGACAGATTTAAAAGGAACATTTAAACAAAAATGAGGCTACTCATTAGGCTACCCAAACTTATATGACTTTATTTCTCCTGTGTAAAACAAGAGATTAACCCCTAGAAGACTGCAGTGTTTTGCGGCCCTTGGGATGTTTTGACATGACCTGATTTTTGTGCTTATTTCGGCTACTTACATAATTAACCAAAGATAATTTACATAATTTTGCTGTATTCTATGGAGCCCCGCACATGACATTCAGTAAAAAACTACTAGGCTAAATTGTGCACACGTTTTACCAATTTGTTTCCTCGATTTGCTAAATTGTGCACACGTTTAACTAATTTGTTCCCTCGATTTGCGACATTTATAAATCGAAGGAACTAATTAGTAAAACGTGCGCTTGATTTATAAAGTGAGGGAACGAAATAGTAAATTGTGCACACTATTTACCTTTTTTTTCTTGCATGTCATGTGCAGGGCTCCGTAGTACGACCATAAAATAGGTGATGTAAGTATATTTACCTCATTCATACAAGAATAGCTGTAAAAGTGTTGTTTAATCTATACAATAATGTGAAATGAAATACTAACAAAAAGATAACAATCATTCAAAGAATATTATACACAAGAATTATTTTCATTTCCGTTTCTTCAATTTATGCTTAGAGATGCATCAATCAATAGTCCTAGCAGGTGTAAAGCAGCTGATACCAAAATGCACATCTTGTGCCCTTCACTGAAGCCAATGACTGAAAAGAAAGTTCAGGCTCACTGGAAAGTCCATATAAAAAAGCAATCCTTTACCAAGGTAAGATGAGTGTGATAAGTGTTTTTTTTTGTGTGTGTGTTTTTAGAAGCACTTTAAAAAGGGCACTAATAAGGAAAAGAGAGACTGTTCAAGACATATTTCAAACATATTCTTGCACACACTATCAAACTCTTTCTCAAATGTTACTGTAATGTCTCCCACACTCTATCAATGATTTTCATGTATGCTATCAAACTCTCTCATTCTATATCTCAAACACTATTAAAGCTTTAACCCAAACTCATTCACAAACATACTATCAACCCTCTCTCTCTCTCTCTCTCTCTCTCTCTCTCTCTCTCTCTCTCTCTCTCTCTCTCTCTCTCTCTCTCTCTCTCTCTCTCTCTCTCTCTCTCTCTCTCTCTCTCTCTCTCTCTCTCTCTCTCTTTATCTTCTTCCCCCTGAACAGAAAAAAGGTAGCGTGTAAACTTTTATAAACATCTTGAATGTTAAATAATGAAAGAAATGTATTGAACAGCCTCTCAATTGCCAACAGACTGTCAAGTTTCTTAAAGATTCTTAATTATCCTCTTTTGCATTTGTTTTTTTCTTAGGTGCGTATTATGAATCCTACGAATCTTAAGATTACCAGTTTGTGGTGCTTGGAGAACTTTGATGATCTTCTTGGCTTAATTCAGCTTCCTTGTATACTGTGCATGGATGATGTAGTGCAGACCGCATTGAGGATGATCTTGTATAGAGTCACTGATGTGTGTTTTTACATTTATGCAGGACTTGCATATACAGGTCCTATTAAAAATTAAACTTTTATATATTTTAGATTTATTGCACACCAACTGAAATATTTCAGGTCTTTTATTGTTTTAATACTGATGATTTTGGCATACAGCTCATGAAAACCCCAAATTCCTATCTCAAAAAATTAGCATATCATGTAATGGTTCTCTAAACGAGCTATTAACCTAATCATCTGAATCAACTAATTAACTCTAAACACCTGCAAAAGATTCCTGAGGCTTTTAAAAACTCCCAGCCTGGTTCATTACTCAAAACCGCAATCATGGGTAAGACTGCCAACCCGACCCTGTTCAGAAGGCCATCATTGACACCCTCAAGCGAGAGGGTAAGACACAGAAAGAAATTTCTGAACGAATAGGCTGTTCCCAGAGTGCTGTATCAAGGCACCTCAGTGGGAAGTCTGTGGGAAGGAAAAAGTGTGGCAAAAAACGCTGCACAAGGAGAAGAGGTGACCGGACCCTGAGGAAGATTGTGGAGAAGGACCGATCCCAGACCTTGGGGGACCTGCGGAAGCAGTGGACTGAGTCTGGAGTAGAAACATCCAAAGCCACCGTGCACAGGCATGTGTAGGAAATAAGCTACAGGTGCCGCATTCCCCAGGTCAAGCCACTTTGGGCTACAGAGAAGCAGCACTGGACTGTTGCGCAGTGGTCCAAAGTACTTTTTTCGGATGAAAGCAAATTTTGCATGTCAATCGGAAATCAAGGTGCCAGAATCTGGAGGAAGACTGGGGAGAAGGAAATGCCAAAATGCCTGAAGTCCAGTGTCAAGTACCCACAGCAAGTGATGGTCTGGGGTGCCATGTCAGCTGCTGGTGTTGGTCCACTGCGTTTTATCAAGGGCAGGGTCAATGCAGCTTGCTATCAGAAGATTTTGGAGCACTTCATGCTTCCATCTGCTGAAAAGCTTTATGGAGATGAAGATTTGGTTTTTCAGCACGACCTGGCACCTGCTCACAGTGCCAAAACCACTGGTAAATGCTTTACTGACCATGGTAATACTGTGCTCAATTGGCCTGCCAACTCTCCTGACCTGAACCCCATAGAGAATCTGTGGGATATTGTGAAGAGAAAGTTGACAGACGCAAGACCCAACACTCTGGACGAGCTTAAGGCCGCTATCGACGCATCCTGGGCCTCCATAACACCTCAGCAGTGCCACAGGCTGATGCCTCCATGCCACGCCGCATTGAAGCAGTCATTTCTGCAAAAGGATTCCCGACCAAGTATTGCGTGCATAATTGAACATAATTATTTGAAGGTTGACTTTTTTTGTATTAAAAACACTTTTCTTTTATTGGTCAGAAGAAATATGCTAATATTTTGAGACAGGAATTTGGGGTTTTCATGAGCTGTATGCCGAAATCATCAGTATTAAAACAATAAAAGACCTGAAATATTTCAGTTGGTGTGCAATGAATCTAAAATATATGAAAGTTTAATTTGTATCATTACATTATTGAAAATAATGAACTTTTATCACATATGCTAATTTTTTGAGAAGGACCTGTATTTAAGGAAAATGTGGTGAATATCCAGTCTTTTGTTCCACACAAAATAAAAAACATTGCCCATTTCTTTTTGTCTACTGTGTGCATATATATTTTTTATTTTTTACAATGCTAAGTATAATCTACAAAACTTAACAACCAACTGCTGTTGATTTGGAAGTATATTGTCTAGCGCACATGCGCGGCTGCCAATGCATGTCTGCAGCCAGACCCTATTGCACGAATTTGGCTGTTCTCGGAAAGAAATCGGAAATCAATAAATATGATAAAACTAAAGACTCTTCTGAGATATGAAGGATGCAATACTACTCTATAGGTAGTCAAGATGAACATGAGACTGGCAGAATCAGTGTGTGTTATATAAGAATTTTCAAAGAATATTTGGTCTCTCTTTTTCATAAAATGAAAAAAAGCATCTGAGTGGCTAAGATATTCTTCAAAAGTACTTTTTTGTGTGTTCAACAGAACATAGAAAATCAAATGGGTTTGGAACGGCATGGGTGAGTGTGAGTAAATTATAAAATTTTCATTTTTAGATGATTACTTTAATGGGAAATACTGAAATTTAATAAAGTCTAATGTGGTGATTCACACGCATTTTAATCAACATCTAATCAAATGAATCCCAAAAATGTGAGAAACTCATTTATAGAAGAGCTAATTAAGACTATTTTGAAATATCCATCTTAAAACAATTTTACATTTAGGATGAGAAGACATTAACTTCAGAACACCTTAAAATCTCATTTAATACCTCTAGTATAACTCAAGGTGACAGTCTTTCCAATAAGGGTGAATCTTATGACTGTTCCCCAGTGTTACTGCAGTTTAATCAAATGTTGTTGTTCTCAATAACACACTGTGTACCATCCATTTCTGATGAGCTTTCAAAGAGCTTCGACAGACTGTGGAGCTCACAGTTCTTAAGCCAAATGTCATTTCACTGTGAAACAGTTTGCTAAGAGGCCTACTTATTAATTCAAAGAAGAAAGTCATTTCATTTCTAAGAGCTTGCTGTTCTAACAGCATCCAAAGTTTATTGCTCAGATCTCGAGCAAATGTGGCTGCCTAATTCTAATAATGCACCAAAAGTTACTCATGAATGAGATAGAGCTAAACATTTAGAGCAATTTAAACGCAAGTTAAACACAAAATACATTTCCTTTACACCGGTAGCTCACAGACTATGGGCAGCCCAGCGTTATACGCCTCTGTCGACATGTTTGGGTAATTATAGCTCAGTCTGCGTTGTGACAGACCTATAATAATTGAGTCAGACAACTCTTAGAGGAACTGCAGGCAGACTGATTGCCTGTCCCCTCTCCATCAGAGACCAGTTAGGAAAAGACCTGCCAAATAGCCAATCACGGTTGTCTCGGAATGAACTCAGAGCTGGTATGTTATCTTTATCTAAGATTGAACACATACAGTGAGGCTATGAGGCTAAAGTCTGAAAACACTAGTGAAAATGCTGCTTTTTTGCATTGCATTACAAAATCAATTCATCCGCATTATAATTTGACAAAGTGGCCCACTTTATATTAGGTGACCTTAAGCAGGGGCGTAGCCATCTTTTCAAAAGTGAGGGGGACAGAATTTTTTTTTTTTTTGGACCAATATCATTTATTGCATCTCTTGCGTTTAAGAGGGCAAGACATCAAATACACTGCTGAACAATAACCACTAATTAATATCTATAATATTATTCTCCTATTTTTTGTGCCAATTTTATGATTGGTTTATATATAGTATATATACTACAAACACCTGTGCATTAAGACTTCATAGATTTTATGCAATGTAAAAAAATATAGATATATTCTGATGTAAACCATGCTGTTCTCTATGTGAAGATATAGAAAAGTTTAATTTATTCCTGTGATCAAAGCTGAATTTATCATCATTACTCCAGTCTTCAGTGTCACATGATCCTTCACTAATCATTCTCATATGAGGATCTGAAGATCAACACACATTTATGATTATTATCAGTTGTGCTGCTCATGGTGATGCTTAATTTTTGTGGAAATCATCTAAACATTTGTGGTAAAATTAAAAAGAGAAATTAATACTTTTGTTGATCAGACATGCATTAAATTGATCACAAGTGATATTTTTAATATTACAAAAGATAATAATTTATTTAATGAATGCAAAGAAATGCTGTCCATTGAACTTTCTATTCATTAAAGAATACTGAAAAATAACATGTAGGCTATCATGGTTTCCACAACATTTTTAAGCAGCACAACTGTTTTCAACACAGATAATAATCATAAATGTTTGTTGATTATAAAATCATCATCTAAAAATGATTAGTGAAGGATCATGTGGCACTGAAGAATGGAGTAATGATGATAAATTCAGCTTTGATCACAGGAATAAATTACTATATTCACATAGGAAAAAAGCTGTTTTAATTTGTAATAATAATTAAATTGTAATAAAATGTAATAAAAAATCAAAATATTACTGTTTGAACTATTTTTGATTACATAAATGCAGCCTTGGTGAGCAGAAGATACTAAACATTAAAAGCTGCATTATTCATATGATGGCCTATACTTTATTGTCAATAAATAGCCTTGAAATGACTTGAAAAACACACATAAAGCATATATTGTCACACTCGTCTGATTGTCGTCGTCACGTTTCATTACTCATAACGATTGTTTTCCTTCAGCTGCAGCTCCAGCGTGACTGGATATTACCTCTACGAATCCGCTTTTGACATTCTGTGAGAGCGCCCTCATATTTAGATGCGAATAAAATGACAGGTCATGCATAGATTATTTTTTGTCTCTGGATTTAAATCTTGGTGTATTCACATTGGTTTCTATGTAAATACACTTGCCCGTGACCTCAAGAAGCGCGCAATCAACCCAGATTAAAGAAAGCTGTTTTTAGCGTCCCTGTTAACTTGCCCGCCCCCGCGCAGGTAACGCCGGTTCGGATCCCGCTCGGAGCGGGTCGACTAGGATCGGTGAGACCCAGTAAAAGTGCGGGGGACGAAAATACATTTTATTAAAAGTGAGGGGGACACGTCCCCCGCGTCCCCCGCGTAATCTACGCCCATGACCTTAAGTACTATGTACTTACATCAAAAAATAAGTACAATGTACTAACTGTGTTCAAATTGAATTGCAAAACACCTTTGCTGATATTGAGGTGGGAAAGGGGTAGAGTTAGGGACAGGTGTGGTGTAATGTGTTAGTTTAAGGGTAGGTTTAGGTGTAAGGGAAGTGCCAACTGTGTAATTACAAATTTAACTACAGATATGAATTACAGACGTAATTACATGCAGGTATTTTTTCAAATGTAAGTACAATGTAAAAACGTGCACAATAAGTGCATCGTATCAAATTATTAATTACAATGTTAGTGCACAGTAGTTAAGGCCACCTAATATAAAGTGGGTCTGACAAAGTAAAAAAAAAAAACTTGCAATGCCAATGTTTTAACTTAATATGTGTGTTGGAAATGCTGACTTTTCAGCATCATTACACCAGTCTTCAATCATATTCCAATTTCAAATATTTCTTATCATTATCAGTGTTGAAAACAGTTGCGCTGCTTAATATTTTTGTTAACATGTGATACTTTTATTTCAGGACATGATGAATAGAAAGTGAATAGACTTTTTATTGAAATATTTTGTAACATTGTGAACTAAATAAAAGTATTGACACCAAACGTTTGAACTACGGTATTTTAGAACTCCTAGTATTTGGTTTGTTGCTCTGTTGCTTTGATTTGCTTATTTGATTAGTGATTAGAAACAATCTTAAATAGCGTTAAATATTTATTATTTATTATACTGTATATCATAGGGTTTGTTCTTACATTCAAATGTTTATATTCTTAGTATAATCTGGATTACGTAATCAGGAATTGCGAGGAATGCTTAGTACACATAGAAAAACCCACAAATGCTCAAAATTCTAACTAAAAATGTTAAAACTACCCAACAAATTATTTTATAATATGTGTATCTGAATGCATAAGGAAGAGAAAAAACTTTAGGACACAGCGGAACAGCTCATTTGCTCCAAATAGAGATATAAGGCCAAGAGTCATGAAATGTCATGTTATATGATTTATTTACTTTTTTCAACCTTTTTTTTTTTCCAACTCTATAGTTCGTTTTTCTAGCACCTTATTCCGACCCATATTTACGTTTTAAAGTCATGCACCCTCTAGCTGGTGTAAAAATAATGACAGTGTCGTTATGTCTGACGTCATCTGACATATGACTGTCGTTACCAACCAAAATGAGTCTTCATTTTAATGCAATATCTGGACTTTTTTTACCACCATTTGTCATATTTCCATTTAGAAAAAAATATTTTTTTTTAATTTACAACTACACCCACCCCATCCCTAAACCTACCCAGTGATTTATAGTGCATACACACTTTATGAGCACGTGTTCCCTAGGATCGAACTCATGATCGCATGACCACATGTTGTTGTTGTGTAGTGCAATGCTTTACCAACGGAGTATTGGTTGGAGGACATGTTGATTTTTTTACACAAGAGGATGGCAAAGACACCCAATATTTTGAGCTGAATTAACAGGGTTATGCATTAAATATTGAGTTATTTTGAATTGAAGTTAAAAGAATGTGAAGAATGTGCTTAAATTAATATTTATTTTTAATGTTTTAATACAATTTACTGTAAATAATAATAATAATAATAATGCTTTAAAAACAGAAAAAAAATCTGAACAAACAAAAAAAAGTATACTTTTAGGACTTTTGACCCGAAAGGGAAGGATTTGTACTAATGTGAGGGAGGGATGAAGTTTAACCGTGTATTAATGTCTTTGGAAAGCCTTTGTCTTTCAAACACATTAAAATGTATAAATTCACGCATTTCATATTTAAATATAATGGAGGGATTCCCCAACTTTTTTGTCAGCTGATATTTCTTTGAACTAATATGTTTACCAATATATACCAATATATATTATATTTAATATATTTATTTATATTTATTGAATTTGTAGTTTATGTCAATAATAATAATAATAATAATAATAATAATAATAATAATAATAATAATAATAATAATAATAATAATAAGTCAGATTATATTACTTTAAATATCTAATGCAGTGGATTATGGATCTGACTCTAATTTATGTCATGTAATTTGGAATCAGTAACCAATTGCAATTTGTAAGTAATCGACCCAGCTCTATTCTTTGACCAGCCAAAGGTCTGAATAAAAAGGGTAAAAATCTGCAGTTGATGAGGAATGTACTGTTTAGAATATGTTAAGTGTAAGCTAAACATTCAGTTGTACTCATATTTATTCATGACTCGAAATGAGAAAAACATTCTATTGGGCTATTGAAGAAGTTTTATGTGGTAATTCATCATGTTTTGCAAAATGCAATATGAAAAATGCATTGTGCTCCATTTCATGAGCCACTGTGGTTCTGAAGATGAGAAAGTCATTTCGGTTTGCATATTCCTTGTGTATTGGATACAGCCAAATATTAAACGCGCAAAAAATAGGGGTTTATAAAACAACATTCTGTTTACAAATGCATAAGGATTTATTTTTTCATATAAAAATATTTTTTTATATTAATCTGAATTATCCATGAGCACTGACTTGTGATGTTGTTTACTTTGCAATGAGAATCCTTACATTTTGCAGTGCTAGAACTTCAGTGTTTAGAACATTTTACAAGAGAGAAAAAGATTCATAGAAACACAGAGCGTCAGAAAGCTTAGGTTGCTTAATAAATATATATAAAACAACAGAGTATGACTCAATGGCATTAGAGAATGTTACTGTTGTTTGTTCCAGTATGCTCTGACAACGCATCCAGCCATCTCTGCTCTTTTAAAACAGGGAGATTTCGGCATATTGAACTCAGCCAGTCGTCCTGTTTAGTATTCTGTTCTCAAACTGAGCCGAGCATATGTAGCTTAACTTGACCTGCCAACACAGATTCTATGGTTGAGAAAGCACAGGACCTGCAACTAGTCAAATTTATTTTTAGGCTCTTCTCGGCATTCTGATATAGAAGGTGTAGACAAGCCGTAGATGCTTTAAATATAAAACATTATGACGGAAATAGGTGTCTCATCATAATTCTCATATCTGAGAAAGAATGCAGAGGAAATTAAATGCGAAGTGTAGTCCCTTATATTTCAATATATTTCATGTCTTTGTTAATGCTATCAGTTGTATTACCCTAATGAATGCTGCATAAGCTGAGCCTTATTTGACATCAAACTGAATGGCCTTCATATCATCTGAGTTAACATTGTTCTGAAACCCTTCATTGCCCTTCGTCAAAATGAAAATATTTCCCTAGAAATAATGGAGGTTCATGTATTATTAACTACCCTTTACCTTTCAATACCTTAACTACATTTCCATTTATCTTCTTATATGTACATATTGTGCCTTTCAAATGGAAAATCTCATGAATGGACTCGAGGCATACAGTATGACTCTTCAGGTAATTGTTCAACATCCAAAAGCTTATTTCATGAGTCAGAAATTTGATCAAATAGTTAATATGTATCACATACTTACTTTCTTAACACATGCCCTTGGTCTGTGCCTGATTTGTCTTTGCATATTATTCTTAGGAAATACATTTTCATAATCATCAAAATATATAATAATTTTCTGTGCCTCATCAACAACTTCTGATGTAACCAAATCCATGTGGGCAGGGAAAAATTAACCAATAATAGCACCAAATTTAACCAAAGTTGCTTACAAATCAATCAATCGATCGATCAATCAATCAATCAATCAATCAACCAATCAATCAATAAATCATCCCTACTCATTTTCGTAAAAGAGTAGGGATGTAACCCTGGTGTCCTGGCCAAATTCCCTCCATTGGCCCTTACCAATCATGGTCTCCTAATAATCCCCATCCACTGAATTGGCTCTATCACCCTCTCTCCTCTCCACCTATTGCTGGTGTGTGGTGAGCACACTGGCGCCATGGTACTGTGAAAAATGGGCTAGTGTAGTAGTACTGTGAAAAATGGGCTAGTGTATGAATTTGAGTGAGTTTGACGAGGCCCAAAGTGATGGCTAGACAACTCAAAGCATCTACAAAACTGCAGCTCTTGTGGGGTGTTCCCGGTCTGCAGTGGTCAGTATCTATCAAAAGTGGTCCAAAGTAGGAACAGTGGTGAACCAGTAACAGGTTCACGGGCGGCCAAGGCTCATTGATGCACATGGGGAGCAAAGGCTGGCCTGTGTAGTTCGGTCAAACAGACAAGCTACTGTAGCTTAAATTGCTCAAGACGTTAATGCTGGGTCTGATAGAAAGGTGTCAGAAAACAGTGCATTGCAGTTTGTTGCATATGGGGCTGCATACCTGCTGACTGGTCAGGGTGCCCATGCTGACCCCTGTCCACGCCGAAAGCGCCAAATGGGCATGTGAGCAGAAGAACTGGAACACGGAGCAATGGAAGAAGGTGACCTGGTCTGATGAATCACATTTTCTTTTAGATTATGTGGATGGTCGGGTGCGTGTGCATCACTTACCCGGGAAAACTTGGCACCTTGGCATGCACTATGGAATAAGGCAAGCCGGCGGAGGCAGTGTGGTGCTTTTGGCAATGTTGTGCCGGAAACCTTGGGTCCTGCCATCCATGTGGATGTTACATGGAAACTGGTGGCTGGTGACCTCTTTCAGCAGGATAATCCGCCCTGCCACAAAGCAAAAATGGTTCAGGAATGGTTTGGGGAGCACAACAACAAGTTTGAGGTGTTGACTTGACTTGTGAATGCATTTTATGTTGTTTTTAACTCTCATGTTTATTTTAATAGCTTGAAAATAACACTGAAAGTTGATATTTCTTTACTTCTTATTTTATGAGAACTGATTATAAACAAAATGTCAAGTTAATAACACGCTTCAACTCTCCTCCATGAAAATGTTACATGTTTCGGCCCCAGATATAAAGCATGAATGAACATGATTAATCTTAAACACAAAAACAGTATAATCAGTCTTAAGCAAACATAAAGGTTAAACTGCGTAGGTAGTGTGGACACTAATGCTATTAGTACTACTACAGCTGAGAATGATAATTTTTTTTAAGGAATCAGTTAATTGTTATGGTTCCCATTTTTTTGAATATATATCACCGTTGTAGCACAATGCGCAGCATGATAAAGCACTTCATAATCTTAAGAGATGTCTGAAGCTTTGCCAGTGCCGTAGTGTGAGACCGTCTCTGCTGCAACATGAAATGGTTTTTGATACAATAATAGAGAGAATTTAAATTACTATGAAGATGATGACAAATTTACAATAAAATGCAATTTAAAACAATTTTCAGGTCTACTTATTGCAGCAGCGAACAATCTTAGAGTTCAGTGTTTCATCTACACATACTTTCAGTCTCCTCAGATACTTCAATCTGCGTGTGTTCCGATTCAGTAATATCTGTTACTCGCAGGCAGGATCCATTAAAACATGTCTGATGCAGAATCACTGTGGCAGCTTAAGAGGCACTATAAGCGTTATTGACCTGCTGAGAGCATGCGGTTGTGAAAATTGCACTGCGCGGTTCTCAGACTTTCTCAAAGTTAGAATTTATATTAATGTTTATGAGTTTCTATTTTTAAGATTTGCCTAGTATAAACAAAAATGATACTTCTCAAAGAGAATAAGCATTTTTGTGTGAGTCAGAAATATGTCAAAATTTCACCATATTATCTTTTTCCAGGTTAATCCACAGATAAATTAATTGTGCCTCTCTGAGTTTGCTCAATGAATCAGTTTAGTGAATGATCCAATAATTCATCTACAAAGACGATCAGTGTTTTTAACAAATCGTTTGACTAAATGATTCAGAGATTCACTCATGAATACAGCTGTTCCCTTTCGGGGAACTCGAGCTGCGTCAAAACGCTGTGAGAACGCCTCTGCGTTAATGAGTCGTGAAGCGCCTGTAGAACCATTCCATCGGAAAAAAGATCGATCGTCGGCGTGATGACGTCATCGACCGGAAGCTATAAAGCGTCCGTGAAAACAAACAGGAACTAGCTTCTGAGCCTTCAGCAAGCGATCTGTGTGAACCTGTCTGTCTATTTGGTGTTTTTGTCTGTCTATATCAGAGTTTTTCCACCCTTTTGTTAAATATTTCATTATTAACAAACAAAGAGAAAAGAAAATAGATAGAATATGGCGAGTGAAAGCAGCAATTTCAAGAGGTGTGTTCATCCCTGCCCACGCTACATCACGAGCGGGGATACACACTCTCTTTGTGTAGCCTGCTTGGGAGCGCAGCATGCCCAGGCAGCCCTCGAGGGGGCTGCTTGCGAGCACTGTGAGCGATTGCCATTAAGAACGCTGCGCTCCCGCCGGGCACTCTTCGAGGAGGGTGCCTCGGCTCGTGTTCGCCGCTTCTGGTCCCGCTGCCGCCGAGGCGGAGCGAAGGCTGCAGTCGTGGGGATCACAATTGGATGTTGCAGAGGGGTTAGAGACGGGCGCTGCCTTATCTCTGCCCTCACCTGCTCCATCCAGCGGCTCTTCTCGGGGCATGGAAGCACGCATGGCGGTTTCTTCCCCCCCGAGAGAGTCGCCGGGGCTTCATCTGTCCAGCTCTGAGGAGGTGGACGTTGAAAGCATCGACACTGAAGACTCGCCACTTCATTCCCCCCCCCAGCAGGGAGTCTGGCTTTTACAGCCGTTACTTCATCGTGCCGAAGAAGGATGGGGGCTTACGCCCGATATTAGATCTGCGGCTATTGAATCGCTCGGTGGCCAAGCTCAAATTCAAGATGCTTACACTCAGACAGATTGTAGCGCAGGTCAAATCGGAGGATTGGTTTGTCACCATAGACCTCAAAGATGCGTATTTTCATGTCTCCATCCTTCCACATCACAGGAAGTTCCTGAGGTTTGCCTTCGGGGGAGAGGCATACCAATATCGTGTACTTCCCTTCGGTCTAGCACTGTCACCCCGCACGTTCACCAAGTGTGTGGATGCAGCTCTGGCGCCGCTGCGTCTGCAGGGCATCCGCATTTTGAACTATATCGACGACTGGCTGATTCTAGCGAATACAGAGCAGATGGCGGTTCAGCATCGAGATGCTGTTCTCGCCCATATGTCGAAGCTGGGGTTGAGGCTGAACGCCAAGAAGAGTGTGCTTTCTCCGGCTCAGAGAACCACTTTTCTAGGTGTGAACTGGGACTCGGTAATTATGCGGGCGCAATTATCGCCAACACGCATAGCATCGATCCTGGCAGCCGTCAAAGAGCAGAAGCTAGGCCGAGCCGTCACTGTGAAACAGTTCCGGAAACTGTTAGGTCTCATGGCAGCAGCATCCAACGTGATACCTTTTGGCCTACTGTACATGAGGCCACTGCAGTGGTGGCTCAAAACGAAAGGGTTCTCCCCGAGGGGAAATCCGCTCCGCACGATCAAAGTCACGCGGCGATGCCTACGTGCTCTGGTCATGTGGAAAAACCCGGGGTTTTTATCTCAGGGTCCCGTGTTGGGGGCTCATGTTCGTCGCGTAACGCTAACGACAGATGCCTCTCTCACGGGCTGGGGGGCGACCATGAGTGGTCGCTCATCCCAGGGTCTATGGCAGGAACATCAGCAGCACTGGCACATAAATCGGCTAGAGATGCTCGCAGTGTTTCTTGCATTGAAACAGTTCCTGCCCGACCTCAGGGGCCACCACCTACTAGTCAGGACAGACAACACGTCCGTGGTCGCCTATATAAATCACCAGGGGGGTCTGAGGTCTCGTCCATTGGACAAACTGGCACATCGGATCCTCCTGTGGGCCCAAGGGAAATTGCTGTCAATCAGGGCAGTATATATCCCGGGGGCCCTGAATCAGGAAGCAGACAGCCTGTCGAGACAGGGGCCGAGGCCCGGGGAATGGAGACTCCACCCAGAGGTGGTGGAGCTCCTTTGGAAGGTTTATGGGAAAGCAGAAATAGATCTATTTGCTTCGGCGGAGAATTCCCACTGCCCGCAGTGGTTTTCTCTGACCCATCCGGCCCCGCTGGGGCTGGATGCCATGGTACAGGAGTGGCCGAGGCTGCCTCTGTACGCCTTCCCCCCGATTGTCTTGCTTCCAGGAGTTCTGGAGAGGGTACGCCGGGACGGGGCCCAGGTACTTCTAGTGGCTCTGAACTGGCCGACCCGAGTATGGTTTTCGGACCTGATATCTCTCCTGGAAGGCTCTCCGATGGAGATTCCGACCAGGAGGGATCTACTCTCTCAGGCGGGCGGGAGATTCCTGCACCCACGCCCGGAGATGTGGAAACTGTGGGCCTGGCCTCTGAGGGGGCTAGGCTCATAGAGGAGGGTCTCTCGGCCGAGGTCGTAGAGACCATCCTACACTCCAGAGCTCCGTCCACAAGGAAGCTGTACGCTTTGAAATGGAGACTTTTCTCAGCATGGTGCAGAGAACGCCAGTGGGACCCAGTTAACTGCCCGGTTGGTACAGTGCTGGAGTTCTTGCAGGCAAGGTTCTCGGCAGGGTTGACCCCCTCCACAATAAAGGTGTACGTGGCGGCCTTGGGTGCCTTCCACGTCCCTTTCGGTGGAGTGTCTTTGGGAAGACACCCTCTAATTACACGCTTCCTTCGTGGCACTTTAAGGTTGAGGCCGGCTATGCACTCGAGGGTCCCAGCATGGGACTTGGCCATTGTTCTGAGGGGCTTGTCCGGACCACCGTTCGAACCTCTGGAGGAGGTTTCGGATAAGTTCCTCACTCTGAAAACCATCTTCTTGTTGGCCATTTCTTCTCTTAAAAGAATAGGAGATATTCAGTCCCTGTCGGTAGGGCCCTCATGTTTAGAGTTTGCGCCGGGGATGGTGAAAGCATTTCTACATCCCAGGCCGGGTTATGTCCCCAAGTTTCCTACGAGCCCACGGGGCCCCATCACTCTACAAGCCTTCTGTCCTCCTCCGTTTAAGACGTCAGACCAGGAAAGGTTAAATCTGCTGTGTCCTGTGAGGGCACTGGATACATATGTCCACAGAGCTGCCCTGTGGAGAAAATCTGAGCAATTATTTGTCTGTTTCGGACCCCCTAAGAAGGGGGCTCCAGTATCCAAGCAGAGGATGAGCATGTGGGTGGTCGAGGCCATCTCACTTGCTTATGAAGCGGCCGGGCAGCCGTCTCCACTGGTTGTCCGGGCGCACTCAACCAGGGGTATGGCTGCTTCTAAAGCACTCTTGTCGGGGGCTTCCCTCCACGATATCTGCAACACGGCCGGATGGTCGTCTCCGTCTACCTTCGTCAGGTTCTACGAACTAGACCTGGCATCTACAGTAGGGGCACAGGTTCTCTCGTAACCGTGTGCGCTTCGGCTTCACACATACGAGACACTTGGTCCTATGGCGATGTGGGTATAAGCGTTCTCACAGCGTTTCGACGCAGCTCGAGTTCCCCGAAAGGGAACGTCTCAGGTTACGTATGTAACCCTAGTTCCCTGAGGGAACGAGACGCTGCGTCGCTCTGCCATACTCCCCGGCGTGTCCGTGATCACTTACTTCAGGCTTTATCAGAAGTTAGTTCCTGTTTGTTTTCATGGACGCTTTATAGCTTCCGGTCGATGACGTCATCACGCCGACGATCAATCTTTTTTCCGATGGAATGGTTCTACAGGTGCTTCACGACGCATTAACGCAGAGGCGTTCTCACAGCGTTTCGACGCAGCGTCTCGTTCCCTCAGGGAACTATGGTTACATACGTAACCTGAGACGTTTTGTTCCTGAATCAATCCGTGAGCAATCCTAATGAATTGATTCAGTTATTCATTCATAAAGATGGTATAAATCAGTATAAATAAATCAGTGTTTTTAATGAAATGGTTGATTAAACAATTCAATGATTGTCTCGTAAAGACACTGACTGCCTCTGAATATGCCTATAGTAGGTGACATTTACAGGAAATATGGCTGAATTTACATTATTCATAAAATGGCCCCAACATAATTACTTATTTATAGAAAAAGTATGAAAGTATGCAATTTAAAACTATGTTTTTATCAAATCAGTTGATTGAATAAGTCAATGATACACTCATAAAGACAATCACTTGCCACCTAGGCCCTGTCCCAAATGGCACCTTAAATCTTCACGGCCTTCCTCTGAGTCCGCACTTTCACGACGTAATGCCGCTTTGACTGCCCGGTAAAAGTCCTCTGCATATCTCGCAAATTTGCAGGCTCAGCTAAAGTGCGCATCTAGGCATATTTTTAAGCTTAAATTACAAAAGGGACACTCTTGTGAAGCAGTGGTCATTGTCAAATCCACAAGACCGAAAGTGCACATGAAGTTTGCCATTTGGGACACACGTCTTATGGAAATCTTGTAAATCTTGTAAAACAGCGTTGTGCAATATCACTGCACTGCTGCACCCATGGGACGGCAGCAAAGTTCCTGGATCATTACACAGGGATGAGAGAATAGTTCCTAGGTCTAGAAAATCGCAACTTTTCATTTTCTGTCGGTCTTAGTGTACATAATGTATTTATATGGCATGCTTTACACTGTAATTTGCTCCCAAAAACACATTTAAATATGACATGAAGTACAAAACATGCTAGAAACGTTAAATCATGCAACACTCGGCAAAGTGCTAAAGTATACGATTATCGCCATGAAACAGGAAGTTGTTGTAACTCAGGCATACAATGTCCGATCTGCCCATAGACAGTAAAAGAAATGGACAGAGCTATCCCATTGACTTCAACTATCCCATTGACTTCCTGATGGCTGAGCGTACTGCACAGGCCCAGACTGAGCTTGACGACGTAAATGTGACGTAAGCAACCTGTCTGACAGTTGTAGGTCTTCTAGTTGTGGAAAGTGAAATCTGAATCACGTTGTTTCAATATTTTCCCCTGTTGCTTTTGGCTCACTATCAGTATCAGTATCACTATCATAGACAGTAAAAGATTGTTTCTGAGTGTCTCCTCCTGTCTATATGGTAATTTCTCTACTGTGCGACAGTGTTGCATTGGTTATGACGCAATCGTTAGCCTATTTTTACAAAAACAGCTTCTACGTGCAGCGATAGTTTAAGATACAAGGTAATGGAACCTTTTATGCATTGTCATGTTTTTTTATAAATAAACAATGGACAAATGGAGTCTTCAAACGCCTCAGATGTAAAGTTATTCACTGTCAAAGTGACTCAAAAATGAATGGGAGTCAATGGGATGCTAACAGCAGGTGGTGGCTTAGTTAGCAATGGCCGCTCCTATGGGTGGAACGCTTTCCGAGTGCTAGATTACCCCCTTGGATCTGCCCCGAACGTCAGATGTTTAATAATACTCTTGACCTGAAGACGTCTATACGCCAATATTCGGTTATAGTCAAAGTGCCACCTCTTGGCAGTAGGTGGTGTGGCATATCGAAATATGGCATATATTTCTTCTATATTTACCTGCTTAAATGCATGTCACTCACTATTAAATTATTCCCTGGGGCCACCAGGGGGCAGTGGTCTAGGGTACAAGGGCCCTTTTATTGCTGCTTGCAACCTTTAATGTTTTGTTGTAAATTAATCACATAATGATAACTGTGTATAATGTAAATACTGGAAGACCACAGATGGTTGTCATTACCAGTACTGCCTAAAAAAAAAAATCAAATTACTTTTGTGTTGAGAGATGGAAACATTTATGATGCACTCACTCTAGTGTTTCATGTTGAGGAGGACTCTAGAGCCTACAAGCCTCAGAAGAACTGGACTAGGTTGCAGCCTTGCGTTTGATAAGCACATTGTAGTAATCCTGAAGACATTGATTAGCTTGTTTGTTTGATAGGGTTGGAGCAAAACTCTTTAGGAAAGTAAAGTTGAGAACCTTTGCCCTGCTTTAAAGAACAATACTGAACATGCATTAGCATAGATGACAGAAGGTGAAAGAAACACTATGTTCAAGTGAAACTGTCGAACTGTCGTTCTCACAATTGCTATTCACATAAAAATCTCTCACTCTCTCTCTACACTTTACATTTTCTATTCCACAAAGTTCGTCATCCTAACACCATTTTTTTTTCTTGTACATTAGATTTACCCCCATGAATCTCTCTCATTTTGCATTGCTATAAAAGTTTAATATTGTTTGTCTGACAAAACTTTTATCTCAAAGTTTCAGAAGGCAGAGGTTACCCTCGGCTAACAGAGCCTCAAGTACTGTTATGAATATATTAATCAAAAGCATAAAAGCTTGAGTCACATAGTTTATTTTCTGGTCATATATGGATGATATACACAACCATTCATTATTTAGTTTTGAGTCATTTAGATACTAATGCTAAATAAACGCTTTATGTTTGTGGGGGTTTTTTTTGGGGGGGGGGGGTGTTATGTATTATCATTATTTTGCATTTACAATATGCTAATCTGATAGACCATTGCATCTGATAGACCTTTTATGTATAGATCTGAATCAGCCAAGGCAAAAAAAATAGCTATAGATGAAATTTCAAATGACAACTGAGAGCTTTTAATAAATCATTAAACAGGGAATGTTTGTTTCTATTTTTCTGAGATTCTGTGGCCTGTCTACAAAATGGCTGACATGACTTCAGGGTGAGGTGAAATTGGTGGCCTTTTCTTTTCTGTGTTTTGTTTACATGTATTGCTTCAGGTCACTTTAGTGACAAGCTCAACACACTGATTTGAACTCTCTATTTCTATCATAAACCAACATCAAATATTATTTTAGTACCATAACAAACAAAAAGGCTTTGAATTGCATACATTAAATACATTGTGTAAATAAATATGTGTGTGTGTGTGTGTGTGTGTGTGTGTGTGTGTGTGTGTGTGTGTGTGTGTGTGTGTGTGTGTGTGTGTGTGTGTGTGTGTGTGTGTGTGTGTGTGTGTGTGTGTGTGTGTGTGTGTGTGTGTGTGTGTGTGTGTTGTGTAAATGTACTGTGCCTTAGAAAGTGAAATTTGTTTATCCCTTTGATCTTTCATTAAAAATTTTTTACACAATTCTAACTTTTCATTGAAGTAAAATAAATCTCATTATGAAATATATGTTTTTCTTAACATTGGCCACAATTATTAGAAATCGATTCCCCAAAATAGCAAAAAAAAAAACGTTTTCTAGAGTTTTCTTTTTCAGAGTTTTCTCCTAATGTCTGAGTTTGGAGAACACCTGATAAAAAGATCAGAGACCATTCCTCCACAGGATCTCTCCAAATTCCCAGACCCATGTTGGTGCTTCTGCTCTTCAGTTCACTCCACTCATTTTCTACAGAGTTCAAGTCAGGGAACTGGGACAGCCATGGCAGAAGCTTCATTTTGTGCTCAGTGACACATTTGTGTGTTGATTTTGATGTTTCGGATCGTTGTCCTGATAGAAGATCTAGTCATGGCCCATTATAAGATGTCTAGCAGGTTTAGATTTTTTATCTGTTGGTATTTGATAGAATCCATGATCGCATCTGAACAAGATGGCTAGGACATCCAGCTAAAAAATAGACCCACAACATTAAAGACCCGGCAGTATTTTTAACAGTGGGGTATGGGTTACTTTTTCTCCCTTTTTGAACTAAAGCTATCTGGTGGGTTATAGCTGGCAAAAAGCTGAGGATGGCAAATGAGCGAGGAGGATATTTCTTGAAACCCTCCCAAACAACATGTGGTGATGTAGATGCTGTTTTTTTTCTGACCCCAAGACTCAACTAATCTCTGCAATTCTCCCGTGATCCTTAGAGAGTCTTTGGCCACTCAAACTCTCCTCACTGTACATTAAGATAATATAGCAGGCAGATTTGTAACATTCTTTGTAGTAATGATTGACTTTGATTAAGGTCAGATATGATAACAAAGGCATTCTGAAGTGAAGCAAATATCCATATTTAAAACTTAATAGACTAAAATAGCTAACTTCTGGCGGACTTGTAAATATATATATGATATGTGTTTGTTTGTTTGTTTTTTTCACCACAAGACTAAACTAGAATCCAGTCTTTAAACTAGAATCTGATCAAACAATTTTTTATTTATTTAATTGCATTTTTTAAGCTAATTGTACATGTTTTATTGTACATATTATTAAACCTCATTCAAATAGTGAAAGCTGCAAGACATTTTTATTTATTATAGTTCCGTTATTTGTCTTTTATCTTATGTTAAAACTCTTATTGGTCAAAGTCCTGCTTTCATTTTCATTGTAATTAGCTTTATCTGAATGGTTTTGCCCAGAGACACCAATTGAGGCCAGATGTCAAAGATAAAGGACTTTATGTTATCGCCCATCAAAAAAGAGTTCAAACACATGGTAAAATAACACAGAAGATTTGCACTCTTAGATAATTAAACAGACAAAAATGGGCTCATTGGATGTCCCAATGATTGAACGTTGTCATATTTGCAGAGTCTACAGCCAGAAAAGTTAGAAGGACATGTCAATGATAGCACTTTTATAATCGTTCCAAAAGCAAGAAATCAGCTTGAATGCTCATGTTTTCTCAATTAAGTATCAGACACACACACACATACACATGCAACCTCCTCTTTTGGGGTTCTGCAACTCCAGTAATCTGGTTATGTTTATCTGTTTCTTGCCAGGCAGGATGTATCAATGTGTACGAAATGGCAGGCAACTCCGAGGATACAAGCTTTTGCTTTTCTTACTGGCTTGTCTCAGGAAATCTGCCTTATCAGTCTTGCCCAAGCTGTAATACAGCAGAATAATTTTACAGCTGGCTGAGAAAGCCTTGGCGACACTGGATCGTGTGCTGTGCAGGCAAAATTTAACCTTGGTGTCCCTTATCAAATTAGACCTGCCTTTTGTTTACTGCCGGCTGACAGAAAGCCATATTTGTGACGGGTCTTATTCTCTGGGTGAGGACAAGTGGCAGCAGACTTGCTGATGGGTAATTTATGATTTATGTATATGTGGCCAAACACACTGCTATTTGTACAGCGCTGACATGAAACCAGACTCTAGAGACCATGAGCTTTTTTTGTTGTTGTTGATAAATAAAGTAAGGTATGAACATTATATGGAGGTCATGTCATCAATTTCTCTTTAAAAAATATAGCTATATGCTGGTGATTTTTCACTATAAGTACATTTTGTGCAATGGAAATGGGTGTTTTTGGCATGGATATTTTTCCATTGAAGTTTAAATTCTTAAATGGAGTGGACAGGAAGGATTTATCTGCCTGGATAGTGCAGGTGTCCTGCTTTCCCCTTTAGTTTTAACTCAGTTGTGTCTCATTTTTTGATTTATGTTCAGAACTATCCAGTGTCGATCTTCTCAGCAGATGCTGAGGGGTGGGCTGCCTGCACTTATATAGTGACGATCAATAATAACCCTTAAAAAAGCTTGTTTTATCAAACTAATGTTGAGTCTCACATTTTGAACAAACCCGAAAGGGTTATAAAACACTGCTGTTTGAGGAATGAACTTAGAAATTCATTACAAAGTTGAATGACTGTAAACATAGGGCTCTTGAAGTTCTTATGCTCAGAATTTTATTTTCCCTCAGACTATTCTTTATTTATGCTTTTTTTTATTTTGCTCAGTTGGAGCACAGCCAGCCTTGATATGAATATAGCTGATTGTGAAAGGATAGTGGTGAAGATGTTGAAAAGAAGAATAGCTTTGAAGGTAAAGGGCTACATGGCAATGTCAATTGTTAAAAGTGAGTTTACCACAGCAGTATGTCTGGTCTCTCTGCTATTCATAATTCAATTTTAAAATAACATGATCTATCGATCTACTTAGATTATTTAAGGGTACGGCCTTACAGTGATTTAGTTCATAACTTTAAGACTTAAAGGTCTTTTTCTCTTCATCTTCTGCTCATATTATTATAGTGGAGGTATACCTCAGGGCTCTATTTTGGTCCACTTCTTTTTAACACATATATGTGTCCACTGGATATATTATTAAAAAGCACAATGTGTCATTACATTTTTACGCTGATGATAAACAACTGTGCCTGCCGTTGAAAGCTGCTGATTCCAACCACCCTTTGTTGGAATGTGTTTGAGGCATTAATAAATGGTTATAACTTTCTTAACAAAACGGAACCAATTGTTTTTGGTCAAGAACTGAATTGAGTTGTCTTGTTTCTTTCCAGGTTAGGAATCTTGGTGTCATCTTGGACTCAGAATTATGTTTAACCAAACTTAATTATGTTGTTAAGAATACACTGCAAAATAATAATAATAATAATAATAATAATAATAATAATAATAATAATAATAATAATAATAATAATAATAATAATGCTTTTCTTACTTATCATTTTGTCTTGTTTTAAGTATAAATTTAAAAAAAAAAAGTACATTAAGAAGAATTTAATAGACAAGCAAAAGTTTTTGTCTTGTTTTGGGGAAACATAACAAAAAATTAAAGCTGTTGTCGGTAACTTTTTTTTGTTTTCAAGATTTACAAAAATTATATAATGAGAATGTACAACATGAATCCATTTTCCAAACCGTGTTTTTGTCTAACCCTGAATCATTATGGTACACCTATAATAAGTGTTTATATTGGGACTATTTCAGGCCAGACTGGTAGGAACTGCTGAGGAGGTGCACAGTACTTTAGTAAGGAGTCACTCGTCATAGACATTAACAGAGAGAAGTAGCTCCGGCTACAATGTTCTTCCGCAAGACGCATGCAGTTCTTTTTATTAACCGCAAGAGCGCAAAAAGTTACGGACTGCAGCTTTAAGTAAATCTGGGGCCTGTACCATGAAGCTGGTTTAGCTGGCTAGCCTGATTTGTTTAAGCTTAGTTTGTGCCAATCCTGGGTTTTAGGTACCATTAAAGGGGTTTGGCTTTTAGCTGTGTTCATCGCCATAGTAACTTATGCTCTACGGCTAACCTGCTCCAGGGCAGGTTATGTTCTGGATTAGAGATCTCAAACTGAAATTGGGCCAATCAGCTGTGAGTAAAGTGACACACCTCTGATGCAGTAAAGCCACTCCCCCTGTTTCTGCTCCAAATTAAAGGTCATTACATAGCAAATGGTTTTAAAGACTAAAGCGTCTTGCTTTTAACAATGCTTATTTATAATAATATTAATTTTGAATGATTTACTTATAATTTATGTAATTATTATACCTTAAATCAATTACACATTTATCATTTTAGTTAATCAATCATTAATAGGCACTTTGTTAAAATTAATACATAAGTCATATAAATAACATCACCTGCATAAAGTCATATGGACAAAGTTTTAAAATCAATAAATAAAAATAGCCTATAAAAAAAAGATGCTCACTGAGCTTAAATGTTTTATTTTCTCTATATCAACTAAACTAACTTCATAACTTTTACTTGCATTGACGTATACAAATTTTTCTTAAAGTTGTCCTCTTTCATAAACAGCTTTTCTTCTTGCTGTGTATTTTTTTATTTTTTATTCTTAATATTTTTCAATCATGCAATATTCTGCAGAAGAGAGAAATTAATCTCACTGATTGTCTCGCGAGAAGTGAATCTCAGTTCCACAGCGTGTGATTGGCTGTTCACTGCTGATGTCACAGCTAAACTCCTGAAGTCAGGATCAAAGCCTGAGTTGACAAAGAAAGCTGATGATCAGCATCATGGGACCAACAAAGCCTTAATACAATGGTTTGGTTTTGTCAACTCGAAACTAATCCTTTAACCCTGAGTTTGTTAAACTACCATCATGGTACAGGCCCCAGGTTTTCTGTTTAAATTAAGGTTGTTTTGTTTACCCCATTGGCAGATTATTTTGCTTATTTTAAGCAAAAGCTTAATACTAAGTAAGAAATGTTTCTTGCAGTGTAGTTTTTTTTTTTTTTTTTTTTTTTTTTAATTGCGGCTTATTTCCAAATTTAAATAATTTTTCTCATTCCAAGACTAAAGAGAAGGTTATTCATGCTTTTATTACCTCACACTTAGGCTAATGTAACTCATTGTATCTGGGTCTTCTTCAGTTATTCACTTCCACACCTCCAGATGGTAGGCTACAACATGTAGTTGCAAGACAAAGAAATATGATTGTCACCCTTATTTTAGCGTTGCTTCATTGGCTCCTGATCCATTTTAGAATTCAGTTTAAAATCCTGGTGTTAGTTTCCATTTTATCTTAAATATTTTCTTACTCTGTCATCTTCTAGACCTTAAAGATTTTTACACATGGCTTGTTTAGTAAACTTCGCTCACGTCTATCTATCTATCTATCTATCTATCTATCTATCTATCTATCTATCTATCTATCTATCTATCTATCTATCTATCTATCCATCTATCCATCTATCCATCTATCTATCTATCTATCTATCTATCTATCTATCTATCTATCTATCTATCTATCTATCTATCTATCTATCTATCTATCTATCTATCTATCTATCTATCTATCTATCTATCTATCTATCTATCTATCTATCTATCGAATTCTGGATGACAACCTCAGCAATCCGTGTAGGTGCACAATCCACCTCTAGATGTCGCTGTGACAAACGTCACACAATATTCTAGAGCTCAAGCGCTTCTCTTCGGCTCTCGTTGATTGTACACAAACGTGGACTGGACACATGCTGCTGGATACCCATTCTAAGAGTGAGTACGCGATAGACACTGGCTGTTTCTGTTTACCTAGCGAGCTGACTAACGTTACCTAGACATGAATTATATACGTGTTTGATTCCCCCAAAAACCGTTTGTAAGTTACTCGAACTCTAAACGAGCATACGGCTGCTGTCTATAGTCCGCTCTCTATGTTTTGAGTTCAAAGTGCTTGTCACGGTGCATATTGATTGATGGCATGTTTAAATTCGCCATCACTTATATGGACGGATTATTTCTCATAGTTAATCTACTGTATGTATTAATCTTCATGATGTTGTAATTTCTTTAAAATGCCTCTTGAGGTTTGCTTTGAGGGTATAGAGTGTGAAACTCGGCGTGTTTATGAAGTAACGTTAGTGAGCTTTGCTAAAGATATGAGTGAAATCGTGCCAGAGCTGAAAGCTGTAGAGATTGACTTTCATTAAAAATACATTCTGTCTCTGAAGAAGCACTTGTTTGATTTACTTGTGCACATAATAATGGAGTTATTAAAGTTTTGTGCACTCAACCTTAGAATGAACCCTGGCTCTTCTTTAAAGTACAAGAACTGATGTCAAGCAGAGAATTTCCCTAGACTAAGTCAGAGAGCCTTGAAATTTCAGTCAATAGAACTAATTACAAAAACACCCAGAGGGAAAAAAAACTACACAACAAGGGCCAAATTAATTAAAGACACAATGAAGGAAAAGAAAGAACTTACTTTAGCTGTTGACAAGGCTGATTTTTTTTAAACTAACTTACTGGCAGTCTTTTGAAGTAAAAAAAAAAAAAAAAAAAATGCCTCAGTCCCTCAGCCCTAGTCTTACTGTTGTTGTGAAGATAATTGTGAGGTGTTTACCCTCAGAATCACCTTTTCAGCTGTGCTGAATGTTTCAACAATTTAATGATAGTAATTATAGTAATTGCTTCTATTTCATACATAACATATTTAATTGCACATTCTCATAAGCAAATTATACAACAGAGCACAAATGGAGAAAAAAAAAAAAAACTAAGGTTTTGGGTAGGTTACTCTTTTCTAATGAGAATTAACGTTCAAGGTTTTCCAAAAATGAAAACCAATCCCCATTTAAGTAGGCTGTATGACTTATGACACACAAGTAATTTGAACTGAAGTGATAATGTAGCTTTGTTTGAGAAACAGACAGATATTCGCTAATTGATCATTTTCACACTGCAACTGTTTTGAGTCAGTGAGACAAACTATCAAATTCATTATTCAGACTAGTTTTGTGGACTCAACACAAAGAGAAAAAGTGTTTCAAAAACTGATCGTCATTCGGGCAGTATCCTTAAAAGGATATCTTTGTACCTTTTTTACTCTTAAATGGTGCATATTAATACTATAGAGTACAAACATGTACATTGAATCTTTTTGTAGTAAAAAAAGAAAGAAAAGGTACAAATATACCCTTTTAAGAGTACTGGTCCAGTGTTAAGCTGCTGTATCCCTAAAGGTACAATTTTGACACCTTTTTTGAAACAACTGATTCTTTGCGAGATTAAGTCAGATTAAGAAAATAGTCCGAATTATGCTTAATTTTTTCCTGTTGATTGTATTATTTCAGGTCTACACTGCCGCTTCCAATCCAATAAAATTTTTGGTAACACTTTAGTTTAGGGTCCAATTCTCTGAAAATTACATGAAAATGTCCTGATATTTTACCCACACCCATCTTATCCAAGATTTTCATGTCTTTATTTCGTAATTCCAGGATATGTCTTCATATAATGGTTTTCAATAGCAACCAAAATGTTGAAGGTCCAAATCAATGCAGTTTCAAAGCGTTTCGAACGGCTTCAGAGGCTCTGCGTGATCCCAGATGAAGAAAAGGGACTCATCTAGCTAAATGATCGGTTATTTTAAAAAAAAGTGACGATTGCGCAATCATGTCAAAAATTAAATACTACACGTAGGCAGAAATATGAATGTCCTTTTGCCCTTTACCAAAAAACACTCCATCTTCAACCTCAATCGTTTTTGTTTGTCTTTGCAAATGCAATTTGTAAACATGGGAGCAGTACTTCTGCCTATGACTAGTGTGACATTTTCTATGTGATTGCGCAATTACTAGCATGTCACAGAGCAGCGCAAGGTGAGCAATTTAGGTTAAAAATTATGATTTTTATTTTATTTTAATGACCCATCGTTTCACTATAAGTCCCTATTCCTCGTCTGGGATTGCGCAGACCCTCTGAAGCCCTTTGAAGTACTTCAAAATTACATTAATTTGGATCTTCAACATTTTGGTTGCAATTAAAAAAACATTATGTGAAGAAAAATCCTGGAATGTTTTCCTCCAAAAAATTTAATTCATTTTTGACTAAAGAGAAAGAAAGACACGAACATCTTGGATGAGATGGGGGTGAGTAAAACATAAGGAAATTTTCATTTTGAAGTGAACTAATCCTTTAGTTGCTTATAAAAAAAAAAAATCAGTTTTAAAACGAAAATTCAAACAAACAAACAAACTACAACATAACATTTTTTGGCTCTTAGTGTGGCATAACAGTTAAAACCAGAGCCGTTGAATAACAGAGTTCATCTTTCGGCACCGCGCGGTCACGTGATGACTGCGCTCTCAATAGTTCTAAACAAACCAGCGCTGTGTCATCAACACATTTGATTTGAATAGGAACAGGTTCACTATACAGGTATTTGGAGCAATTTTTGGTAAACAGTAGCCTACAGCATAATGTGCATTGATTATTACATCAACCGCATTTACAGTATCATTTTAAAATGGAGAGTGATGGAGATGCAACACTGTAATGTTATGCTCATCTTGTATTTAGCCCTGAGATATTCCTTGCTATTATAGTCAAATGTGACCGTGGTGCACCTTGACTATTTTTCAATTAGATAAATGTTATTAAATAAACTATATTTTAGTTAAGTAATATTTATTGAATATTTTGAAGAGATCTTGTAGTACTAAATACTATTTGTGCAATAATTATCATCCATTAATGACCACTTAAAATATTTTCTTCTAATATTTATATGATTTATATTACAATTAGTGTAGTAATTAAGGTTAAAATTGAGAATTCCAATGCAAAGAGGCAAATTAGAGTCATTTTGTGGCCGGAAAAATAGTAATTGTCATTTGTAATGCACAAAGTGCCTGTATGGCTCTTTAATAAATAATAGTCAAGTTGCTTAAAGTATTGCAAATACTAGATTTCTTTAAATGTGAAATAAAAAAGTTAATAACCCCCCTAATCTGTGGGAAACATTGTATTGAATAATATCCTGGCTCTTCCCAGCTTTTTAAAGCCATTGAATAGTGCCCAAGCGTCCAAAAAGCATGCCCATCCATCATAAAAGTAAAAGTGTATGTGCAATTATAATTACTGGCAACAGCTAAATGCACATTGACGAGAGAGTCAAGCTCTGGGGGAAGGATGACCCCAAACCCATTGCTTCGCTTTAGAAGGCCTTTATTAACCCACTGGAGTAATATGGATGACTTATATGATGAATAGATTTGCTTATTGGAGCTTCAAAAACTTGGGCACTATTCAATGGCATTACGAAGCTGGGAAGAGCCAGGCCCAGGATATTTTTAATATAACTTTCATTGTGTTTGGCTAAAAGAAGAAATTCATACCTAGGATGGCTTAAGGGTGAGTGAAAAATTATGGCATAATTTTTATTTTTCGGTGAACTATCCCTTTAAATTCTTCACACAAAACCGGCTTCACATGACTTCATAACTACATTCTAAAAAATGCTGGGCAGCCCAGGTGGGTTGAAAATGGACAAATCCAACAATTATGTTGTTTTAAACAAACATTTAACCCAACCGCTGGTTTAAAACCACCCATTCACTTGGTTAAAACAACCCAATTCTTGGGTGTGTCCATTTTCAACCCAACTAGTTTTTTGTTGTTGTTGTTTTTAACCCAGCATTTTTAAGAGTGTATAAATAATGAGTTTTCATTTTTGGGGGCACTCTTCCTTTAAGGCCCACCTTAGAGTTTGAGTGTCTTGAGTTTCTGGTGCAATGTCTCTTTGACAGCACTCTACTTTCATCAATAGTTTTGTGGGTGTCAGGTTGGATTAGCCACTTTTAGTTGCTATGTTGATTCATTTTGGCAGAGTGTTAGGGATGCACCTCTCTACCTGCATTGATCTGTTACTCTCAGCGGGATTCATCCATGTAATGACATTTTGCACTGTGTGTGTTGAGTTAATAATTATATATTTATGTTGTTGCATTTAAAGCTCAGAGTGGTATCCTCTCAGCCAGTGCTTTCATAATCAGCCAGGATAAGATATCTGCTTCAGGACAGCATACAACAATCAATGAAATTCTCTTCCTGGTGTTGAAGCTTAAGAAATGTCAGTTTATCACTTAAATGAGGTGTTCTTCAAAACTAGCTATTCCATTGTGAAAAAATAAGTAGTAAACATTTAAATAGAATTCTTATCATGGAAAGAATATATTTAAGTGCTATGTGCAAAAATTTTTTTTCGAACAGTCATGCCAATTCCAATTAAATAAAAAAAAGTATTTATTTCATAATAACTTCTATTCTCTATGAGATATGGTTAATGTCCTGATGAATGTACTCAAACATTTATGATAAATTAGTACATGTAAAATATAACTTTAAAATAATATCAAATAACACACTATTATACATAATAATACTTAATACTGTGCTTTAGTATGTTAATCAACACAGCAAAATAAGTGTACTTTAAAGCATGACGCAAGATTATTAAAACAATAACTTTTATTTGGACATTTTTACAAAGTGCTTTTTAATTAAAGTGTATTTAAGTACTGTGTAACTTTTTTAGTTTATTCTTAGCTAAAAACACTTAGTTCTTTCAAAAATATATGTAATATATATAAGTATTAGCGTTAGTTTATAATATGCCAATGAAAATACGGGTGAGGGATTTGAATGCTGGTCGCCATGTTGCCCCTCCATCTTAAAAAAGTACATTAGAATTTATGGGACATACCCATAAATTCAACCGTCGCCTTTCGCGTTTTAACACTCGATGGCACCGTGTCGAATGTGAAGAAGGGGATTGCCATGTTAATCTTGGACTAAATCGGTCACCGTAGGAGTTAAAACGAAATCATATTTACACTGAATCGTTTCCTATCACATATAGTGTGCCTTTCACCATGTAGAGATTAGTAAATGTGTGTTAACGACTGACCGATTTCAGCCACAGCTTCAGCAGTGTAGGGGGCGGGCTTTAGATTCTAAAGCATTTTGATTGGACAGAACATTTGACGAAAAAGTGAAGTCTGCGTGCGATGATGTCACCAAAATCTGAGATTCGTTTTAACGGAAGTGGGAGACTGTAAATTTTGAATGCTTATATCTCCTAAATGCAAATTTTGTCATAGTTTTGGAACATACCAGCTTATTCATAACTTTAAGGCTCACACAGTCATACTAAAAGCTAAAAAACTTAAATTTTGATTTTAGTGGACCTTTAAGGGATTCGTTCAAAAACACTCCTAGTGTTGCTATAGGAGGCAATCATTGATTCTGTTTTGACTTCATTTGGAATTATAATAAGCAAAAATACTACTATATAAGTGTAAAAATACTAAGTCACTGCCAATATTGTGTGTAAAATGTTACTTATGTTTAAAGGTTACTCATGCTAGCTTTTGTTGTTTATTGAGCAATATCACACCTGTGAATAGGGCTGGGCGATATGGCCAAAATTTCATATCCCGATATAGCTCATTTGATATCCCGATAACGATATACATAACGATATAGCAATTTTTCTGTTAATTCAGTTTATGAATAGTCTATACAAAATTGCAATGTGGAAATGCAGTTTGAAATGATATACAAAACAAATAAAGGTAGTATGGACTACATTTTTATTTTATTTAGAACCTTTTTTTCAAGCAAGACTGTTGGTAAAGTTAACACCTGCCTAGGGATGTTAACCGATGACCGTTTGACCGATGGTTGACCGTATCAACCTTAACCGATCAAAGTCGTCGGTTAAAATAAATAAAAAAGAGATCTCTAAATTAGGCTATTATAGACAGAGGACTAAACGCTACTACAGTTAGCCGTCTCATTCCAAAATCTTTTTGTGTGATTGAACATATCCCTCGCACTCAATTCTTCATAACTCGCCTGTTTGTACTTAATAAACCAATAAAAACATTTGACGCGAGGTCACAGCGTTTGGGTTTGCACGCTCACAAGGTTTGCCAAAAGTAAACACTCGAGGTTAGAGCCAGGGCAGACGACAGTATGAAGCGTGCATTCAGCATAAGATGGGCTTACATTTGGAAATATAACATCTTCATTTCAGTGGTAACACATAAGGTGTTGATCGTCTTTCTTTATTATAGTTAGCACTACCTCGAACTAAAGCGGCGTCTCTTCAGAGCGGTCATTTTCTTAAATGAGCCGCGGCAATGTTTCAAATGAGCTTCTTACGCTGGACAAATGCCTTTATTTTCAACGCCATCACCTTAACCAAACCATTTCGAAACTAAGGAGCCATTGTCCTCTGATTACAAACAAGCTCCTCTGCGGCGCGTTTGCGGGACTCGTGTTTCGCGCTGTGGGAGATTTAAAAAAAGTGACGTGAGTGGAAGGGAGGCGGCAGCGTGTGTGTGTGTGAGAGAGAGCGAGTATGGGAGGCCGTTTCAGCATAAAAACATTCCAGCGTTACTCGTCGTAATTATATTTTTACAAGTAACAATTCAATTAAAGAGCTCTATAATTCAATTTTTACTAGTAACAATTACAATTACAGAGCTCTATAATTGTATTATTACTAGTAACAATTATGATTATAGAGCTCTCTAATTCAATTGTTACTAGTAACAATTCCAATTAGAGAGCTCTACAATTCATTTATTACTAGTCATATGTCTCCATTGACTTCCATTCATTTTTATTTATAGAGCTCTGTAATTCAATTGTTACTAGTAACAATTGGGATTATAGAGCTCTGTAATTGAATTGTTACTAGTAACAATTACAATTGTAGAGCTCTCTAATTGAATTGTTACTAGTAACAATTGGGATTATAGAGCTCTGTAATTGAATTGTTTTTAATGACAATTACGATTAGAGAGCTCTCTAATTGAATTGTTACTAGTAACAATTGAATTACAGAGCTCTTCAAATGATTTATTACTAGTAAAAATGCACATTAAGGATATGTGTAATTGCAGAGCTCTATAATTGAATTGTAGAGCTCTCTAATTGAATTGTTACTAGTAATAATACAATTAGAGAGCTCTCTAATCGTAATTGTTACTAGTAACAATTGAATTACAGAGCTCTATAATTGTAATTGTTACTAGTAAGAATTCAATTAGAGAGCTCTACAATTGCAATTGTTACTAGTAACAATTCAATTAGAGAGCTCTATAATCCCAATTGTTACTAGTAACAATTGAATTACAGAGCTCTATAATTAAAAATGAATGGAAGTCAATGGAGACATATGACTAGTAATAAATGAATTGTAGAGCTCTCTAATTGGAATTGTTACTAGTAATAATACAATTAGAGAGCTCTACAATCATAATTGTTACTAGTAACAATTGAATTAGAGAGCTCTATAATCATAATTGTTACTAGTAATAATACAATTATAGAGCTCTGTAATTGTAATTGTTACTAGTAAAAATTGAATTATAGAGCTCTTTAATTGAATTGTTACTAGTAAAAATATAATTAAGACGAGTAACGCTGGAACGTTTTTATGCTGAAATGGCCTCCCATAGAGCGAGAGAGAGACAGAGGGAGCGCGGCTCGCGGCTGTTATTTCGAATAGCGCAGCATATTTTAAACTAATCGGTTAACCGGTTTCAACCGGCTAATGAGGCTCGGTGGTCGGTCAAGAAAATGTTTAGTTTTTGCCATCCCTACACCTGCCATTAAAATATTTCAATATATGGCTTTATGGTGTGCCACGCGTAAAAGCCCGCTGCAGCGTCTGTGTCTGAAGTGTGTTTTGAGCGCTTATGCCCCCACTATTCTGGCATCATTACTCTGAGAATTACCCCGCTCTGAACCGCGTCTACTACCGTCTTTCTCCATGTGTGTTTGTATTGCAGCGTGCATGGGCATGCCGTGGCGTGAGGTGCATCTTGACGTAAAATTCTGCCATAAACGCCTTATCGTGGCGTAAGCGATAGAGCCTTATATAAAACGATAGACATTTTCTATCGTCCAGACGATATATTTCGTCATATCGCCCAGCCCTACCTGTGAATGTTTGCTGTTGTCTTCTCTTCTGTAAATTGGTGGTTCCTGATCAGAATAATCTGTAACGGACCAATTATCTGACCATGTGAGACTGCTAGTAACATATTACACAGGAGTAGAGCATAGGTAAGTTAAATAGGAATTAGGAAAAGTTAGTATTCACTGGACAGAGTTCACGTAGACAAGACCGTGAAAGAAGGTGAGCGATCTGATCCCTGACGGCTAAACATATTATTAATTTCTGTTTTTTATCTTGTATTTTAGATACTTTAAATGGTCTGTTGTGTTTTATTTGTCAGTGCATTTCTTTACATGTCATAATAGAAAGCTGTTGTTTTGATTAGAAGATATAATTTGTCAGATATTCACACTGTCTTTTAATGTTTTTATTTGTTTTCTTCTTCAGTTGATGAATCCAGCCTATTATAAACACGACCATGGATGAATTCGCTCCATTAGATTGCATTTTGCCTTCAGGTATTTATTCATTTGAAACCCATTTAAGTGTCTGAATGTATTTATTCTTGCCTATGCATGCATTTGCACTTTGTTCAGAAGAACATAAACATAGTTAATGAATATATCACAGAAGTTCAACGCAGTTTCAAAGGACTACATTTTAAAAAGGCTTTAAATTAGCCAATTTGCATGTTCACAGTTCTTATGATGTTCTATGTCTTACACTTTATAACTGAATTTTAATGAAAATCTTTTACTGATTTTTTTTTTTCTCCGCTAATGCTGAGAATAACATTTTCAAAGATATGTCCATCATTTCTCCTTTTCTTATGCTTCTCCACAGTGTTTATTCAGGTCTAATCATTTTTTAATCATTTACTTGGTTTGCACAGATGAGACTACACCAACATGAGCATATTGAGGATGCCAAATGTCTGTTTTGCATATTTTATCACACAATGTGGGTTTTTGGGTGTGTTTTCATTAGATCTGTACAAACTTTGCTGTTTACTTAAGCAAAAATGAGGAACTATTAAAACAAGCCAATTAACACACTGCTTTATCAAGCTCAGGCAATGTGGGATGTGGCTGTTTAGTTTTAAGTTTTTAACAGGATGAAGAATTTGACAATCAGCTAATGATCCCAGTCAGGTTCACTTTTTTTGCAGAGATGGATAACTCACGCAACACACACACACACACACACACGCACACACACACACCCCAAATGCAATAACTGGACAAAACAGCCCCATTTAATCTGAAAGCAGTCTAAACCAAAATAATAAATGTGTCCTGGGGGAATTTTTTATTCAAAATTGTATCTGTATCTGTCTGCCGGTGTTCCATAAATACATTACCAGAAAGTAAGTAATCAGGCTCTAATGATTGGCCAAGAATTGCAGCTATGCTTCCAATGTGTCTGAGACTGCATGTGGCCATTACTGTAATGAATGCATTCAGCAACTAACATCAACTTACCTACTGTTATCTTCCCTACTCGTTTTTTTCCTGGTAAGGTGGTGAAGATGGTTTCGGTCAAATTCATGAAATGGTTGTGTAACTTTTTGCGCCACATTTCACAGCAAACCTGCATCTTATTCACTGACTGCACACAATTCTGTTTAACGAGAATGACAAGCATTGAAATGAAGAATTTAGCCGCAGTCTTTCTTACTGTAATTAGAGTAAATTCTTGGAAATGTAAAGAGCGGTTGGCTGTGGACTGCAGTGCCCTGTTATTAGGGGCCAAGCACTGAATGGTGTGATAGCACCTATTGTATCTGTTAGTTTTCTTCCTCTCCCTCTTCCTCTTCCTCCACATGTGAGTCTATGGCAACCCATAGAACCGAATGGTAAAAACTTGTGCAATTTTGCAGCCTGATAGAGAATAGGGCTTTCACTTTTTATTCGATATTCGAATATGCATTCGAACAAGTGAAATATCCGTGATCGAACTATAAATAAACTATCCGGTTTTTAAAGTGCCATTTAGCGCATTTTACAGTCTATAGGTGCATTTACATGGAGCACTGTAATCAGTTTAAAAGTCCAATCCCAATAAAAATGCTCTATATAAACACCTCAATCTGAATAAAAATGCCCAAACTGAATGAAATTGTAATCAGTTTGAGAGGGGTAGGATAAACCTTTTCATGAACCGATCAAACAAAAAATTTCACCATGTAAACAAGCTGACCCAATTACTTTTTAGTTTATGTCCTTATGTGACGTGATCTACAATGTTGACAAGAGAGGTAAGTTAACTTTTCTGAGGGGTAAACTTTTTATTTTGTAAGAAGTTATGAAAATAATGTTGGCTACACCCTTTAATGTTGACAGGATTTGTCCCAGCACTTTTTACTTCAACTGCGCCTAACAGAAAAAAATATTTTTTTCGGAGATGATTATTACACTTTACAACAAATAAATAGCTTTTATAAAACCGTATAAGTCCTGGTGCCCTATAAAAGTTTCTATGGCAACTGTGAACACATTCCAGCTCCTGGAGAGGACAGCGTTGACATTTTTGATGCACCAGACAAACTGTGTGCGCATGTCACAAATTGATTGCGATTGAAAGTCAGAACATGTAAACCCCAGATCGGTTTAGATAACATCTCATGTAAACAGTCCACCGAATCTTTCAATCGGAATGACAAAAAAGTGTGCACGTAAACATTGCTTATGATTAGAGCGTTTGTTTTTTATTTTATTGTTTGCCGTCTCATCCAATAGAGGGCGTTCTAAACGTATTGTAGCGTAGGCGCTCGTAGATATTCAAATATTCAAATGCATTGCTTTATATTTGATATCGGTTTAAATTCGATTTTTCTCAAAAATGACAGCCCTAATAGAGAACATTCAAATCAAAATCAAATCCCTAACTCCATCCCCCTAGCGCCACCAACTGTCCAAAATGTCACTTAAATTTCTGCTAATAACTTTTGAATCTAAAGGGCTAGAAACAAAATTCCTCTGATTCCTTGGACAATTGGAGTGCAAATTCGAATGCACGAATGTTATTTTTCATAATGGAAATTTTCCCGCAAACAAAAAAATACTTTTCAAACTAGACGGTTTGTCCAATTTTCATGAAAATCGAATCAGATCATATTTAGACTAATGCTAATTCAATGAAGAGCACGCCAAATTGGACGTGAGGCTATTATCTCTGCAATGCTTAAGCGTATTCAGATCAAACTTGGTATGTCATCCCAAGCATGTGTTTTTTTTTCTTATAACTTTAGAATGCTTCGATTCGGTGCTACATGGCCAGTCGATAGATACCCAATTTTAGCTTTAGCGCATCGTTACAAAACTCGGCATGGATCATCGGCACCATGCCCTGAAGGAGCCTAAAAAGTTTTGGGTCAGTGCAGTGGCGTAGTCATTACTACATTACTATGATGAGTTTGATGAGACGTATGGACGTGGGGGAAAACCCATCCATCAGCCCACAAGTAATGGTAAGACTTTTCAATTCCAAGCGCGGGTTCATTTTGTAAAGCTGGGAACACAACATTAAATAACTGTCAGTAATGTTGTTAGTGTTGGGGTAAGGTGCTTGAAACTAAGTTTTGACACAATTCGACCTGAGCTTCGAATCTACCTTTTTTCGAACTCGCTCTACTTTCCTTTTTCCATAACATATCGGATTCATTTATATGTATTTCAGTTTTAGTTTTTAGTTTTTTTAAAGTTTAACTTTTTCATCTAATATTATATTTTATAAATATATGATGAAACAACACTTGCCTGAAGAGGCCTAAAGTTATTACAGTGTGTGCATAATTGTTATGCAAGTCAATATTCTGATCATATTTTTTTCCCAAGCACATTTTACTAATTATCAACCACATCACTCTTAATAACTACTATTAATTTTGTTTATAATCATTTAAAAGTCATATATAATTGTTAACGAGGGCTGGAAGTGAAAAACGCTTGTTTTTCAATGTGTGTAATTATTAAGCTGGTTTTCTTTTATGATAAAATGGACTAAAAAAGAGATTTAACTCACACTGAAATGTCAAATACTATTAAAGGGTTAGTTCACCCAAAAATGAAAATATTTCATTAATTACTCACCCTCATGGCATTGGCCACCCGTAACGCCTTTGTTCTTCTTCGGAACACAAATGAAGATATTTTGAAAAAAATCTAAATAATTACTTTATCCGGCAAGTTATTATCGTCCGTGTAGGTCTCGGACGTGAACTCACGCGATAGCGCCGCTGCTCCTCTTCCGGGTCATGTATCCGAACGGCGGATCTGCATCATATTCTCGCACATGCATCAAATTCATGTCAATAACTTGTTGGATAAAGCCGTTATTTTGATTTTTGTGCGCACAATAACTATTCTTGTCGCATTGTAATTATTGCAATTATTGCAATTATTGTACAGCCACTGTAGTGAGATGGACTTTGTAATGACGTTTTTAGAGCCTTTTATGGGTCTTGTGAGTGGGAATGTACTGAATGCCAATGGAGGCTTATCTGAAGCCTTTCTCAGCCATCAGCTTTCAACAAAAATATCTTCATTTGTCCGAAGATGAACGAAGGTCTTACAGGTGTCCAACGACATGAGGGTGAGTAATTAATGAAATAATTTTCATTTTTGGGTGAACTAACCCTTTAAATACCCATGAAAAGGATGCAATATATTGAACTTGCAAAATTATGATGTTAAATGCTAATAGAAAAATAGGTTAAGAAGAAAAGATATTAACTGCAAAAGAATTTGGTGAATAATTAGTTGTGAAACCATCAGGAATGTCTCCAGTTCCACCATTTTACAAAACTGCAACTACTTGGAGTCTCCAGAAGTACAAAGTGTAAGTTTCTTAGAGACTTTGCTATGGTAAAATTCTGAAAAAAATCCTGAAATCCCCACTTAATAATAATCACAGGTTGAACTGATTTTTTTAAAAGGCTTTATAGAAACATTGAGAGTGATCGAGGTTGAGAGTGACTCTTGAGAGACCAGTACCAGTTCCTCTTGCACTACTGTTTGAAGAATCTATCATCCCTAATCTGCAGTAAGTTTTTGGAGTTGATTTTAAGTCCATCTCCTACCCAGAAAGTAGTATCGGCTCACACTGTGACTCCAAGACACAAGCTCGGTTTTCTGACTTGAACTGTGCTGCTACCTCAAGAGTCACATCTCAACTTATCTGTCCATAAAACTTCAGTCTTCAAAAAGTCTTCATCTATTTCACAACACGTCAGCTTGTGATTCTTATTAAGTGGGTGTCATGTTTCAGGATTTCTTTTTAGGTCTCTGAGCGGTTGACACCTTGTGCTTCTGGTGACTCCAGGTAGTTTGCAGTTCTGGAAAATGGAGAAACAGGAGACTAAGAATTAACACAGAGAATTAAGTGTGAAACCACCAGAAACTCTTTAAGAAATCTTGCATCCTTTCTTCTCAAACTGTGTGTGTGTGTGTGTGTGTGTGTGTGTGTGTGTGTGTGTGTGTGTGTGTGTGTGTGTGTGTGTGTGTGTGTGTGTGTGTGTGTGTGTGTGTGTGTGTGTGTGTGTGTGTGTGTGTGTGTGTGTGTGTGTGTGTGTGTGTGTGTGTGTGTGTGTGTGTGTTAATTAAATCTCTTTTTTGGTCAATTTTACCTTTAAAATAAAACCTTACTTAATTCATTTGAATAATTAGCTTAATAATCACGCACATCTGAATAAGGCGTTTTTCATTTCTAGCCATCGTTAACAATTATATAATCGCATATAAATGGTTATATACAAAATTAATGGCAGTTATTATTTGATTTATGTGGTTTGGAATTGTTAAAAGGTGCTTGGATAAAAATATGAGCAGAATATCACACACTGTATATCTGTCTTATTTTTTGTGATCATGAAATACAAAAACATTTTTTCAGAATCTTAACTATGTTTTCTCTCACTCCTAGAGCTTGTCCCTCGTGTAAAGAACTGGTTTTAGTGTACTTGCTGTACTTAATTTTCACACTGCTGTCCCATAAGCTCCAGATACTCAAGAGATTTTGAGACAAAAGACTCATGAGAACAAAAATAACCTGGAGTAGAGATAGACACATGTGACCTTAGACTTCTCTGAAATGTTCTATATATCCCTTCAGTGAAATGAAGACTGAAGACATGGCCCAGATTTCTGACCTAGTCCAAAAATACGCCATTCGCAATTCTCATCTCTCAGCGTGCTTTCGATTCTTCGATTCATACATATTCAATATATTTATATTTAATGGAGGTCTGTTTAGAATAAGAAATTGCGTTTCATGTCCTATTCATTCCAATTTGTGAACTAATCAAACCCAGCTTGTTTATGTGTTGAATTGCAAATTTGTTGTATCCTAATGAACAGCAAGCTCTCAGCTAATTTGGTATATGATAATTTCTGTGTATTTCAATTGATAATTCCCAGAGAAGAATATTCAAATGTGGAAAACGTCCTTGGTGCCCTACTAAAAGTGTATGCTGTCAAAAAAATGTAATTTACAGAAAGAGGATATGTGACTGAAATGTGTAAAAACCTTTTTGTATAACTGTTGCAAAATACAGATGTTGCTTTTTGGAGTTGTCTACCTTTCGCCACTGTCACGGGTGTTGCGATAGCTCTCATTAATTTAAACACTGTTTTTGCACCTCAGGACCTTGATATTTCCTCAGTCTGTTCCACAAGATGTGTTCTGTTTCACACTTGCATCAGGATACTTGTGATTTATTCTGAGACAGTTTTGACACATACACTGTGTACTTGTCACATTTCCTCATCCTGAGATGTTGGCGATTCTTTTTTTTTTAACAATGTACACTAAGAAAATTAATGCTCTAATGCTGATATATGTCCTTAATCCTGTCCAGCATTTGGCCATGTACAGACATGAATTGTAGCACTGTGCTGTATAGAGAAACATTTAATTAGCTTCATGTTGGAATAATAATAATATAATTATAAATGTGTGAGCAGCTTGGCTCTGCAATCGCAATTAAATGTGTGAACCCATGCATTTTGGACTGTTTGGAGCACTGGGATGCCTTAGAGAACATTTATCTTGAAATATTAAAGGTGCACGAATGGAAAACTGTATTTACCTTGGCATGGTTGAATAATAAGAATTCTGTACATGGAACTAACATACAATGAGCCTCAAAGACCACTGTTTTCTCCTTCATATGTAAATCTTGTGCTTGAAAAAGACCCCTGAAAAGCGAGCAAATCCCAACCTAACACCGACTGCAACATGATAACAAGAATGCGTATGAATAGTACGTGTGTGCAATGTCTTGGAATGTGTATGGCAAAATTAGTTTTGGCGTGCACATGCTACGCAGTTTTTCGCGTGCAAATAATACGAACTTTATGGCGTGTATATCTGACGCACTCTTGGGTGGGTGGTTTGTGCATATAGTATGCCATAAAGTCTGTATCATATGCACACAAAAAATGCGTGACAAATGGCAGAACTCTTTTTAGCATGTACATTGCATGACTTTGCACACTCGTATTATTTATACACATTTTTGTGAGATCGGGTTTGACTGTGACTTAACAGTCGGGATCATTATATATTTACGCTTCCCCAAATTTGCATATATCCAGCCCATGTTCAAGGCCAGGCAGTATTAACGTTGACCTACACCGAATCAACAGAAATTCTGCAGGTATTGTGAAGATGAGAGCAATGTAGTGAAAATAGCAGATCATGGATATAAATGTTATGTTCCAGGCCGTGCAGGGGATGTGAGCACTTTTCATAGCCTTCCTACAGAACAGAACTATCGACAGGCATAGTTGATGTTTATCTATAACATAATACAGCACCAATTGAATAAAAAAAAAAAAGAGGAACGTTCATGATTGCAGTTGCCAGATTTGAATAATTTGTATACCCCAATTCGAGCTTTTCTGTTAAAAGAACACGTATTCTATCCGGTGTTAAACTTAAATGTGCAATCTGGCAACCATCTGCATGCGAGCAGATGATCTGAAACCCCAATAAACAAGTAAGCTGCATTTCACTGAAATTCTCCATTTGAGATTTTCTGCTTTGAAGTGTCATTCGGGTGGTCTGTGTTCTGTCAGGACTTGTGCTGTTTGCGATTGTGTTTGCTGAATAACTGCACTTGTGTGAGCTACTGAAATGAGCCAATCAGAGCAGAGCTGAACAACATTATTCATGACCCTTCCAAAGAAGGCAAAAACAGACAACCCTAAAAACTGTTTCTAGGGTTGCAAATGGACCTGTAAAACCATATCCGGAACCATAAACCATAAAACCATACCCTTTAATAAGTCACATACCATCTATGTAGATATCAGAACAATTTAAATTATTGTTTCGACTCATTCTAGGGCACCTTTAAAAACTCAAAATATAGAGTAATCAAATTTTGATTTCATATATATATATATATATATATATATATATATATATATATATATATATATATATATATATATATATATATATATATATATATATATATATATATAGTGTTTCAGACTGCATAGTGGATCAGTATGTGACAGAAAGTGTCTTATGTATTCTGAACCCACCTTTTCTTCCCATTATTTACTGTGCTTTCTCTCCTTATAGAGTTTATCTCTAACAAAAAATTATGTGAAATATGAAACAGTTTCATTTATTTATTTAAATGCATAAATACTAGTGTTCAAAAAACTGTTATGTTCTAAGAAAATTAACTTAATGCAGTATGACCAAGAATCAACGTGATCTTTTACATAATAAAATATGTAATATTATGTCTTTATTATATAACATAATATTTGTAAAATGAGCTGAGATTGATTTGTCAATAATACACAGTTTGCTTAAAATTGCAACACATAAAGCACAACAGCAGTTTAGGCAATTACCAAAGGCATTAGCCTCTATTATCACAGTTATTATTCTTGCTGTTTTCATTAGCTGCATATATTTAGAGCTGAATCTCACCAGATGAATCCAAATATTACAATGTGTTTTCTCAGTTGTACACTTCAAATGGAAGGTCTGAGAGTACATCATAACCACAGGATGTTATTAAAATATTTCTGCCAATTAATGTTCACTTTTGTGTTGTTTCACCAGGAAAACAGAGGATTTGCTTGGTTATCCTAAATCAACCGTTGGATGAGCGATACTTCCATGTGCTGTGGAGTAAAGGTATTGATTTTGTGATGAATATCACACACATCGGCCTTTGATTTGATGCTTGTCTGTACTTGTCTGGCTTGGTTGTGCAGTACAGAATTGTAACATACCTGGGACAGAACTCTCTAGATAAGGTCAGACAGGCCTAATTGGTGATATATAGAGACACTATGCTATAAAACCCATATAACCCATAATGCATTAGTCATCTTTTTGATCCCCCACTGGGTGTGTAAGGATTACATAACTTCTGTTTTCTGTTTGTCTTTATAGTGCTGTGTGCTTTCAGTTACCCTGTTATTTGTTGATCCCAAACAATTTTCAATTGCAGCTGGATTTATAGCTCTTGTACTGAATTGTAGATCATGACTAGTTATAATAATGATGTACAGTACTTTACTATACATTTTACTATACAGTCCATACCTCGACGAGTCAGTGCTTTTTTGCAGCAAAACGGGGACCAACACAATATTAGGAAGAAGTCATAATGTTATGCCTGATCGGTGTATACTATACTAAGCATGTTCTCTCTTGTCGGATTTGTTGAATTGAACAAGTTGAATTCCAACTCACTGGTTGAAATGTGAACTAGTGTTGTTATTGTAAACTAAAACTATATATATATATAAAAAAAGGTTTTGTTTATTGAAATAAAGCTGATATTAATGAAATATAAATATTAGTTCTTAAAATAACGTTTGGCAACAAAAAAAGCTAAATCACTATCATATATATATATTAAAGCTGAAGAGAAATATTTTTAATAATACAAACACTAAATAAAAATTACTAAAACTTAAACTAAAATAAATTAAAAGTTAAATTAAACTAAAGTAAAAAACTGAAAATATAAATTAAGATTAAGTATAAATTCTAAATATTATTAAAATAACAGTGCTGTGAACACACTACTCACACTATTTATACTATAAACTGGCATAGCATAATGCATAAGTATGCAAAAAGGAGTGCACCTAAAATGTTTTTAGAGCTATCAGTCAAAATGTAATCGAATTCATTTCATGATTTTTCTAATTAATTAATCAAATTCATTAATGTGTTTTTGCTGTGAAACATCCTTAACTGAAGATAATCTATTACATTAGACATTACATTACTAAGGCAGATGACTGAATAATTAAAAAACATTTCTGAATATAAATTATTGAGCAACATTTTCAACAAAGGGTTAGGGGGGCATGATTAATTGCATACATTTTCCTATTGCATTATGTTTTCATAATTAATTGGACTAATTTTGTGCATTCATTTGATTGCCCTAGTTTTTACGTAACTTTTCATCTGATTTTTTGGGGACTATCAAACCGTTCAGGAGTAAAATAAGTAAATAAAATGCTTTTTATTTGTTTTCTAAATGTTTATTTTGTTATTTGATTTAGACTCTTCTCTTGAGATGGTTGCCGGTTTGTTTTTATACGGGCAAGAGTTTATGTCAACTATGTTGCATTAGCTTTTTTTCCCCCTCATTTAAAAACTCTTGATCATGTAATTCCTCTGCCCTTGCATCAGAGATGCTGTGCATTTTTCATGCAGCTTTGCTCTGGAGGCAAAGCAGGTGGTCGATGAGTGCGTTGCTAGGAGCAGGGTGAACATATCCAGATGGTTTTCCTTGCGGGACCGGGGCAGGGCGCTCCACCTCTCCCCTAGTGAGCCTCAGAAGTGTAGCCCTATGGGCCTGTGGCACCAGCGGCTCTCTATAGGGCTGGATGATCAAAGGCACATTTTTTAACTCTTTTCAAAAGTTCATTTCTTACTTAGTCCACTTTTGTCTATAGTACTGAAAAATGTAGAACCAGAAATGTTTTGTGTGGAAGTTACTGATGGACAAGGCTTTAAAGAATGGAAATGCAGTTTATTCATTATATAGTAGTTTGTTACCTGTGTCCATCATTGTATCTTCCTGTACTTACTGTTACTCACAGCCGTCAAAATAATGCCAACTAATTCTATTTTGTACACCACCATTTAAAAGTTTGGGTTGGTAAGATTTATTTTTATATTTATGTTAGCTGCATTAAAGGAACACTCCACTTTTTTTGAAAATAGGTTAATTTTAAAATCCCTTAGAGTTACATAGTTTAGTTTTACCGTTTTAAATCCATTCAGTCGATCTCTGTATCTAGCAGTAGCATTTTTAGCATAGCTTAGCATATATCATTGAATCAGATTAGACCATTAGCATCGTGCTCAAAAATGACCAAATACTTAATTTTATAAGATAATATTTTTACAATTTAAAGCTTTACTGTTCTGTTATGTAGGTATCGTGTACTAGGACCAATGGAAAAAGAAAAGTTTCGATTTTTAAACCGATATAGATAGGAACTAATCTCTCTCATTCCTGCGTATTAATCAGGGAGTTTTGCTGCCATACCATGGGTGCAGTGGCGCAGTGATATTAGTTAACTTCAGTTACTTCAGAAAATAGTTCCTAGTTATGGTCTAAAAAAATGCAACTTTTCATTTTCTATTGGTCTTAGTACACAATGTAACTACACAAGATTTAAGGTTTAAATAGGAAAATATTAAAAGTCTTTGACTTTTAATGACTTTGGTCATTTTTTTTTTTTTTTGAGTGCGAGGCTAACAGTCTAATCTGATTCAATGATGTATGCTAAGCTGTGCTAAAAGTGCTACCACCACATACTAGGGATGGGTACCAAAACCCGGTATTAAATAAGCCCCGGTGCTAAATTATGAAAGACTGCAGTATCGATAAGCTCTGACGCTATCAGTTCTGCTGTTGGTACTAGAGCAATGACAAAACTACACTTACTATTTATTATCGTGGCATAGATGTTATATTGCGAATGATATATATTGCCAGCCATTTCTATAAGCAATGAGAGAGAGAGAGAGAGAGAGAGAGAGAGAGAGAGCTACAGCTTGCAAGACACGACAGTCCCTGAGTGATGACGATGGCCAACAAAAGTTTATCCAGTTATACTTCAGGCCTGACATATTTATCTGATTGTATTTTCGATTTTGTTTGCCAACAATTATAAATAGATGATGAGGTAAAACTATTAAATACTTGTCGCATTCCGTCTTGTGCAACTTCCTTCCCTTCACAGCGGTGAGCATTTCCCCCTAAACCCCAAACTTAATGCCAGAATCAGCACAATCGGTCATTATTGTAAAATGCAGTCTCTACTATTGCAGAACGTGTTTGTTCATAAATAGATCTATTAAAAGCACAATAATCCACGCAAGAGTTTCCAACTTCAAGGCAGCTTATGCGTGTGCGCTTTGAAACCGACCCCAACTCATAGGCTACATTAAATTATAGTACTTTAGGCTTCATGTGCATGTCTAAAACATCAAATACACACAACAAATACCCCATTTCAAAATGACCGCTTGGAGACCATAATAGTTGGGAGAAAATATGATGTATACTATTTGAGCTGCATTTGGTCTTAAAGGGGCAGCGACCAATAAACCCTGACGATTATTGTGTCATTAATGTGAATCAAACAACAAAAGGCAAATAGAAAGATACTCCCAGCTTTAAAAACTTTAATCTTTTAATTTGTACAGTGAAAACTATACAGAGTTATTTTATATTTGATGTGTTTTGTAAGCCATTACCTGATCAGTAATGTTAGGCCTTTGTTAGACCATTTGTTTGTACTTTTGTTTCTTTGTTCTTATCGTATGCATATACAACACAAAAAATAGATGTTTTATATTAGTTTTGTACAAACATTGTAATATACCTATAGCAAAATAAACAGCATTTTCAGATTATAAAGCAAAGTTAATTATGTTCTTATTTTTTCTGTTTTCTATAAAAAAGAACAAAACAAAAAACGACAACGTTAAAGTACCGGATCGATAAGCAGTGTCGGTAAGAGTAGTAATAACGTTAAAACCTTCATGATACCCATCCCTACCAGATACAGAGCTGAATGGATTCAAAAACGGTAAAACTCAACTGTTTAACTCTAAGGGACTTGGAAAATGAGCCTATTTTCAAAAAAGGGGAGTGTTCCTTTAATTGATGAATAATACAGTAATAATTTTAATATACAAATTTGTCCAGGATACCGAGGTTACACCCTACTTTTTTTTCCAAAGGACATCTTGTGATTTTTAATGACTACAGAGAGTCAGGACTTCAGTTTAACCGAAGGACGGTGCTCTTTGACAGTATGTCCCCATCTCTGTACTGGGTTGTACACAGACCACAGGGTGAGCGCCCCCTGCTGCCCTCACTAATGCCTCTTCCAGCAGGAACCTAGTTTTCCCAGCTTGGTCTCCCATCCAGGTACTGACCAGGCTCAGCCCTGCTTAGCTTCAGTGGGAAACCAGTGTTGTGAACTACAGGGTGATATGGCAACTAATTTTTTTCTTCATATATTTTAAAATGTGATTCCCATGGTGGCACAGATACATTTTCTTAAGTCACATGATCCTTCACAAATGTTTTAAATATGCTGATTTGGTGTTCTTATTTTTTATTAAACAGTTTTGCTGTGTAATATTTTAGTGGAAACCGTAATACATTTTCCCAGGATTCTTTGATGGAAAAAAAACAACAACAACATTTATTTGAAAAACAGTGTATATGCCTTTATGATCAATACTTTTGATCAATTTCTTTCTAAACAAAAGTATTAAATAAAAAAATAAAAATAAAATACCTAAGAACATTGGGGATATGTTAAATATTAAAATGAGAATTAAGGAATTTAGAAACTGGGTTGTTTATAATAGTGTGAAAACAAACAAAAATAAACAGAGACTGTATTTTATGATTTAGATTTTTTACTGAAAATCAGTATTACATAACTGGAGATTTTACATTGTTTTTGGATTAATTAAATTAAATGAACATGCTTTTTAGTTTGTCTGACGGAGTTGACAAAGTACGTTTTGAAGTAAATGAATATAATTTCTTTAGAAAAAGTATTTAGAAATAAGCCTGTTCACTTACATGGTTCATTTTCTGAGACCTTTGTCTACAGACATACCAATCTTTAATGTTGTTTTTATATTTTTACCTCTAAAACATGTTTTATATCTAGAATTAGTGATGTATAATGTTTGTTAGGTTTTTTGTTTCCATTGTGTCACATTCAGAATTTTTACATTTCTATTTTAATGGAGCTGCATTACACTCATTTTCATTCACTCTTTCATACAAATGACATTTACTATGTAGTACGAGTAAGCAGTTTTAGATATGCATTTGTGTGTAAAATGTCACTTATGTTGCCTCATGCACCTTATTAGATCAGCACCATGGTGTGATATAGTGCTACTGTAGACATGAGCAGAGGCAAAACTTTGACTCTTAGTTGTTGTACGAGAAAGTCTCTTGCCATTCTGCTTACATCATGAGTGATATTCATCACACCTGACATTGACTACACCGTCAAAAACAAATTTCAGCACTTGCAAAATGACAGTGTGGACAGTCAGTCTTAAAGGTTAAATTTAAAAACCAAATCGGATTTGTGGAAGCCTTAGTCACCTCCTGGAAGCTGTTTCTCTCCACCTTCCTCTAACACTGCTGTTTATTGAAGGAAATGCTTCAAACTTTGTTTTGATGAAAAAATATATATATATTTTTTTTTTGGTAGCCTATTTTGAATTGACAGTGCCACAGAAATCAGACACACTTTAGTACACCATTTCTCTATCCTGTCCAGAAACCATTTTTCCCCACATATTGTGGCATGTGAAATCATTATTACCCTTCCATCTGTATTAAATATTTGACAGTTTGTTTTTACAATACAGCGATAGAGTTTTGGCAAAGCTCTTTTTTAAAATCTTTTTGCACTTTTTGGTCAATTGATGGATTGTGAGTTTGGATCATTTGATGTGCTTGATAATGATTTTGTGGCAACGTTTTCTTTTTTGGATTTTAGTTTTTAGCATCTATGTGCTAGTGTACACTTAGCCCTTATCCATCAGAACCCTTTTTGAGAATAGACGTGAAAATGCACTATCCAAACTTAAATGGCTATAATTCAAGAGGAATATAGACCTAAGTTTGGTCTTGTTTTAAAGAAGTTCTGCAGATCATTGCTATAGAGCAATTCGGAAAATGAAAGTATAAAAAGTAATGGAATTTAAACTTAGCTGTAAATGAAATTAATGTATTCAATATTTTTATTATATATCAAATATATATTTTATAAAATAAATTTGACTATAAAATTACTATAAAATCAATATTTTGCCATATGTCTAACCAAGTTTGAAGTTCCAATTTGAAGTTGATATCACAAAAATGTAAGTTTTCATGATATTTTGTTTAGGCGCTGTACCAGAAATAGCCACCTGGTGTCATTCTTCTTTTTATGCATTGTCATGCAACAAATTAATTTCACAGGATGAATTTTGAGTTTGTAAGCTTTTGAATAATACCTAATGATGGTTACTAAAATATATGATATAGAAAAAAGTAAATAAAAAAAGCACCAAACAACCAGATCAGTCAGTAAGATTTTGGGTCAGTAATAATCTTTAAAATAAAATTAATACTTTTATTCATTAAGAATGCTTTCATTTAATCAAAAGTGAAGACATTTATGTTATAAAATATTAAAATAAATACTGTTCTTTTGAACTTTCTATTCATCAAGTAATCTTTTCAACAAAAATATTAACCAGCACAACACTGTACCATGTGAAGACGAGTAATGGCTACTGAAAATTCACCTTTTCCATCACAGGAATTAATACCATTTTAAAATATATTCAAATAAAAAAAATATATTCAATATTTAAAATGTTAATATTTCATTACATTTTTACAGTATTTATGATCAAAAAATGTTTGCTTTGGTGTGCAAGAGACTTCTGTCAAAAACATGAACAAATCTAACTGATCCTAAACTTTTGAACAGTAATTTACACATTTAAAATTTAGTTTTTCTCTTTCAAGAAAATTTAGCTAAAATATTGATGACTCATCTTGTACTGCACTGTTTTTGTTCAGTCTGAGAATGAGACTCTCTAGAATGAGAAATAACACCTACAACAGACAGCAAGAATTAAATTAAGTATGCCTGTGAAAAAGGCTATTCAAATATATCCTGCTCAGTCTTCTATTTGAAAGAAAATACAAAATTATAGACTTAAAGTTCAGTACCCATACTCTCTTAACACTTTCTAGGATGAAGAAACCAGCTTAAGAGGTAAACTAACCTTCCATTTTGCTCGCTGACCACTCGGCCCTCTTTGATTTACAGAGGCCACAGGCTTCACTTCACTTCCACTGCCAAAAGACATTAAATCAGCGACAGCAAAGTCTGCCTCATCAATATTTGTCCCCCATAAAACACCGACCGAGTAGCAAAAGTTCATGACAGGAAGAGGAAGCACCGCTGGTGGATTATGAAGTGTTTATTTACAAGGTTATCTGTCCTGCACCAGGGCTTCACTGAAAGAGCATTCAGAGTTGATTTACCCCCTCCAACATCGTCCGTCGTAATGCTGCCTCACCAAAAAGTGAGTGGTTAGTTGTTTACTATTGGAGGCTTCATCTCAAACCTTTTTTTTTTGTTTTGTTTTTTTTTGTTTTAGGTTTGCAGTAGTTCAAAATCAATTAATTTTATAGGTTAAATTAATTTTGATTGTAATGACTCACTGATTCATTTTTCTTTGCCTGTTTGATGCCAAATTAAAAGTCTTAGGCAAAGTGGGTCACATGATCTTGCAGCTGTGATTGAACCCACGGGTTAGATATTTTCAGCACATTTAGAACTGAAAGTGCTTTAAGTGCCGTCGATTCTCAAGATTCATGGCCAATGAATGTTATACTATTGCCTATTGTGCTCTGCATGTGGTTAAGTCTTCAGTTTATTGAAGTCTTCATATTAATATATTTGCCCGGTGTCAAAATAATGAGTCATTTGCATTCAACCTGGGGCTTTCAAGTCTTGCTCCTAGCTGGAGTTCGCAGCTACACTGAATTACGCCCTGTTTTCCGGTTAGAGATGTTGCATGCTGTTTACTTTGATGGGATCTTTACAGAACAGCTTCTTTGATTCACATCCCGAGACTGCACTGAAAACGCCAGTGTAATCACGCTATGAACAAATAATGATGTCTTTGCCAGACCAATTTAGCTGTCTGGGAACTAATGAATTACTGGCCTGGATGCATTATCATGAGGCATTATTTCAGATCTGAAGAGCAAATGATTTTGTAGTTTACTTGTCTCTTTGTAAGTATACATTAAGTGGGCCATTACAGAGAGGCATGAACCTTGCACCATTGTATGTAAGTATGTTAAAAGCAGGAAAAATGGCCAACTGTAAGGATTTGAGTGAATTTGTCAGGCCAAAATGTGATGGCTAGACAACTGGGTCAGAGTATCTCCAAAACTGCAGCTCTTGTAAGGGGTTCCCGGATACACAGTGCATCGTAGTTTGCTGCGAATGGCAGTCAGGGTGCCAATGCTGACCCCTGTCCACCGCTGAAAGAGCCAACAATGGCCATGTGAGCATCAAGAACTGGAACACGGAGCAACGGAAGAAGTTGGCCTGGTCTGATGAATCAGGTTTTCTTTTACATCACGTGGATGGCCAGGTACATGTGCGTTGCTTACCTAAGCCCTGTTTCCACCAAAATTACCCGGAACAATTTGTACCAGGAACTTTTTTACAGGAACCCCCCCCCCCCCCCCCCCCAAGACCTGCAACTGTCTGCATTTCCACCGCGATCTAAAGTTCTGTGAAGATTAGGCAAATTAGTCCGGTGATGTAGGACTGCGCACGACTGCTCCTCCAAGTCAGTGACGGACAGTAATCATTTTTGCGCAACCACAAAAACGAACTAAAAATGATGACATTTTTTGTACCGATTGAAAGATTTAGTGGACTGTTTACATGAGACGTTATCTTAACCGATCTGGTGTTACATGTGATGACTTTCAATCGCAATCATTTTGTCTCATGCAGTTTGTCTGCCGCATCAAAAATGTCAACGCTGTTTTCTCCACTAGCTGGAATGTGTTAACTGTAGCCATAGCAACTCTTAACAGCCACCAGCTGTTAAGAAAAGTAATAACGAGTATGGAAGAGATTCAAGCTGTGCTGCTTTTGCTGGTTATGTATAGGTTTACTAAAGAGGTAATTAAAAACGACAGAAACGAGCACTAGCATATTCAGAAAACTTGTAAAGCTAGATTTAAAATGACAATATATTATTATCAGCTATTACGGACATTGCATGTGAGATGGCTGAGATGAACGCACGCCATCAGACAGAGAGCAAGACTGATATTTACTGAACGCAGAACCTTGCAAAAGTCTTTTGAAAATGCCGGCTGAAATAAAATGCTAAACCAATCAGCATGTTTAGCGCCCAAGTCCCGCCCTCGAAAGTTCCTGAACTTTGAAAAAGTACTACCTCGCGAGCAGGGCCGTTTGGAGGGGGAAATATTTAACCGGAACTTCATTTAGACCCTGGTTCCTGCGGTCAAAACACACCGAGTACCACCCAAAGTTCCTGGTTCCTGGGTAAAGTTCCTGCGGTGGAAACGCGGCTCTTGCGAACACATGGCACCAGGATGCATTATGGGATCTGCTGCTAACATTTTGTTACCAGATACCACAGCACACCTTTAGGGGCCTTGTGGAGTCCATGCCTCGATGGGTCAGCGATGTTTTGGCAACAAAAGAGGGACCAACGCAATATTAGGTCATAATGTTACGCCTGATCGGTGTGTGTGCATGTATATATGCATACATATACATATATACATACACTATATTGACAAAAGTATTCAGACACCCCTCCAAATCATTGAAAGATATTCCAATCACTTCCACTACCTTGGATGCAGTGGTGTAAAGCACGCCCCCACTGGAGACGTGTTCTCTGGTGTGAGTGACGAATTACTCGTTATACTTTTAACGTCTTTTCAGTTACTTGTTACAATAATCGAATGTTCATTTAATGACTTGTGTAATTAATTTATGTTTAATTGATTGACAGTCCTATTTTTGTGTAGTTAATGCCCTGCTGATTTATTAGACTCTCAGCAGTTTGTCAATCATTGACCATAGAATAGCCTTTAAATAGCCTGTAGATACAGTATACAAATGCAAGGTTGACTTTGAGTTATTGTAAAATGTAGTCTAAGACATTACAAGTGGGGGAACAGACAACAAAGGGAACAAAAGTGTCTTTTCTATGTCACCCAGAGCAAGGTGACCCTTACAAGCATGATTCACACAGTGTATTGTCACGTTTTCAGGAGTTCAGAATCTTGTTCAGTCATTGAAGGTAGCATGTAAATTGAAAGTGAATGTTCTTGTGTTGTTCAAATGTTTCCACCCCCTCCTGTTTTGCCAGCCTGTACAGGTGTTTAACTGTTTAAAATGTTTCCCTCGATTCGCCTCGTGCTTTCACCTGAACGAAGTTGTTTTAACGGTATGCCCAAAGCCACCGTGTCCATTAGGATTGCAGCATTGTCTTTGAAACACATTCCATTATTCATGAGGCATATGATGCAATTCTCTTTCCTTGACGCTTGGCCATAAACCAACTGTGCTGACTAGATTTCTTTTGTCTCGACATGATCTTTGTGACAATTCCTCACTCTCATAAGCATAACATCTGAGCGATTGTCCCAGAAAATCATTTTCGTTTCCTGCAACCGTGAAAAATTCCCTTCCAATTTTCATGGAACTTATTTGAAAAAAAAAACAACTAAAAACTAAAAGTCACCTTTTTTGTTTATAAATGCAGTACCGTTGGGTTTGTGTTGTTTTAAATAATAGGATTGCAGACTTATAACCAAGCTCCTTTATAAATGGAGCAAGAAATGTCTTCAAAGGAAAGCCTTCACTCTCAAAGCACCTGGTTTAAAATAACTAATTTATTCAGTGAAAATGCACAGTGTTTTAAATTCCTGTTTGTTGCTTCCTGCTATTGTCTAGAGAATGAATCCCACATCTGTGTGCTTTAGTTCATCAGCTACAAAAAGTCAAGAAGCACTTCCTCTGAACTTCTCATGTCAGACTTCAAAGTCGGCAGGATTATCATTTTAATGTCACTTTTAGATGTTATTTTTGTACATTTACAACTGAGCATATGCTGCAACATCTTAAACCGGATCTCATTTCACGTGTTTATATAGTGCTTCATAAAGGTTGACATAATACGTCTTTTCATAATTTTGTTAAAGATTTGTAAAATTGTTTTATTTTATATATTTATGTATGAATATAAATACACTAACAGTCAAAATAAATGAATAAATTCACTCTTTGTTATATTGAGGATCTGTAAGGAGAAATTGCAGAGGATCCCCAAATCCAGGAGTCAACTTGTTGCATCTTTCCCAAAAAGGACTCATGGCTGTATTAGATTAAAAGAGTGCTTCTACTAAATACTGAGCAAAGGGTCTGAATACTTAGGACCATGTTATAGTTCAGTTTTTCTTTTTTAATTAATCTGCAAAAATGTCAACAATTCATTTTCCTGTTAATATGGGGTGCTGTGTGTACATTAATGACAAAAATTAACTTAAAGGTAGGATAGGTAGGAATTGGTTAAAAAACTTTTTTTTCCAAATTTGTTTAAACTTTCTTTATATATCAATACATAATTAAAATGTAAGTGCTCTAAGTAGACCTCTCACGACTGTTTTAAAGACAGCTCATTATTTCCCTTCACTCCACCTTCTCCCTTCTGGGCTCTTTCCAAAGCCACGCCCCCAAAATACATGAACGCGCTACACCGACCAATCAGCTGGAAGACGCATTATTTACCTCAGACGAGCAGTGTGCATTTTCTGACATCATGTCAGAATCACATGTAATAAAACATCAAACTTTATCAGTATGCATATAAACAAATAAGATGACTTTTAGTACTCACTATCAAGCTAGAATACCGGTACTGGTAAAGTTTAAAATATATTTTTGTTTGATTTGGTAACGAGCTAGTTATATTTATAAGGCAAAGAAAACGGGTAGCATCATGTTTTTCCAATAACATCAGTTATACTGTGATGAAGATGAATTTCGTGTAAGATTCATAACATATACTGTGTTTTGCATGTAAGAGTTTCCATGATGAAAGCATTGTTGATTAGTAGTAGCTAAAGCTAACTTAGCTCTTAAAAAAGTTCCTGGATGTGGTGTACTAGCTTTTACACATGCATTTTGTTATCTAAAGTAAAATTTTGCGAAATTCAACACAACAGCGATCAACATAAGCTAAACATATTGAGTATTTATCATCTCTACTAATGGCTAAGTGTATAACGTTGTGAATTTATGCTAAGTAATGTTATGTTAGCTATATTAGGCAGCTTTATGTGCTCTTGATACATGCTTCATGAAAACATAAACCAAAAAAATGTATAATCAAAATGAAAGATTACCTGTCCAGCAGAAATACAGCAGCAATGAGTCGTTTTTCAGGTCCCTCAGTTCTCACCATCGAGCCACGCAGATATTTACTCGCGTTTGATTTCTTTGTTTATCCAAAGACTTTCTGTGCATTCCCTTTTCTCGTACTGTCTTCCTTTTTTTGCATTGTTTGCCTTCGCTGACTGTAAAACCCTGCACTGTGAATTTTGAATGCTCTTTCTCTGCCATTATTTTGAGTAGGTTTCGTGCCTCTTGAACTGCTCAAATCAAACGAGCGCGCATGTGGGCAGATCCTGTAGCGAAAGCGGTGGTCGCCATGGTAGCGAGAGAGATCATTTGCCAATCATTTGTTTTGTCCCGAACGAAAATAATGAGCAGTGTTTATTGCAGGTTAAAAAGTCTAGAGTCACTCGATTTTTATACTCTCCTTTTCAGAGTACTTACATTTTAATTATGTATTGACATATAAACAAAGTTTAAACAAATTTGGAAAAAAGTGTTTTAGATCAGTCCTTCCTATCCCACCTTTAAATGATTTTAGCAAATGGCTGCAATATAAAGAGAGTGAAAAATGTAAGGGGTTCTGAATACTTTACATTTATTTTTTTGTCAAAAAGGTAATACCTAAAGACATCATTATATGATATAGTATATGATTTATTACACAGTGTAGATCAAGATTCATTATGTAGATGTGGCTGTCAAATCCCTCGTCAAAACCAGTGGCATGTTTAACTGGATTTAGCTTCCCACTGGCTTTACCTTGGAAATGACAAGCATCACCATGCTTATCAGAATCGATGATGATCCTGACAGGACAGACTGACCTTCATCCTGAAATGATTAGTGCTTTCGTGAAAGGCACAAGGGAGCCATTACTGTCATGATGGCCATGATCTAGAATAATCTATTTGTTTTCATTTCAGCATGTCAGCAGTTACCGAGATGGGCTCTGAAATGCCTTCAAACGTATAGCCGTATAATGTGATTTCAATTATATTTATCTCTTCACTCATTTTTGCTTCGAGATCTGAGTTGTAATGAAGCCGATCAAGAAGTCATCTAAGCACCTCTTGTTTCTTTTTTTGCCGTTTCAGCCAAGATCCGGGCATGTGCCGACGGAGGTGCCAATCATCTGTACCACTTCACAGAGGGTCGTCGAGAGAGGTGAGAACCTATTTTGGCTCCCATCACTATTGACTCGGAGGGCAGAGAGGGATCTAGTGATGTCAAGGTTCTGGTGTCATTGCACATGTTCATTCTCAGAACTGCTGGACTTGTAGGAGGCCTCAGGAGTATCCTGGTTGCCAGAGTGCTTTCAGAGGACTTAACTCCTAATCCATCACCTTTTGTCAGTGGCTGACAGGCCAGATTCATCTCTAGGCCTCCAAATTGGGTACTTCTCTCCCCTCCTGAGTGGTTTTCAATTGTTTTCTTTTGTTTGGGTCCCCTTCTCATTCTGCCACCTAACAATAAAGCGAAACTCTGACTCTCCAAGCACGGAAATCACAATTTAGTGATGGACTTAACTCGTACTGGAGCATTTTTTTTTATAGGGATAGTTTGTCCAAAATTTTTAATTCTGTTAGATAGATTCATGATTTGGATCGCCAATGTCACGTGATTTCAGCAGTTTGGCAGTTTGACACGCACTCCGAATCATGACTCAATACGCTGATTCATAACCGTTTTAATCTTTATTTGAGGATTGAAAACAAAACCGGAAGAGAAGACAATGCTGAATAAAGTTGTAGTTTTTGTGATTTTTGGACCAATTTTTTTTTGTTTCTAATTATCTAACTGATGTCACATATGGACTACTTTGATGCTGTTTTTATTACCTTTCTGGACATGGACAATATAGTGTGCATACACTTGCATATAAATATAAAATATAAAATAAACTGTGTTCAGAAGATTAACTCTTACGGGTCTTACCCGTAAGATGAGGTCTTACGGGTGTGGAACGACATTAGGGTCATTAATTACATACATTTAATTTTTGGGTAAACTAACCCTTTAAACATGTTTTTATTTTGGCACCTAGAAAAAAATATTGCTTAGTTGTCAAACGCCAAAAAAAAAGAAAAAAGTATGGACTCTTTTTATTTTAAATTAAATACAAGTTAAAGGGGACCTATTCTGAAAAATTCACTTTTATAATGTGTTTTAACACAGATTTGTGTGTCTACAGTGTGTGTAAACAACCAGTAAAAATCCACCCACTCCTTTTTTTTATAACCCCCATAAATCATAAATGTCTCTCCAAGAGAGCGGTTCCAGAAGCCTGCCCATGACTTTTCTGTTTTCTTTAGAGTTTTTTTTGGTTCATATTAATAGCATATATAGCAGCAGGTTCTTTATATTGTTCCTGTCACTTTAATACACAGATTTAAATGTACACGCAATTATTTTTTTCTCTGCTGTTTTACATTCACAGAAATAACTGACTATTTATGTGAACTTTGTGTGTTTTTGACATATGTAATCTTGCGTGTATTTGAGAGTTTAAGCTCAATGAGACGGGAAAGAGAACTTAGTTTAATACTCACAACCAGCTTTCTGTGCACTTGCTTTGGGTGTGTGAGCAAAACAATACAGAAGAAGTTTAAACTGTTAGGGCTTTAAAACGCATGCAAGTAATTACATTTCATGATGATGAAAAACTGCAATGTCACGTGAGTGTGGCCACAATAGAGATGATAATCAAAACCAAACAAGTTTTATTCGTTTTTGGCAGATATCCAAGGCATCAGCTGTAAAGTCTCCCCCCTTTTCTGGATAAGGGACGGGGAGAAGCAGCTAATTTGGGTTTAAAGGTGCCCTGCCACACGTATTTCATTCCCTTGCCTGGGTTAACTTGTTTAAACCATTCTAGCATGGTATAGAAAGCCTGCAGGAAGATTTGTGTCAGTTCTCATTTATTTTCATTGAGCTAAGCTGCTTGACTCTGATTGGCTAACAGCTAGCCAATGAGACCCGGCTATCAGCATCATTTACCCAGTGCAACAAGTAGAGTAACTTTGTTTACTATCGTTTGGAATCGCCACAAAATATATATATAGTTTGTACAGAAAATATTTACAGTGCTTCACTTTTTCCACCTTTTGTTATTTTATAGGCTTATTCCAAAAAAATTATCTCTCAATTTTACAAACAATACCCTACAATGACAATGTGAAAGAAGTTAGTTAAAAATCTTTGTGAATTTATTTAAAAACAAATAAATAACCACATGTACATAAGTATTTACAGCCTTTGCTCAATACTTTGTTGAAACTCCTTTGGCACCAATTACAGCCTCGAGTCTTTTTGAGTTTTATGGTACAAGCTTGGCACACCTTTTTTGGGGCAGTTTCTCGCATTCTTCTTTGCAGGAACTCTCCTGCTCCATCAGCTTGGATGGCGAGCATCGGTGCACAGCCATTTTCAGATCTCTCCAGAGATGTTCAATCGGGTTCAAATCTGGGCTCTGTCAGGGCAACTCAAGTACATTCACAGAGTTGTACCATAGCCACACCTTTGTTATCTTGGCTGTGTGCTTAGGGTCGTTGACCTGGTGAAAGATGAATCTTTGCCCCAGTCTGAGGTCCAAAGTGCTCTGGAGCAGGTTTTCATCCAGGATGTCTCTGTACATTGCTGCATTCATCTTTCCCTCTATCTAGTCTCCCTTACTAGTCTCCCAGTTCCTGCCAATGAAAACCATCCCCACAGCATGATGCTGCCACCACCATACTTTACTGTAGGGATGGTATTAGCCAGGTGATGACTGGTGCCTGGTTTCCTCCAGACATTACGCTTGCCAATTAGGCCAAAGGGTTCAATTTTTGGTCTGAGAGTCCCGTGGTTAGGTGCCTTTTGGCAAACTCCAGGCAGCCTTTCACTGAGGAGTGGCTTTCTGGACACTACCATACAGGCATGGTTGGTGGAGTGCTGTAGAGATGATTTTTCTTCTGGAAGGTTCTCCTTTCTCTACAGAGAAATGCTGGAGATCTGTCAGAGTGACACAGACTCTTGGTCACCTCCCTGACTAAGGTCCTTCTTCCCTGATCACTCCATTTGGACTGGGTGGCCATCTCTAGGAAGAGTCCTGGTGGTTCCAAACTTCTTCCATTTACGGATGATAGAGGCCACTGTGCTCATTGGGACCATCAGTGCTGCAGAAATGTTTCTGTACCCTTCCCCAGATCTGTGCTTCGATAGAGTCCTGTCTTGGAGGTCTAGATACAATTTCTTGGACTTCATGGCCGGGTTTGTGCTCTGACATGCACTGTTAACCATTTTGGAATAACACTGTAACAATTTTTTTTGGAAAAGTGAAGCGCTGCGAAAACTTTCCGGATGCACTGTATATGTATATGAAGCTCAGCTCTATGGGTGTTCGGGCTTTCTGTTCTGCCGCTCCTCGAATTTGAAATGCCCTTTCCCGACCATCTGAGGGCACCTCAAGCTCTTGAGACTTTTAAAAAAGGACTAAAAACTTTTCTTTTTGGGAGAGCTTATGTCTTTTGGCTATTTAATCTATTTGTATTTTCCCATTTTTGAATTACCTTAACTGCAGCACATTGAGATTTGTTACAAATGTAAAGTGCAATACAAATGTATTATTATTATTTATTATTATGTGTGTTTAAATCATATAGCAATATACCTGAAAAAGCCATTTCTGAATCTGAAGAGGAGACATAAGCACCACAAGAACTGTCTGAATGGTAATTTATGTGCAAATAAACCATTAAAAAATTTGAAAAGGTATAAATGTATTTGTGGCAATTGTCTTCTGACATTTTCACTTGTAAAACATTACACTATTGGCATATGGAAAAAAGGGCTATGCCTGCATTTGGAGACATGTCAACTGCCTTAGACATTCAAAGACAAATGACCTACTTGTAATTTTGGCAGTACAGAAGCAAAGATTGTTTGAGCCAAATTTTAGTTTTGTGAGATTGTTCCAAAAATAAACTGAAGCCATTTAAAGAGGTGATGAATTGAGAAATCAACTTTGCCTTGAGCTTTTGATATATAAAAGGTCATGGAAATATAAGAATATCCTTTACATTTCAGATCTGAAAATGTCCTCGTTAGTCAAAGAAAAGATTTTATATACACCAGGCCCAGAAACGTGTTCACATCTTGATGTCATTGACTGATGAAACGCCACCTCTACAGAATAATAAGCACATGTAATTCAGTAGCCCCGCCCACCAACTAATGGAGCTGTTCAGATTCCGCTAGCCAGCAGCAGTAAGCATGCCAAAGAATATAGCAAGATATTGCACTATTCCTGGTTGTGGAAGAACCCAGTCACTGCATAAGCTTCCTTCAGATCCTAATATTAGGAATGTGTGGTTGAACTTTATTTTTAATAAAGTTCCAGCTGATGTGGTAAAGACAGTGGAGTTCACTTCATTTCACTGCAGAATCATTTGTAAACAAATCTCAGGTCGATGCTGGATTTGCAGACATTTGATAATAAAACACAATGCTATTTCTTCTATATTGGATCCGACAGGAGGAATGGTGCAACACACTTATGTGAGTAAAACGTGTTTTTTATATGTGATAGTATTGCATTATTATAGATCGTTTTGCTTATGTGTATGTATGTGTTATGTGTGTACGTGTCTAACAGAACATACCTTTAGCATGCTAGACTCAGACATGTATGGGCCAGGGCTCGCAAAGCCCAACGTCCCAGGGCTGTGTGTTTTCCAGATGGGCTACCAAAACGTAAGCCCGTCGGCAGGCCGATGAATCTAATAATATTCCTTTCTTGTTCTGCTATTCTCTCTCTCTTGACTTGACATTTGAGGGGCGACATTAGGCGTGTGTGTGCGCGCAGTTCGCACTTATATCGAACGATATTGCAGGGTATGTAATACAAAAATAATATTCCAATCAATCTGAAGCTGAAGCTCATTAAATATGCAAATCTTATCTAATCCTAACCGTGGGCATTTACTTCCAAGTCTCCAGTGGACACGCCCATCAAAACCCAGCGTTTTGGAGAGAGCCTCAAAACCAGTGTAGAAAATAGCCTATTACTTATTAGTTATTATGGTTTTTCAATGTAAAACCAACACAAATGTCATTAGTTGACCTCAGACAACAGTATAACAAAATTTAAAAAGCCAGTTCATGACACCTGTAATCCTCAACCCTGGGTTCTTGGGCAACGTGTGCATCGTTGAAGTTCTATTCGTGCGAGCTTGCTGTATACGAAAACTGTCACTGAGCTAGATGAATTCTGCGGGCGCAGTCTCAACTGGGCGAGCTTATGAACAGTAATGAGCTCAGGCAACACCACGTCAGCCTTGACTCTTTTGTAATTGGCCTGATTTATCTGCTTATTTCTTTTCAGTGGCTAGAGCTGACAGAGGAGGTATCAGTTTATTTTCGCATTCACGACAGAACACAAACATAAATAGACCTAACATACCTTAGACCTAACAGTAAAAACGGTTTTGTGTGGCAGGGCTTTTTAATATTTTTCATTATACCCAAAAATGGGAATGTACAACATAGTAGAACAAATTGTCTGTGGGGTATTTTGAGCTGAAACTTCATAGACATTCTAGGGGCACTACAGACTAATATTACGTCTTGTAAGAAGGGGCACAATAGGTCCTAAGCTTAATCAACAGCTTTTGTGGTTTGATGTAGATTACTGCAAAAAGTAATGTTGACTTATTCCTTGTTTCATTTGCAAACAGCACAAATTGATATTACAGTGCGTAATATACAGTTTGAGGCGGATTTTAGGTAAGTAAAGAGCAATGTTCTTTTGTTAAAGCTTGTGAATTACATCAGCAGAGAAGTAGTTTTTGTCATGTTTACTGTCATTTTTAGGTTTTAGCATTATTTTGTCATGACAATGAACTTGTTAAATCAGATGCACACAGAAAAGGTTAGTAAGCAATGCACTAAAATCATGTTAATACGCATATTGTTTATGTATACGTTTTAATGTTTACAGCTATTTAATTCCATTTTAAATGCTTTAAAAACAACCCAGATTTCAGTTTTTTTGGAAATACATTTTTCTAGTAATCAACTTTATACAACAACTGTTGTCGATAGCTTAACTAAAGTTAGCAGCATGGAGCAGAAGGAAACCATTTTTTTGTTATATAAAAATAGCCACTGTCTTTTATGGCATCACAATGGTTGTTAGAACTTTTAAATTCTGAGAACATGCAACACATTCCTTCTATGGCAAGTACACTTCTTAAAATCTGAAACTGACAAGCATGATTTTGATTTTAAGAAGCTTGAGCTATGTAAAAGGATTCAAATAGGATTGAAAACACAGCAAATGGGAAAATAGACATACATTAAGCCATATACAATAAACTCAGCTGCTGCTTCAAAACAGCTGGTTTATTGTGAAGGCAGGCATATTTAAGGGAGTGAGAATGTCCTGGTAGGGAGCTAATGATCCATTCAGAACACTGCTAATAAAGTATGTTTCGACTGCAATCATCAGAAGCTAGTTGTTTTCAGCTTATCAGCTTGCAGCAGCACTGCCAAAGACACCTCAAAGGACGCTCCAAAAAATAAACAATATCGTTTGAATGCACACATACAACAGGCCCTGTTCCATGTCACATCCATCAATTCTCTTGTACCTGTCATTGCTTTACTCTGTATGCTTTTGTTGTCATCTGTAGATTTTCTTCAGAGCTGCCAGAATGGAGTATAGAAGCTTTCTCCAGACAGTTAGCCATATGCGGTGTCATTAGGGAATATCTACTCGCTGGAAATTAATTGGGTCTGAGCAACAAGCAAAATATTCCATATTTGTAGATGAATATCATCAACAGATGCAGTGCCTTTTTAGTTATCCTTTGATGATTAAGGAATTATACATTTTGTAGGAATTAAAGGGATAGTTCAATCAAAAAATATATATTTTTGTAATGTACTTACCCTCATGTAATTCCATTCCTGTATACACAATTTAGACAGATAAATTGTTAGAATCAGTTCAAAACTGATCTGAATAATTCAAATCTTTTCAATGAAGGGGTTGATTTGATAAACAGAGCAACTGTTAATGAATCAGATCTTAAAGTGAATCAGTTGATCCATTTCTCAAAACTGATCTTAATAAATGAAATTGCTTAATTCAGTTTACAAAAATAGTCTGAATGATTCCGATCTTTTCAATGAGTTGTTTGATTTAGTTCACAAAACTGATCTGAATAATTCAAATATTTTAAAAGAATTGGTTGATTCCGTTTAGAAAATCAGTTGATTTATCAATTGATTCTCTTTTTTTTATAAATCATTTGATTCAGTTCATAAAACCCAGTCTAAATTATTCAGATATTTTTTAATATATGATTTGATCCAGTTCATAAAACCAGTCTAAATTATTCCGATATTTTGTAATAAATCAGTTGATCCAGTTTCCAAAAAAAATCTAAATATTGGTTAATTCAGTTTGAAAATGATGATTAATGATTCCAGTCATTCAATAAATTGATTGATTCAGTGCACAAAAAATGGTCTGAACGATTCAGATCTTCTCAATAACCATCCTAACTTTCAACTCACTTGCCAGTGATCCCAGCTCACTGACAATACGATCATCAACAGAAAATAGGATCATATATATAGGATTTATAACAGAGTTATCATTTAGTTTTCATTATGTTAAAAAAAGTTGTGAGTCTGCAAATCAGTCTACACATTGTGGCATCTTGTTGTTTTATACTCATTTGTGAGCAAATGGTTTTGACCAGCGATAATTCGCAGAAGTCGTTTTGATGTAGGACCAGAACACATTTCATATGTCTGACAGACCTCTGGCCTTGCCTAATTACATGCATCCACAGTGATTATTCATTTTTAATCTCCCAGTGCAAACAGGAGCTGACAGGGAGTGAAATCTTCAGAGCTCGTGCCCAGATCAAGACATATCCTGTTATTATCTCACAGTGCCTTAAATGTAATTACTGCATTGACCTTTCCTGGTACATTTTGATTAGTTTAGAAAGCTCAGCTTTATTTGAACTGAAGCTGTGAACACGCTATTGCTTGGAGCTCATGAAACATGCCATGCTTTATTCAGCTATTTGCAGATGGTATCGGCCATTATAATGGAACAGGCTTTTAGTCCCAGACTTTCTGGATTATCAACAGTGATTGCTCTCTGGGTAATCTTCCAATGTTCAGATGTCTTATTAGCTGTTAGATTGGTATATAAATACATTTTTCTTAAAACCGCTACTGTCGCTATGTTTAGCTCAGAGACAGACAAGTAAAGGCTTCTATCTGAAAGTTTCATTAAATCTTTTAATCGCTGTGGTACTTTTCACAACTTTCATATATTATATTATATTTATATTATATAATATTTATATAATTACATTACAGTTGTGGTCCGAATGATTGGCAATCCAGCCCCCCCCCCCCCCCCCCCCTAAATGTGAACAAAAAACCATGTAAAAAAAAAATCTGCATTGTTAATCCTTTTGATCTTTTACTCCAAAAAATCACGCAAATGTTACCTTTCATTTAATTAAAACAACTGTGGGGAAAGTCTTCTGCTATAATGAGTATAATGCGGAAAATTCAGCTTTGCCATCATGTTTTACATATAACTTTTTATTTTCCTCTTTTAGTGTGTTATATATAAAATTTTATTATTATTATTTTTTTTTTTGCTGTTGTGATCTAGTACGTCAGGGAACTTGGACGACCATGGCAGAGGCTTCATTTTGTGCGCAGTGACCCATTTGTGTGTTAATTTTGATGTTTGTTTTGGCTCGTTGTACTGATGGAAGATCCAGTCACGGCCCATTATAAGATTTCTAGCAGAGACCGTCAGGTTTTGATTTATCTGTTGGTATTTGATAGAATCCATCATGCCATGTATCTGAACAAGATGTCCAGGACCTTTTTAGGCCAAAAAATTCACAGATCCAGCAGTATATTTACCTGTGGATATGGGATACTTTTTATCCCTATTTGCACAAAACCCATCTGGTGGGTTTGCTGCCAAAAAGCTCTTTATTTAGTTTCATCTGACCATAGTAGCCTTTCCCATTTGAAGTTCCAGCTGTGTCTGAAACTGAATATGCTGGAGTTTGTTTCTGGATGAGCAAGGAGGATTTTTCCCAAACAAGGTGATGCAGGGATTGTTTGATCTTTTTATTTTTTTATTTTTTTTATTTTTTTAGTCTTTCTGACCACAAGACTCAACAAATCTCTGCAGTTCTCCATTTGGGCTCCTTGGAGAGTCTTTGGCCACTCAAACTCTCCTCCTCGCCGTGCATTAGGACAATATAGACACATTTAGTTGATTGGAACTTCTTAATTATTGCCCTGTTGGTTGAAATGGGAATTTTTTAAGGCTTATCTATTTTCTTACTTTCTATTGTGTGAAGCTCAACAATCTTTTGCAGCACATCAGAAATATATTCTTTAGTTTTACTCATTGTGATGAATGATTAGGGGGATTTAGCCTTTGTGTTTCTTCAGATTTATACTCCTGTGAAACAAGAAGTCATGGTTGGACAAATTCATTCTCCACCCAGAGTCACCTGGTGTGCAAATTTTGTAAAAAAAAATGAATGGGAATATATACTTCAGAGATATTATGTAAAATAAAAACAAAACAAAAAATCTTGGGGTGCCAAAATGATTTTTTTTGGGGGGGAAAGTATGTAATGTATGTAATTTATAGGGGCAGTCATGGTCTAATGTTTAGAATAGTGGTTACCGAAGGTTTGATTCTCAATACCAGCAGGAAAAGACTTAAGTGCCCTTGAACAAGTAACCTAACCCCCAATCACTCCCCAGGTTCTGCAGTGAATGGCTGCACACTGCTCTGGGTTTGTGTGTCCATGGATTGCAGTGTGTTCACTGCTCACTACTTCTAATGTGTGTGCTAACTTGGATGGGTTAAATGCTGAGGACAAATTCTGATTATGAGTGACCATACTTGGCCTTCACGTCTTGTCACGTTTTCACTATATTATTTGTAATATATATTTCGTTTTATTCTAAAAGAAATTAATACTTTGATTCAGCAAGAATGCATTAAACTGATCACCTAAACATTAAAGCAATTTACATTAATACAAAAGCTGATCTTATGAAGTTTCTGTTTATCAAGAATCCTTAAAAGTGTATCACAGTGCTCAAATAATACTATTTTCAACATTGATAAAAAAAATTAAGAAATGTTTCTCTAAGCAGCAAATCGGCATATTAGAATGATGATGATTAGCAGGATTATGTGACACTGAAGACTTATGGTGAAATATATATGGTATGTTAGTATTTTAGATTTTTAGATTTTAGAACAATCAAAATTTTAAATTTAGATTGTTGCATGCGCACAGACCTGGATGTCAGCGCATCCGTGAGTAGTCTAAACTAGACTGCTTCTCTTCATGTGTTATTGCGATTAAACTGTCAAATGTTCACAAGGTTAAGTCAGAAACACAAAATGTTCAAATAAAAAAAAATTGGTTGTGTATGTGCACGTGTGCAGCAAGTAAGTTATAGCAATCTTTTGTGTGTGTATCAGTGTTGTAGTCGAGTCACCAACTGTCGAGTCTGAGTGGAGTCTCGAGTCCCAGTGTTCCGAGTCGAGTCCGAGTCGAGTCACCATTACCTGAGTTCGAGTCCGAGTCGAGTCTCGAGTCCCAGTGTTCCGAGTCCGAGTCCAAGTCCGAGTCATCAAAGAAGAGTCCGAGTCGAGTAACCATTACCTGAGTTCGAGTCCGAGTCGAGTCTCGAGTCCCATGTTCGAGTCCAATTAATTATACTTTAAATTATCATTTATTTCTGTGATGCAAAGCTGATTTTTTAGTATCATTCCTCCAGTCTTCAGTGTCACATTATCCTTAAGAAATCATTATAATGATGATTCATTATTAAAGTTGGAAACAGTTCTGCTGCTTTATATTTTTTCATAACCTGTGATACTTTTTTATAATACTTTGATGAATAAAAAGTTTTAAAAAAAAAGAAAAAAAGAAGCAAATGTTTTAAAAATAGAACTCTTTTGTATCAACAATATACACTACTGGTAATTTATAAATACAGTAATTTGGGGTCAGTCATTTTTTTCTTTTTTTGAAATAAATCAATAATTTTATTCAGCAAGGATGTGTTAAATTGATTAAAAAAAAGTGACATTGAAGGAGATTTATATTATTTGAAAATATGTTTTTATTTTGAATTATTCTTTTGAACCTTTTATTCATCGAATATATTAGGCAGCAGAACTGTTTCCAACACTCATGTTAAATCCTCATCTGAGAATGATTTCTGAAGGATCATGATTACTGAAGACTGGAGGAACCATCCTGAAAATTCAGCTTTTATCACAAAAATAAATGATAATTTGAAGTATAATAAATTGAAAACAAAATATTTTAATTGTAATAATATATCACAATATAAAAAATAAAAAAATCTGTGTTTTTGTCAAATAAATGCAGGCTTGATGAGCAGAAGAAACTTCTTTCAAAAACAATACAGCAATGTGTCCAAACCTTTAGCCTGTACTGTATGTAGGTAAATGCATTTGAAAGGATTGTTTATTGCTGCTTCCATAGACACATTTGTGTATTTTAAATTTATTATTTTGCTATAAATTTTATGTATTTAAATATCTGAATGAAATCTAAAATAAACATAAATGGGATTAAGCGATTGCAGAAAGCATAGTTTGAATCTGGCAGTTATGTCCCGTCACTGTACATTCGCTTCACTGTAAATAGACATCGTCGGCGTCTGATGCCAAATAGGCAGACATCGCACAACCCTAGCTTCTAGTTTATTATCATACATGCATTAGTCAATAATAGTTTCTGCATTTTCCTAATGACAACATTTAGACCGCGAATAATGCAGGAGAATGTGGCGTAAAGTGGGTGACGTCAGTGAGTGTGTTGTCAAGCAAGGAGAGCGAGCGGTAGCAGTGTCTGTGAGGGGACTGGAGCGGCTGGTCTTGGAGCCCGAAACAGAAAAAAGTGTAACATCTTATATCAAATTGTATAACCTATTTAGTCAGAAAAAACGTAATTAATTTGATGAATCCTCAAGTCCGATTTTATATCCTTGAGACTCGAGTCCAAGTACGAGTCATCAGTCCGCGAGTCCAAGTCGAGTCACGAGTCCAGAGAATAAGGACTCGAGTCGGACTCGAGTCCGAGTCCAAGACTCGAGTACTCCATCACTGGTGTGTATTATATCTGTCTGTCTAACTTTACTAAAGTGAAAGCAGTGTAAGACAGTACCTGCTGCTCTATCTGCTGTTAATATGAGACAAACAACAGAAGATAAACAGAAATTCACTCACTGAGAACACATTTCTTACTTGAATGCTGCTGTTAAGGCTCTGGCGAGGAGATAAACATGGCGGACCGTGAACAGCTCAGCTACAGCTCTCTGAGGGAGGGGTCTGTGCAAGTATGTCAGTGTCCATTAACACATGTGGGTGGGGCCTCTGCAGTGTGACGTCTTCTTTGACGATTCTGGAAACGGCTTGTTCTGAGACACTGCTTATGATTTATGGGAATTAAAAAAAGGAGTGGGTGGATTTTTACCATTATAGGGTGGTTGTGTACACACACTGCCAACACACATTTATGTTCAAACACCTTATAAAAGTTAATGTTGCATAATAGGTGCCCTTTAAGACTTGTATATGAAAATTACTGCGTTTATGATTGGCTACCTTATATGAAATAAGTAATAATGCTTAATAAAAAAAAGTTTCAAAAACCAGCAAAGAAATGTGCATATATTAAGTTTGTACTAAATGATAAGAGGTTCCAGCCAGTGGTGGTAAAATCATTACAGTGACTATGCATAATATGAAGAAGGGAAGTTCAGTACACTTATCCATACACAGGGTACGTCACCTATGGAAGCACTGTAATGTACAATACTTCAGCTCAGTACTTGTTGTGCAGCTGTAGTTATTCGAAAGTACTTGTGTGACCTTTGCTGATTATGAAGGAGTTGAAAATGAACTCTGAGGCATAATCAAAAGCTGATCGTCTGTTTAGATGATCCACTCAGGATAGGCGGCTTTATGATTTCACCAGACTGCCTGTAATGAAGCAACAGCTGAAGAGGTCTCTTGAGGGGTCTTCTGAGGGGTGTGTGAAACTGCCAGGCATAAAGCAGGCGATCTGTTATTTAAGTCCTGAGTGGGCTTATTGACGAAAAAAAAAGAGCGGAATTTGGGCTGGGAGAAATGAAGCCAATACGAAGCTCCCCTGTTGATGAACAGTCACATCATTTATTAGAAAAGAGAGACTGCATCAAAATACAAGGCGTTCAAGGATTTGCTTGTATTTTTGTTCTTGAATGTCACTTGGGAGCCCAATTTTCACCTCCCCACATCCTCATTGATGTTATTTTAGAGTGCGTAACAAGGAAAAAACAAGGAAGCCAGACCGATAACTGTGATCTCGTCTGTCTGTCTGGTCTCTTTGTGCTCTGACAAAATGAATGAGGCATCTGATGCGACAGGGCGTCTGATCTCAGGTTCTCCCATTGGCGTTGGTTTTGACCTTCTGGAATTACTTCAATTCTTAATTCTAATTTTCTCTGCGCCGGTCCAAATCGAGTTCTTTTCCAACGAGGTATAGTCCCTGCGTTACGATTAACTTTAAGTGACACTTTAATTTGAATGTAAAAGAGGTGTATTTTGCCTCCAATTTGAGCTCTGCGGTGGGAAGAGCTGTTTTGCTGATAAAATGTCAAATGGAAAGGTTTCATTTAGCTTCACCTTAATGTGGCCGCAGAACTGTCACTGCTGAGGGTTATTTATGGTTTTGTGTTTAACGGGAGTCTGTTGGAGAGCACACAACAGGAAACTTTAAAACTGTTCATTGCTTTGACTGGCTTTTTCTCGCACATTGAACCCTGGATCAAAGCCAGAAGTGTTCTAGATTATCCAACTTTTTGGCAGAAAGATTAATAGGGGCTTATAATTCAATTAGTGGGTGCACAAATTATAATCATTTTGAATCTTAACATGATATAATATTCTTGATCACTTTTAACAGTTCGATTGATGGTTTTCACTTTTTCCACTGTTACAGACAGAATGTTCTATTGCCAGTTTCCTTTAATAACAGGGTAACAGTGCTACTAAATCTACACTCCAAAGCAGATACCATCATCAATATAGCCCAATTCTTGAACAAAGGACTCGTATTAGCCTGTTCCTTCTCAATGAATAAAAAGCCTGTTCTCGTTTGCAGTACTAGTTGTGTTGTCCAAATCCTGAACAAATGTCTCTTTTGAATCAGTTATTTCTAGTGAATCAAACACATAAAGCTTGCAACTATTGATTAATTATAGTTAACTAATTTACTATTTGACTAACTGACTGTTCATGATAGGGGTTGAACAACATTTATGTGATGAAAGTCGAGCATTGAGTAGTCGCTGATGGCACCATTAATGAACAAATAAGCCTGAACCTTGAGCTGAGAGCATATGACGCAGCACTACCCACAAGGCTATTGCTCCTACTTAACTGCTTATTTTGATCAGTTTCTCTATAGGTTTGTTACCATCTAACTTTATTTGCATTATTTTATATCCATCTGGATGCTTTTATGCAGCGAAGTGGCATATTTGAAGCCACATAAAATCTCTTCATGCAGTGTTTGTATTTCTTTATTTCTAGTTGAAGACAGACCTGAGAAATAGGCTACAAGGACAGCACCTGGCCACATGCATGCATGTCAGCATTAATGGCCCAAATTAAGTGCTCACAGATTAGGTGTGGCCATTGCCAATAAGATAAAATCTTTTTAGATAATCTTTTTTTGGGTTGTGCGGTTTAATTTTTTCTCTTATCAGTTTCTACCAATACTGTAAATTAAAGCTGAAAATGAACACCAAAGACATGAATAATCCTGTCTAAAATTATAAAATGAAGGTGACCAGTTCAAGATAGGTGCTGCTATAATCCTGTCTTGAATCTGAGGGTATGTCATAGTTCTATGTCTCAAAATGTCAATACGAAGCTCAAAACTTGCCAGCATTGAGCATTTAACCAAGTAAGCATTTATTTGTCATTTTAACTGTTTGAAAACAATGCGTAAAAGTGGATTTTCTTATCAGGCACAAAGCATTTTAACACTCGCTGGCACCGTGTTGAATGTGAAGAGGGGGATTGCCATGTTAATCTTGGACTAAATCCTCCACCGTAGGAGTTAAAACGAAATCAGAATTGAGAGGAACAGAAACTATTATTCACTGGATGGTCATATACCTTTACACCGCTAGATGGGGGAAAATATCACACAGTGTAGCTTTTATTACTCCCCTTCCAAACCCATAAGACCTATAACGTTGCAGTCTATGTGAGGTCAGAAATCTCTCGGATTTCATCAAAAAATATCTTCATTTGTGTTCTGAAGATGAATGAAGGTCTTACGGGTTTGGAACAACATGGGTGACTAATTTTAACCCTTTAAAGCGTCATGGCAGAGCATTAAATTCAACTAGTGCAACCCCTAGTTCATGACATTGTTTAGTTATAGATCAGTGTAGTCAGAGAATGAAAAAAAAATATGTATAGTATTATTTAAAGTTGTCATGAACTGGTTTTGTAAAAAAAAAATATACTGTTGTCTGAGGTCAACTAATGATGTGTTTTTTTTTTGTTTTTTTTTTTAACATTCAGAAACATCATAAATAAGTAATAGGCTATTTAGAAAAAAAAAATGATTTCATAGATGTGATTTCCTGCATTATGGTGCGTTTTAGGCCATATCCCTTTCCTATACCAAAAAAGACCTCAAACCAGTCAATACCAATAGTCTAATAAAAAGGCTATATTATTTTACCTGCTAAGAAATCAACAGTTTCACAGAGAATGATAATGAATAAGTTTTTTATTCTCTGTATCCAGACAGAAAAAGTGCTGTTTACTAAACGATTGATTGGGCCAGACAAAATTACAGAAACCACTGAATTAATTACCGTGGCTATAGAGTGGGGGTAAGACGCATGGCACAAAGTTTTGACGCATATCGCGAGCATAGGTTCGAATCCGCCTTTTGCCACACTCGCTCTACTCCCTTTCCCCATCACATATCAGATCGGAAAGGTATTTATTTTCAATAAAAATAAGAAAAGGGGAAATAAAGCGTATAACGTGTTTAATAATAAGTTTCTTAATAAGTTTTTCGGTTAAGGGGTAGTCAATGTAAGCAGACATGTGCTGAATTAGAGACGATAAAAGTGAGTGGGTCCAATATCATTGGTCTTAAAAAGTGGTTTTAAGACACACAATGGTTCCGACGCCCATGTTACCACGTCAGCTGGAACTTCATTAAAAATAAAGTTTAATTCCATACATTCCTAATATTAGGATCCAAAGGAAGCTTGTGTTAAGCTTATGTTTTTTTTGACTGTGTTCTTCCAAAACCAGGAATAACGGAATATCTTGCTATCTTCTTCACAGCTCGATGACGTAAAGATGCAAACACGATCTTTTTCTTGGGCCTGATGTCTATAAAAGCTTTTCTTTGGTTAACAATGATGTTTTCAGCTCTGAAACTTACCGGATATTTGTATATTACCATAACCTTTTATATATCAAAAGCTCAAGGGAAAGTTGATTTCTCAATTCATCACCCCTTTAATATATAGTTTAGTCCAAGAATCAGATTCCATTTATGCTGCCTCTGTAAGCTCAGAAAAACTGAATTGCATTCCTTATTTTCCTATTATTTGTTGTTTAAAAGGAATAAATGAATAATTCATTTTAGTTTCAATGTGGTGTCTTTGGACTTGCTTTTTTCCCGACACAACCTGTTTTTAACACAGCTGGTGTTCTCCTCGTCGGGCCTCAGATTCAGCCGTGAGATGAAGATAGTGCTCCTGTAATCCGCTACAGTGTTATTCTTAAAAAAGCTCGGCATCGCATCTCTGCTCATTCAGCGGCTACATGCACCACCCAGCGGACCGTGAAATCGTAACATTGAGTCTTTATGCTTTAATGCCTACCGATATCCACGCTGCCTTTCTTCTCTCAGGGAATAAAGCGAAAGAAGCCGCAACATGATCTGCCTTTCTCAAAATGAAGACTCTGCCCATCTGAGCGGAGAAAATCTTGTCATTGCCTCCATATATATCGTAAATCTATGTTGCAAAAGTTTGGGGTGAGCTATACGGCAACAGCACAGTGTGCATCAATTCTCTCAACCCCTCTCTGTGTCAAGAAGCTGTCTGTGTCGCTTTTGTCATGTCTGTGGACAGATAGTGCTTTGACTGGCAGGCGTTGAATGGCTCTAGTGGGGTCCTGTCACTGAAGCTTTCCATGGCCCATGTCAGAGACGCACCTTCATTTCACATGAATAAAGGACTCGATGGCTGCACAAATTGTGCCTTTTTACCCATCACCCTCTTCTCCCACTCTCGCTTACATCAGTTTCTCTCTCTCTCTCTCTTTCTCTTCCCATGAAGTTTTCTCCCAGACTACATAAATGGAGACTTTGATTCAATCCTGCCAGAGGTCAAGGCATTTTACACAGAAAAGGTAAGCTTACTCTCTCTGGGACTCTCTCTAGTGATGTCTCTCTTACTTTCTTTTTATGTCCGTATGTTTTGCACATGCTTTTTATGTTTTACTCATTCATGCTATCTATCTCTCTAGTTGTTTTGAGGTTTATTCCTGTATCCAAATTATTATAGATGAAGTTAGACAAAACTATTTGCAAGTGTTCTGTCATTATCTTTCCTAAAATGCTCATTGCAGTGATACAAATCTACCATATGATTAACCATATGACTGAGCATTGTTCAGCAAAGCAATACTTCCCATATTTTAGTTGTTGGCGTTAAAGATAGTTCCAGTCAAACTTTGGCCAGTCAAACTTTCCAGTCAAATCCTCCTGCCAGGAGGATTTTTTTAAAGAATAAAAGGCTGCAGGTTTTGGTTTAATGTCTTTTAAGGGCTTTCAAAGTTAATGCAGTAAATTAATATATTAAAAAAATATTAGCGCTGTTAAATCGATTAATCACATCCAAAATAAAAGTTTGTATTAAGATGTAGTGAACTGTGTAATTGTGGATTCTGTGTATAATTATGTATATTTCAATATACACACATTTAAGAAATATTTGCAGGTGTATATGTATATATATATTTCACATTTTCACAGTATTTTCACATTTAACAATTTTTTTCTTAAATATATACATGCCCGCATGTTTATTTATATAATAATGAACAGATTACACATATTATCTATACAAACTTCTTTTTTGGATGCGATTATTCACGATCAATCAATTTGACAGCACTACAAAATATATAATAAAATATGAACTAATGTAATTAATTAACGTAACTATTAATCTTTTATATATGATTTTGTACATATTGTATATTATTTTATGATAAATAATCTTTTATTCTTAATCTTTAAGAAATATTAAATTATTTATAATAAAATGTATATTTCCAGAAATTGTTTTTATAGTTTGCTTTAGTATATTCGGCTTCAGTATATTTGGGTATTCTTGACATCAAAATTCACTGGCCTAGACCATTGAAATTCAAGAGGAAAATGAGCAATTCTGTTTTCTAAATGGTTATTCAACCTATTGCATATTTATAATTCTGCATAATACTTGGCCTATAAAGTTCATTGTAATATTAAAGAATTTCAGTGTGATTTTAAGCACTTTTTGTTCTTCAGTATGACAAATAATTTTGAGAGCCTCTCGTATAAATACTGTATATCCGTCAATTCTCCAAAACCCCTTGTCCTGATATATAAATATGTTGAAATATTAATGTAAGCTCTTTTGCAGTATTATTTATCTGGCACACAAACTTGGGCTGACAACACTTTCTGATTGAGATTCATATTTTGTCCTTTTACTGCCACTCACTTCCTCAAGTCATGTAGATTTCACAGATTCACACCACTGACTTCCTGTCATTCTGGAAATGTGCAGTGTGCTGTGGTATCAGTCTAGTGGCTAAAGCTCTTAACAAAGCTGGTGAACCTGTGAAGTCAAGTGTTACAGAGAGGTCTCCACTGTGCCCTTGAGCACTTAACTGCACTCGTCTCCTGTGGGACCGTCTCTGAAATTAGTGTACTGTACGTCAGTTTGAATGAAAACCATCTGCTAAGTAATGAATACCAGAGGTTATTTGCATTGTTATAATCCTGCATACATGCATTTTTATGTCACTCCTAAGCCGGTGTATACGGCTTTCGGGGGAACCGAAATTTGACAGACCATGACGCCTGCATTTAAATGGATTTGAAAAGGAATAAAAACTAGAGGGATGCTCTTTGGAGGATAAAGAAAAGAACAGAAACAAGCTCCTCGGCTGACGTTTGGATGCAGGATTTTGTGGTACCTGCTGCGATTGAGAAGTCACCTGCGACGGCCATGTATGTGCAGCAGTTCGAGGGAACCGAGACTGAAAATGAGCAACGTTCACCTCTGCCCTTCCTGACACTCAAAGAATTCCCACAGCAAGAGATCCCATTTACAAAACACAAAGTGCAATCAGACAAAAAGCGAGAAGGCAGTCTGTACTAGTGTATCAACTTTAAAGTTTCTGAGAGACTGTTTTATTTCCCGTTAACCCCATTTTTTTATCAAAGTACTTGATCTGATTTTGTTGGGCACATAAAATTCAGAAATATTTAAATAGTCTGTAGTAGTTGTCAACATTGTTAAACAGTGATACACAGTTTTTCTCACAATACTCTCCCAAACATGCATTTTTTTTATTGCATACACCTTTCTATGATGTTTAAGAGAAATAAATGTGCAGAGATTATGTAAAATAAACCACCATGATATTTTTCCTCCTTTCGATGTAAATTAGGAGGCTCATTATAGATACTATTTGCCTGCCGCAAATAACATTACGCTCATTACGTTTACAGCGTTCCTTAAATTTGCATGAATCCTTTGCCAAATCTGGTGCTTAACTAGATTTTGTGAAAATAAAATTGTGCAAAAAAATGTGTTGACCAATAACAGTATTCATATTTTGACATTCATATAATCTTTTACCCAAATTTTTGATATTCATTTAAAAGTTCAGTTTTATGTGTCAGCTATCCACATATGAATGTCTTCCAATTGTACTTATTTTGATCCAGAACTGCAAGCTAATGGAAACGCCAGACCAGGATCTGACAGACTTCACTAAGTGCTTGGCCATTATGGTGGAGGAGATCAAAGCACAGAAATTGCAGGTTGGACTCTCTATCTCTCCTCAGCTGTATCTCTCTATGTCTGTCTGTCTGTCTGGATGTTTCTCTCTTATGCTTCAGACCTGCTCCCCAACTTTTTGACCCTGTTTGCACCTTGGATTCATATCCATCTCAGGTAATCAGTGTTTTGTGACTATTACTAAAACCACATTTAGTGAAAAACGTGACCACTTTGCATCTGTTGATTTAAAACTAGGGGTGGACGATATATATCGGCCACCATATGGGTATCGACCGATATATGTCAGTTTTTAATGTTGTTGTTAATGGCCCGATAAGAAAAGTTGACTGATATATACAATAGATTGGACACTTCAGATACTCGTTCTGATGGTTTTGAATCGCTTGATAGGAATCACTTCATAAAAGGAAAATACAGTTAAGTGCAACATGTGTAGAGCAAGTCTGTCATATTATATATGAACATTTGGGCTTTTTGTGCCTGGGACATGGTTTTTAATGGTGAGACTTTTTGTTTTTGTAATCAGGCTCTTCAAAATTCTATTAAAAATTTGGACCAATATCGACCAAAATATCGATTATCGGCTTACAAATATGAAGAATTAACGGTTATCGGTATTAGCCAGAATTTTCTAATTGGTGCATCCATAATAAGAACTAAGTTTTGTTGGTTACATCTGGCTAAAAGACACTTAAGCCCCAGGTATAAAGGTCCTTCTAAAAAAAAAATAGCATATTGTGATAAAGTTCATTATTTTCCATAATGTAATGATAAAAATTAAACTTTCATACATTTTAGATTCATTGCACACCAACTGAAATATTTCAAGTCTTTTATTGTTTTAATACTGATGATTTCGGCATGTTGAGCTCTGCTCTTATTGGCTTATTTCAGCAGCTCACAGCACAGCAGTTCAGTTGTTCAGCTCGTGAGTCCTGACCGTCCTGACAGAACACAGACCTACTAAATTAAACTTTAAGCAAAACATCTCAAATGGAGACTGATAAAATGCAGCTTACTTGTTTATTGGTGTTTTCAGATCATCCGCCTGCGAGAAAGAGCTCGCGTTCGTACGGTTGCCAGATTTCAGTAATTAAATCCCCCAAACAGAGCTTTTCTGTAAAAAAAAAAAAACCTGTATGCTATCTAGTGTTGCATGATATACCGGTACTAGAAAAGTATTGCGATACCCTGCTATTACAAACGGTACGATATGGACTTTTATTAGTACTGGTACTTTAAGGAGGACCGCACTAATATGAGCTGTATTTCTTAATGTGCGGATGTGTGACTGCAGGTGTCAGGACGTGTGTGCAGAGCTCTGCTTCCACTGTTCACTAAACATTGGAAGTAGTAGAAGCGTTAAATATATACGCGCAGCGCGTGACAGAGAAAGCAACAGAAATATGCGCGCATGAGGAGAAAAAGCGCGACGCGGGACGTGCTCGCGCTACCGGACTCTGACCTGAAGCATCCGCACACGCCTTTCAGACAACAAACTTGCGATCGCCATTCAGTTCTTTCGCGGATTATTATTTGGGTTTGAATGGTCAAACATATGTAAAAATGCATGATCTGGCGAGTATTGAGGTAAACACAGTCAGATATGTATTTAGTGAATGTGTAGCCAACAGCTGAGGTAATTAGATCCGTGCAGGTCTTAATACAGACCTAATATTCTGTGATTAATGTTAAGCAAACAATGAAAAATAGAAAACCACCACATGCTTGGCTAAATAACTAAATATATATTTATTAAGAATCAGTGTATAGTTAAATTATAGAGTGGAGACTAAGTAAGCAGTTTTATATTTGATTATTTAATTTCTTTCTTGACTTTCTACTGTTAAATAGACCTAATGAAGCTGAAAAATAAAGAACTGTTTTTGTCATATTGTTTGTAATTTGCATTGTTTGCTTATTTTTAAAAACGGATACAATTAAAAATCTATATTATAATTATAAGATTACAGTTAAAAAATATTAATTACTCGTATCATAAAATAAGATTTTGGTCATCCCAGCCTGTTGAGAAGTGAAAGGTTAGTGAATGATAATGATTGATAATGATGATCTCTGTAAAGATCTTCTCACTGGCATGCAGTTATTATAGCAATAAGAGGAGGGAATGGTCAAAAACCAGCGCAGGAACATGCTGGCCAAGTGTATTTTTAGTAAAAAAATAAAACAATGAATAATAAGTTCTGTTGTCATATTATTCATATTATCCGTTTTGTTTTTGTTTTTTACCGTGGTATCGATTTAGTATCGGTATCGATGTATTTTAGTCTGGTATCGTATCGAAGTCAAAAATTTGGTGTCGTGACAACACTAATGCTATCCGGTGTTTTACCTAAACATGTCCAATCTGGCAACCATATGCACGCAAGCTCTCTCTCGCACGTGGATGATCTGAAAACACCAATAAAGAAGTAAGCTGCATATCAGCAATCTCCATTTGAGATGTTCGGCTTAAAGTTTGTAGACGGTTTCTGTCATTCAGTCTACATTTTAGACTTTTTTCGTCAACGACATTGCATGTTTATATAACGTTAGTCACAATGAAGGGTACGCAGTGATGTGACTGTGATGTACTCTGAACAAGCATGCAAAAACATCATAGGCCTACTTCAGTTCTCAAAAATATAAATATATAACTTACCGGTATATTGTTACAAAATGAATAGCTTTGTCAAATGACTGTCATTTTAACTTATATGGTGGAGAAGGTGACAAACGATCTGTAAGCAACGTATTTACGGTTGTATTTTGTAATACAAAATAATATTAACCTTTGTCATTAGACACACTAGTCACCTTAGTTTGTTAGTTCCGCCTGACAATGCACATGTTTGGACAGATGCAAATGTTGGGGGTGTGCATATAAATGATCCCCAACGTTTGCGTCACGGTTGGGTTTATGTTGAGAAGCACTTCTTTTTCTGTGGTGTTTTTGATTTACGAGATTTACAGAAGAAGTAGTAGGCAATGGTGTTCGAGACTCACAGTGTGAGATGTCCATGTACTGAACTCTTATTATTTCACTATGGCAAGGTTAATTAAATTTTTCATTCTAGGGCACCTTTAAAAAAATAATAATAATGATAATTTTCAATGAGCTTTTAAAACAAAACACACAGAGACTGACATAGTTAATGGTGCACGCAGTCCTAAAATAAATGTCTTATAACAGAAAACGTTTGAAATGAATGTTACCAAGTTTAAACTGGGCCTTTGAGATTCCACATCAAAGCTTGTTGCTCTGCCAAGCTGAGGTGAAGGGAATATGTGTACAAGAACACAAAATCTAAGTATTGAGATGAGTAAGTTACAATGGAAAGAAAAGTGGAAACTCAAATTCATTGTGAGAACTGAGTTGGAAGGATCGCGGTTTGCGTTTTCACTTTTCTTTTCTTTCTCTTTTTACCTGTCAAACATAAAAGGTGAGCTCACACCTCAGCTTCAGTGTGAATTCACATCCTCCAGGAGCTGTCAAAGAGGTTTTGTATGTATATTGTGTGTGTGTGTGTGTCTGTCTGCTCCTCCTCTAAACCCCAGTCTGAGCTCCAGGCTTGTCAGACTGTCTGTTGGTCCTCACAGAGATGCCCATCACCGTCACAGACACTCCACACTTTTACCAATATACGAGCCACAAGCTCAATCTACATTCATACTATGGCCTTCTTGCATTTTCCTTTTGTGTTTATATTCACCTCTGTATCTCAGCGCTACCTTCTGTGTCTTTTAAGCTCTCACAAAAGACAAGTAACACTTCTTGAAGTGACTAAGCTTAGCGCCGAGGGTAACGAGTGAGGTCATTTGATTCTCTGTCAGTCTTTCAATGTCTAAAACATTACTACAGCTTGAAATGTTTATGTATCTGCTTGTTTTGAAGTGTTGACTCCAATCTGGGCATCTCAGCCTTTGTCCATCAACAATAATGCACTGTTTGATACACCAAAAATGGCAAGAAAAAGCTGTGGCTGGTTGTTTTACAAGTTCTTCCTGATTTATTGGGTAGTTCTTGGAAAGGATACGTTGCAAAGTGGGCCAGATGTTGTGCCAATAATTACAAAAAAGGCTTTGTGAGACTTTTCGTCTGGGTGTCTCTGATTTGTGCTTGGTTATAACTCAAATGTGTGCCGTCATCATGAGAAAAGTTTAAACTGGCGTATTAAACTTTGCAGGTAATGTGAAGACATACATTGACCTCCGGCTCCAAGTACAAGTTGCGAACATATCATTTTTGCTTCGCTTTTTAAAAAAGTTTTGCAATCAGTCCACATAATTACAGAGGCACTGTAACGTGAACAATTTATGTGTCAGATGTCTCATAAGTCCCGCTATTTAAACGAGCCAGTGGGGGCTGGCAGTGAAGTGTTGATTACCCTCTGTGCATTTTAAAGACTTTTTTTTTTGGTCTCGTAGAGTTGTTGGATCTCACAGGGTGATAGGTACATTGCAGCAGTCAGACAAATGGTCCCGGGAGCAAATATCAAAGACATTCTGCCAAGTCAACGTTTTCCAGTCCACAGTGTTCTCTCTGAATACTTTCCATAATGTATGACTCTGTTGTTTAGTGAAGACGCACATCATTTTTTGGCTGCGGTAGGAAGGAAAAAGCTACGGTGCAAATTTGCAACAGCACTTTCAGAAGATTTATCTTCGACTTGCAGCATCTACGTCCCACAAGCACTCATTCGTTTTGTACGTTTGTTCATTCATTTGTTTGTTAGTTTGTTCACTAGTTGGTGCAGCAGCTCTTTGAAAGCTTATATTCTGGAGTTGCATAAACAACCTTCATCCATTGCTTTGCTCGATTATTTGTTTGTCCGTTCGTTTATTCATTCATTTGTGCTTTTAAAACATTTATTCTGGGGTTGCTTAAAAATCTTTATCCTCTTCTTTGCTTCCACAATTGTGGATTTGTTCATCCATCCTCATTAATTTGTTTGTTCGCTCGTTTATTGATCCGTTCATTCATTGTTTCTTTCTTTGTTCAGTTGTTTTCACATTACCTCATTTGTTCATCCATCCATTTATTCATTGGATAATTAGTTTGTTTGTGCAACAGGACTTTAAGAAAATTTACCCTGGAGTTACATAAATCCTAATTCACTGCTTTGCTTCTAAAATCGCTTATTTGTTTGTCTCATCATATATGAATTAATTAATTTGTTTGTCCGTTTGTTGGTGCTCATTTTTATATTTGTTCATTCATTAATTTGTTCATTTGCTCATTAATTAGTTGATTCATTAATACATTTGATTCATTAGTTTGTTGATTCATTTTTTGAGAACAGTTTAAGAACATTTATCCTGGAATTACATAAATCATAATCCATTGCTCTGCTCCTAAAATTGCTGATTTGTTTGTCATGTCGTTCATAAATTAATTTATTTGTTTGTTTGTTAGTGCAATAGCACTTTTAAAACATTTATTCTGGGATTAAAAAACATGTATTCTGGGATTACTTAAAAAATCTTTATCCACTTCTTGGCTCCCACGATTGCTCCCACAATATTTGTTCATTCATTCATTCATTCAGTCATTCATTCATTCATTCATTTGCTCATTTGTTGCTTCATTCATTCATCCATTTGTTGATTCATTTGTCAATTTGTTGATTCATTATTCGTTTCTTTATTCAGTTGTTTTCACAATCCCTCATACATTTGCTCATTTGCTCATTCATTTGTTTGTGCAATATTACTTTAAGAACATCTTATCCTGGAGTTACATAAATCATAATCCACTGCTTTGCTTCTAAAATTGCTGATTTGTTTGTCTTGTCGTTCCTTTGTTTGTTTGTTGGTGCAATAGCACTTTAAAAAAAAAAAAAAAAACCTGCTTTTCTCCCACAAATCTTTAATTTGTTCATTCATTCATCTGGTTAGTTGTTTGCTCATTCAGTTTTATGTGCAACAGCACTCAGAATCGCTCATTCTCTGTTAATTTAATTGTTCATTGGTTTATTTATTTATTTTTTACCCACCACTCATCTGTTTGCAGATAGACACCATCGTAACACTGGGTGGTCTGGGAGGCCGCTTTGACCAGATCATGGCCACAGTCGAGACCTTGTTTCATGCCCAAAAGATGACAGATTTGCCTGTGGTGGTTGTACAAGATTGTTCTCTCGCCTTCCTTCTCCAAGAGGTAAACACTTCTCTCTCTCATTAACATGTGCTAATCAGTGTTTGCACTTGTGTCCTTTTGACTTTCTGATTGCGGCTCTTAATGATCAATCGTGATATTAAGCAATTAACAACTATAGAGACAGGTTGCTGTCTTTTCGCTGTCTTGTCCTGTTTGTGCAATTTTTAAAGGTCACAGCTCTGAATTACTGCTAAAAATACAAAAGATATTGCCACCGTATGCATTGTGAACATTTTGATATGACAGTACTGTTCTTAAACACAGCATATAAAAAAAGCATGTGAGAGATGCTTCTGTGTATTTTATGTTTTAGAAATAGTAATAAAAAGACCAGCTCATATTTGCACAGTAACACTGCATGCAAAGCCCTTGTTTTTAAAGTTTGTAAGACATTGTAATCTTGTTTGACTAATAGAAAACCTTACAGAATTACTCTGCGTTACTTTACATTCTGTACGAGAACATTTAATCAAGCTCTGAGGCTCATAGAGAATTTAAGACATTGAGATGATTCTGGGAATCTTAATCTATCTGATGTCGTAATGGGCCAGAAATTTAAATGAATGCTTCTCAGTCTATATAAAAATGTCCTTGACTGTTTCAGTCCCCCATAAAGCAGACTTATAAAACATGAATTCAGTTCTGTGCAGCACTCATTTGCTGCTATTTTTGGCTTTCCAGAGACAGATCAGAATTAGTTTTTGAATAGTCAAACTTTGAAGTTCGCACAACTCCCTTTAAGATTAAAATAAAACATCTGCATTTATATATAGCATTTAACTTGCCAAATGTAGTAGGTGGTAATTATGCCTTACAGAATAATTCTCAGAACATCCAGCCAGTTTTCGAAAGTATCAGTAATTTTGAAGGCTTCATTATTCTTCTTACTTTTAAGTAAGTCTGTGCATATATTGACAACACACCACTTTAGAAATGTGATAATTGAGATTATCACAATATTGAACTAGACTGTTGTTTGTAAGTGAGAGCTGAGAACCACATTCCAAATGGTAGGTTGTCTGTGCCTTTGCAGGTGAGAAAGTTGGAGGATTTATATCTGTGTCTTTGAAGTCTTTCTTGATATTCTTGCTTGATATTACACTAATAATCAATGCAGAAAATACCAGCTGATCAAGACTGGTTTAAGATGGTGAGTTATAGTTTGGAATTGGATTTTTGAGGAATATACTGGTCACACTATTCCATTCAGGTACAATGATTGTGGTACAGGAGCTTTCAAGATTTAAAAAGGCCACATACTATAGACCCCACTTGCACCGCGGTTCAACATGTCCATCTTGATGAGTATCCAAGCAGACTTAGCCTTTCAGCCTTGTAAATATGCAGTTATTTTACATTTGATTACTTAGGTAGAGAAATTATTCAATTTCTCTACCTAAAAACTAATGTTAGAACTACCTGAAAAACCTGAAAAGCATTGTTTATTTTATTAGTATCTTTGCTCAATAGTATTTATTTGTGCTGCTGCTTGTATTTAAATTATTAGTTTTTATTTTCTTTATTTTTATATAGCGAACTGTACTGAAACCAAGAACCTAAAACCGTGATACAAACCGAACCGTGAGCAATCTGTACCGTTACTCAACGTAGCGTAACGTATGGCAGGGGGTGCCACAAAATTGTGAAAATGTTCAAAGGGTGCCATGACTGAAAAAAGGTTGGGAAACAATGCTATAGACTAGCATACTATATTCCAAATATTATGAAGTCATATAACTTTGTGTGAGGACGACAGAGGTATAAAGGGGTAGTTCACCCAAATTTGAAAATTGTGCCATCATCACCCTCATGTCATTTCAAAATTGTATAACTTTCTTTCTGCTGTGGAACAAAAAAGGATGTTTTTAAGAATGTAACCAAACAGACTTATGTGTTCCATTGCATGTATACTGTATATGAAGATATTTAGAGAAAAGTCTCAGCATTTTTGTTTTTTAATACTTAAGTAATTGATTCATACTAAATATATAGCTTACTAAACATCCATTAAAAAATAACTGTATTGTATTATTATTGTAAATAAAAAGTAGTATTGTAAATTTGTATTGTTGTAGTATTGTTCAAATTAAAAATAAAATTCCTAATTTTTCTCCTGTATTCTGTGACCATTTCCTGCTCTTTTTCTCACACTCGCAGGGCAAAGAGCACCGGCTGAACGTGAACACCGGCTTGGAGGGGAAATGGTGTAGTCTGGTTCCTGTGGGCTGTCCTTGTCTTACCACCACTTCTGGGCTTAAATGGAACTTGGGTGAGTTGCACGCCTGTAGGCCACAGGTCTTCCACTCACTCACTCACTCACCCACCAAAACACAGACATCCCCGAGGACCGTGTCCCTGCCTGTCCCATCCTCTGTGCTCCATTTACATGGCCCTGTCCTAGATAGGAGACATTTATTACCCCTGACAGCTCAAATCTCCAGCAAACTCCCACTGATGTTACAGTTGATGCAGTTTGTCATGTCTAGATTTAGAAAGAGCTCACATTTTTACATCATTTGTATTTTAGCCTCTCAGGCATTTGCTTTTGAATTGTTTCATTTTGTTTCATAAATACGCTATTTCCTCCTGGGATGGCCCATTGAAAGGAAAGCGCTCACATATTAAACAAAAGGAAGTTTTGGGGACATTGGTTTTGTACTGTGTACTACTGTGCAATCAATTTAAGACATTTTTACATCCCCTTTTGAATTATATAAAGGAACATGGAGGAGGTTATGCTTTTCTTATATTAAAGGTGCACTGTGTAAATTTTAGGAGCATCTAGCAGTGAGGTTGTGAATGTAACCGTCCAGCGCTCACCCCTCCCTGAACACATTGAGAAGCTATAGTTCCCGACACAGGACAAAGATGTCGTCTGAGACAGCAGAGAGTAGCTAGCGCGTTGTAGAGCAGTTTGCCGTTTAGGACTACTGTAGAAACATGATGGCACAAAGACCCGATAGAAATGTAGATGGAAGTGTATGTAGATAGAAATGGCTCATTCTAAGGTAATACAAACATAATAGTTCATGTAATGTCTTTATTCACCACTGGAAATACAGGTGTACGTTATACTGATAATGAGTTCAAACAGGTTCCATTAATACAGGTGACAAGTGGAGGACAGAGGAGCCTCACAAAACAAGTTGTTACAGGTCTGTGAGAGCCAGAAATCTAGTAGGTGACCAAATACTTATTTTCCACCATAATTTGAAAATAAATAATAAAAAATCAGACAATGTAGGCTTATAGTTGAAGTGTACCTATGATGAAAATGACAGGCCTCTCTAATCTTTTGAGGTGGGAGAACTTGCACAATTAGAACTTGCACAACTAAATATTTTTTGCCACACTGTATGTCTATTTTATTGCATTTCTATCAATAAATCCTTACATATTACATCCTTACATAAATATTACAAACGGCACTTTTAAATGTAAAGTTTGTAATTTGTGCACCGTGACCAAGATCACCAAAGTCTTGCAGAAAATTGTATGTTGTGAAACTACAACTTTACTTTCGGTTGTTTGTGGGCTTATTGAAGAGATATGCAGCTGCTCGTCTGTGCTTCAGTAGTGCTGTCATATCTGGCTATAACATGTCATATAGCCCATAACACTCTCACATATCTTTACATATGTGGTTTCAACAAATAGGTGCATTTAGACATTAGTTTTGACTGTAATGCGGCCCAGACCACCTCCTGAAATGCCTTTTAGTATTTTGGGTATTTGTTCTAAATGCTCCTGTTGTCTTCTGTACCCAAACTTGAGTTTTGTTTGATGTTTGATACATTCAGCATTGAGCAGGTAAAATTAAAGGTTCTGTTCATATAACTGACTGACAATATTGTATAAAATAGGATGCAGTGAATCGTCAATGCATTGTGATGCATCGTGATATCGAATTGAACCGAATCGATGGCATGATAATCGTAATGAACCGAACCGAATAGTGAGACCAGTGTTGGTTCATACCCTTACTATGTAAGCATAAGAAACAACATTTATGGGACAGTTCATGTCAGATTTTGTTGCAGATGTGGAATATGTGATTTAAATGTGAGTTCCCCTATTCTAATAGATAAGACTTGGTCTTGGATGCCCAAAATAGTTACTGGCTGCTAAGTGTACAGACTTTGTGTACACTTCACAGTTAGAGAATACCCATATGCACTGTGAGAGTCGTGCAGAATGAATTCCAGCGTCTTGCCAGATGGCACCCGCAGCTGAATCATCTATCCATCCATTTTCCAAACCTCTGGTCCAATGGGAGTGCAGAGTAATATCATACAGGTATATTAAGGATCATTAATTCCTAAGGTTTATACATACTAGGTTCCATGAGAGTCTTCAAGATAAATCTTTTCATTATTACTGGAGCTGCAAGTTTGCTGAGTTTCAAATGATTTTTAAACGGCAAGGACAAACTTATGTAAGAGCGCCGCCCTTCCGGTATACTTAGTGTCTGAATTCACTCACTCATTTTTATTCACTCCTTCAAGTGGACTATATTAGTGGAGTCATTAGGGAGTAATGAATGAGGGTATAGGGGGCAATTTCAAACACAGCTAATTACTAGAAAATTACTGCCAGGTGAGTTTAATCAAGATTGGAGCTAAACTCTGCAGAAAAGTTGAGAGCCCCTGGTTTAGACAAACAGATGGTTTGAAGAAACTACCCACTTCACTTTTATGGATCAACTTTACCTTTTTCTTTGAACCTGAATCAAACTTTGGTCATCTAAGAGCATCTTTTTAGTCTCTGTAGTGGTTATGACGGGTTGAAGCTCTGAGTGGGTGAAAGTGGGCCGCCTCCTACGTGCATTAAATGTTAAAGGTGTGCCAAATGATTGCTCTGACTGAAGACATTAGAAGGAATAGTAATGTAGCCCAACTGTTTGCCTTTGATCTGCTAATGCGAGCTGTCAGCGAGAATAATCTCCAGCAAGTTTTCTGTGGAGGCTGGGGCTTGTCGTGAAAAAGCAAGCGCCCCTCCTCCTGTTAAATCCTGCAGAGGGCACAGGGGATGTTGTTACAGTGGGACTGAAGTGACAGATACATGACTGAGAAGTTTAGCTTTATTGTGTCAGCGGCCTGATGTTTCTGCCAATGATGTATTTTCCGCTCAATTGTGATGGACTTTAACCTTGATTTTAAAAAAAGCCACGTTAAATATGCTCAGTGATATGGGGGTATTTAAGAAGTTGGAAAGTTATGCTTAAAAAGCAGGTCTTAAACTGGTATGTAGAAATAATGGGCCTCTATGATAAGTTAAATGCATTCAGGCAATATAACCAACATGGATCACTGGAAAGTGTGCCTCTATCTATACTTTTGTACCTATACAATTCACTGCAGTTTCACCACTAGTGGCAGTAAAATACCAACAATTGTTTGTATTTTTCACACAAATTATAGGGGCAGATTTTCTATAAATATAGTTATGCAATAAAGTAGTATCAGTCTTTCTGACCTCAAAACACTTCTACCATAAAGAATAATATGTGAACTTATACATTTTGATTTTGGCATTACATACAATTACACCCTGATTGGTAGCTCACGACATACAGCAGATAAAAAACCTGAAAAATATGATACTTTATTTATATAACACAATTTAAAACAATTACAATGTCACACAACACAAAAACATCTCACAACCAGCACATAGTAAAGTGGTCACTGATTAAAAAGCTATTGAAAACAGATGTGTTCTTGAGTTGTACTTTAAGTAAATATGATCAAAGATGGTTGTAAAAAAAAATCTGCATAGTTTATCCGTTTTTAGCTTTTATCAAAAAAAAATCACAAAAATCTAACCTTTCATTGAAGTAAAATAATTGAAAGTGGGGGGTAAATCACATTATGAAATAAAATGTTTTTCTCCAGAACACATTGGCATAATTATTGACACCCTTTTATTAAATACTTTTTGCAACCTCCTTTTTCCAGGATAACAGCTCTAAGTCTTCTCCTATATTGCTTGATGAGTTTGGAGAACACCTGACAAGAGGCATTACATTTTTAATGTCTCTTGTCAGGTTAATGCAGTAGTCTAAGCATGCGACTACTAGCTAACGGTAAAATTAATTTTAACTCCTGCGGAGTTTGAGAGACTAATCAACGCATTTATATTTTCTCGTTTAGACTATTGTAATTCTATATATATATATATATATATATATATATATATATATATATATATATATGTGTGTGTGTGTGTGTATGTGTGTGTGTGTGTGTGTGTGTATTAGTGAGTCCTATATTAACCGCTTGCAAATAGTCCAAAATGCAGCTGCGAGATTTCTCAAGGGCACACGCAAATATGAGCACATTACCCCCGTCTTACTTTCTCTGCATTGGTTGCCAGTGTGTTTTAAAATAGAGTTTAAAATACAGTTTTCCTTTTTTGTTTTTAAGGCTTTAAATGGGCTGGCACATTCATTTTGTGCTCAGTGACACATTGGTGTGTTAATTTTGAAGTTTGTTTAGGATCATTGTCCTGATGGAAGATCCAAAGGTAGCCCATTATAAGACTTCTAGCAGAGGCCATCAGGTTTAGATTTTTTATCTGTTGGTATTTGATAGATTTCATGCCGCCATGTGTCGAAACACGATGTCCAGGACCTCCAGCAGAAAATAGGCCCACGATATTAAAGATCCAGCTGTATTTTTAATCGAGGACATGGGGTACTTTTTTATCCCTGTTTGCACCAAACCCAAGAACACTTTGTTCGTTTATATGCACGTTCTTAAGCCGATTGTGCCTATAGAGGGTCACCGGACTGAAGCTCAGCGCCGTGTCTCAGGGATCTCACACCAGGCAGACGTGAACATTATATACACGCGAGCTCAATTTTGAATCGACTTCTGACAGAAGAGCTGCACGATGAGTGTATCTTGTAGCACAGGGTGAAATCAGTATGTACATTCACGATTTGAGGGAAATATACAATAAATCGCCGCTGACAGGCGTCGAATGCCGCCGTCGGTGTATATGGGTTCCAAATTTAAAGGAGCTGCGCATCCGTTGCGAAGCTCCATGCCCTTAAAGGGGCGATCGCTCAGCGCCGCGAGTCCCGCGACATGTCTTTATAACACAAATTTTGAGGACCCCTATATTGCCAAAATGGTATGATCCTCGTTTAATAACACACGCAAAGATTTGACCATGAGATCAGTGGTCGAATCCGGTCCTGCATATCGATGCATCGAATCCTCGACTATTAGGGGTCACCCCTAGAATATAGATAACATACAAAATGTTGAAAATGAGACTTTTTGAAATGTCATGCCAAATATTGTCTTCTTTTGGATTTCATGAGAGCTACACATTCCAAAAAAGTTGGGACAGAAAGCAATAAGAGGCCGGAAAAGTTAAATGTACATATAAGGAACAGCTGGAGGACCAATTTGCAACTTATTAGGTCAATTGGCAACATGATTGGGTATACATGGGTGTGATTATAGTTTCACCTACAGTAATTCTGGATTGCCTCCACCAAACAGTAAATCAGAACACTGAGCGCCAATGAGCACGGGTGAACCATGTTTCTCCTTGCTGCGTATCTTTTAATGTCTGTGGTATCTGCCACTGCAATACATTTCTCCCTGAGACCAGAGTTCGGCGCTGCACCTTCCCGTCTTACTGCCAAAGATCTGGTGAGATCACTGCAGGTTAGGTATTGTTGGTTTATAATGTTATACAGGGTTTTTCCTGCATAGAGAATTACGAGACGGTCGACTCCATCTATCGACAAAACTCAGACAGGCAGACAACTGCTCAGATTCAGTCGTGATGATCAGAAATCAGCATGATCCTTCAGCAATCATATATTATGTCTTATATTATATTATGATTTGCTGGTACAAAGTCATCTAAAGCCATTCCATAGCTGAATGTGCAGGACGCCATATTTTTTTTCCCCAGGATGGTAGGGGAAAGTACCGCCTTTTTCGTCTATGATTGGCTGGAAGGGCTCTCCTCTGATGGTTATATATCTCACGGTCATGGCAAGCTGTCAGCTAGTCTGTCTTTACAACAGAAGTAAACAAAGTCAAGCGTGAATGGTCACTGATCACTGCTGATCAGCAGCACCAGCTGGTACCACTTGTTTGTAACTTTATATTTGCTTTTACTTATTTTATTTTTTGGGGGGCTAATAATTTGGACGTAATTTAATTTCATTAAATAGTTTCTGTTGAGCAGGCAGGATAGTTAGGACCAACGCATCTCTCGTCACCTCAGGGAGCCTTAATGAACTCTGTTGACTGTTCTGTTCCAAATATGCTAATGTACTCAAGCTGTTCAGTACTTAAGAGCCACGGCGAGTTTACGAAACGTAGGCTGGTCAGATTTGTAGTCTCAAATTCACATGTTCGTCACAAAATTACCCCAAACAGCTAAGACTATAATCTAAACACGATCTAAACAGGCTATGAAATTGTGAACTTAAATATAAATCTGAAGACACGCACATATAGCGCTTTTCTTAGTAGGCATGTTGGATTGATTTTGTTTACTTCTGTTGTAAAAATGATCAAAACAGACAAACCAGACTAGCTGACAGCCTGGCATTACCGTGAGATATATAACCAATTGGAGGAGAGCCATTCTAGCCAATCATGGACGAAAAAGGCGGTACTTTCCCCTACCAGAGGGGACCGTCCCCTACTCTCTTTTTTGACCATACATGTGTTTGCATCCATGTGTATCACATACAGAAATGCTACTGTAATGGAAATCACAACATGGGCTCAGGAATACTTCCAGAAAACATTGTCGGTGAACATAATCTACCATGCCATTCGCCGTTGTCGGCTAAAATTATATAGGTCAAAAAAGAAGCCATATCTAAACATGATCCTGAAGCACAGGCGTTTTATCTGGGCAAAGGCTCATTTAAAATGGAAGTGGAAAACTGTTCTGTGATGCCATGTCATCCGGACTAAAGACGACAAGGACAACCCAAGTTGTTATCAGCACTCAGTTTAGAAACCTGCATCTCTGATGGTATGGGGTTGCATGAGTGTGTGTGGCATGGGCAGCTTACACATCTGGAAAGGCACCATCAATGCTGAAAGGTATATCCAAGTTCTAGAACAACATATGCTAACATCCAGACATTGCCTCTTTCAGGGAAGACCTTGCATTTTCCAACATGACAATGCCAGACCACATACTTCATCAATTACAACATCATGGCTGCGTAGATGAAGGATCCGGGTACTGAAATGGCCAGCCTGCAGTCCAGATCTTGCACCCATAGAAAACATTTGCCGCATCATAAAGAGGAAGATGCGACAAAGAAGACCTAAGACAGTTGAGCAACTAGAAGCCTGTATTAGACATGAATGGGACAACATTCCTATTCCTAAACTTGAGCAACTTGTCTCCTCAGTCCCTAGATGTTTGCAGACTGTTATAAAAAAAAGAAGGGGTGCCAACTTTTTTGGAATCGGGTTGTAAATCTCATGCAATGTCTCATATACTCTCACCTCATGCACATACTCATCAAATATATGTTATTATCAATGAGAGGTATTCAGACAAGTTGGTTTTAAAACACAAGACTGAAAATTATTTAGCTTGCATATTTGTTGCATCTCTTGGTGCTGTGTTTATCAGTCGCGTTTTGTCTCATTACACTCAGCTCTTGCCCAGACTCCCTTGAGCATTGAGTGTGATAACGAGAGAAACATATTCTGAGAGATAAACTAGCAGTAATCACTTTTATAATTTCCTGTATGATCTTGAATAAATCTACCTTTTTTGGTTTTAGAAATGTCTAATAAAAGGAGAAAAGTTTGTAGATTGGTCCTATTTGTAATATTATTTAAGAATAAATGTACAAGTGTATCACAGCACATATTTTCTTTTCATTTTAGCAAATTACTAGTTTTTGAAAATACAGTTTTATTGATTCATCCCAGATATCTTGTTTATAAGCTATAGGGATGAATTTTATTAAACGGCTTTATCAAAACACTGATAGCCAGTTAAAATTAGCTGCTTACTCATTTATTATAATAATGTTTGTGGCATTAAATTGGTGAATTAAAGATCTAAGCAAATCCTGATTGTTACACAAGCATGTTCAATCAGAGATTACTTTTTCTTTAGATTGAGCATGTGAAGACTGAATGCAATTTCAAAAATTATTTACTGGATATATACTGCTGCATAAACTGGAATAATATGACCTGTCAAGGCATGGACTCCATTAGACCCCTGAAGGTGTTCTGTAGTATCTGGCTCCATGGATCGGACTTGGATCCATGGAGTTTGTTCAGCACATCCCACAGATGCTCGTTTGGATTGAGATCTGGGGAATTTGGAGGACAGGTCAACACCTCAAGCTCGCTTTTGTGCTCCTCTATCCATTCCTGAAACATTTTTGCTTTGTGGCAGGGCACATTATCCTGCTGAAAGAGGCCACAGCCACCAGGGAATACCGTTTCCATTAAAGGGTGTACATGGTCTCCAACAATGCTTAGATAGGTGGTACATGTCAAAGTAACATCCACATGGCTGGCAGGACCCAAGGTCTCCTAGCAGAACATTGCTCAAATTATCACACTCCCACCGCCAGCTTGTCTTCTTCCCATAGTGCATCCTGGTGCCATGTGTTCCCCAGATAAGCCACGCACACGCACTTGGCTCCCCAAACTGCGATGCACTGTGTATTCTGACACCTTTCTATGAGAACCTGTAATCACTTTTTTGTAACAATTTGAGCAACAGTAGCTCGTCTGTTTGATTGGACCACATGGGCCAGCCTTTGCTCTCCACATGCATCAATGAGTCTTGGCCACCAATGACCCTGTCACCAGTTCACCACTGTTCCTTCTTTGGACCACCTTTGATAGATACTGACAACTACAGACAGGGAACACCCCACAAGAGCTGCAGTTATGAAGATGCTCTGACATCTAGCCATCACAATTTGTCAAATCAAACGGCTTTTGTTGACAAAGTGGACAAAATGTTCACTTGCTTCCTAATATATCCCACCCACTAACAGCTGCCATGATGGAGATAATCAGTGTTATACTTCATCTATCAGTGGTCATAATGTTATGCCTGATCAGTGATCAGTCAAACCTCTGGCAGGCTGAAGAAAGTTGTCTCCACATTTGGTGGAAAGCCACACTTCACCATTTCTTCCAATCCACCCAGATCCAGGATCCTCATTTATGAGCTTGGCAACTTAAGAGTAATAAAAATCTGGATTTTCTTAAAACATTTACTAGTTTTGATCATGACTGAGGTTGATTAATAGATTAGATAGATCCAAAAAATATATATGTATATATACACATTTTTACAGCAGTTTTAATTAGTGTATGTTTTCATCCCGAACATAACGAAAGGGTATAGTGAATTTGAACAATGCACAAGGGTTAAGTGCAATAAGCAGCGGAAAAAAATAATTTAATACTGAGAGGCATCATTATGCGGACGCACTTTGGGTGTGAGCACAAACTTGTAAAAGTATGCACAATACACGCAATCCCATAGCAAAATTCAAGCCCTGTAACACCAGCAATATTCATCTGGAACAAATAAAACGAGTGAGTGAGGGGAGTGTAAGTGTGCCAACTCGGTGTCGGAGAGATCATGAGAAACTAAGCACAGCTGGTATTGTGTATCTATTCTGCGGAAAATGAGTTTTGGAAGTATTTCAGATGTTTCACTATCATTCTATCACTATCCCTCTACATTGTACTTAGTTTATGATTTTAGATGCCTTTTTAAAAGACTACGCTTGAAAAATATATTTTATATATAAATATCAACCCGCCAAAGTGGCTTGTAGTGACTGCCTTAATTCTGCCTTACTAACCAACACGATCATTATTTTTGAGAGAAATAGTAAAGGTGAATGCATATACGAAGGAAGTTAGCAGTTTAGGATAAGAACAATTTCAACCCAAGCGCTCTTTGGTGATGTGAATGCTGACATTACTGTATCATCTGTCCATCATCGTATAAAGCCCACCCTGACTATTTGATTGGTCCGAACAGCTCCTATTTGAGCAAGTCCAGACCGAACTTCCCGAACTCCATTGTTAGGGGCGGGATTAATTCAGCTGGCATCCAGGCTAGAATATTTCTAGGAAATATGTGCAGATGTGTGTGAGTTTAGTTTTTCACAATAGCCTGAGGCTGACCTACAGTTAAGCTCAGCGTAAGAGACTTCCGCATGTTTTCACTGGAGTTACTCCATCCAGTGCTTCCTCCTGGGAAAAGACCTGCCAAGACACTTGACCTTAAGCAACTTACCAGCAGCAACTAGATGACACTTAACTCTCATAAACCGCTCTCATACACACACATACATAAGACATGATTGAAGATGTGTGTAAATTGAAAGGAGATCCAGAGTATATGTTTACATTATAACCTTCGGGGATATATTAATGAATGCATAATGGAAAAAATGCCAAGGTGAAGTAATTGTGATGAGCTGCCAGCAAGGAGAAGGACAACAACTCATTGCTCATAACCATGTATTACAGTTATTTGTAATAACAAGCCACACAATGTTCAGCTATACACTAAGGGTATGAATGCTGTTTTCTCTGGAAGTGTTGAACTGCTCTTACTTAAACTGAGAACTGAGAGCTTACAATGTTCTGTTTGGTGGGAAATGTAGAATTAAGAGTCTGTTGACCTACACTGTCAGAAAAAAAGGTACATTTTTGTCAATGGAGCGTTACCCTAAGGTAAAAAAATTAAAAGGTACTAATATGTACCCTTTAAGGTACCAATATGTACCATTTAGGGGTGAGTAAGGTACAAATATGTACCTTTTCACTTTTCAGATATTTTGATGAGTGATATTTTATTTTTTTAAATTGGAATGCATTTATTAGTTATAAATATTGAATCTGCCATGTATGCTATTTTGCCCTAATTGTTGATTTGTCTTATCTTTTTTTATTTTCTTTTTTTTTCAAAAGAACTGCATAGGATGCTCCCTTTCTGTAGAGACTAGTGAGCTTCTGTAAATGTTAAGTTTTCTGTTGTTTAGCTATTAAAGTGAAGCTCTATGAATTTCATATTGTTGCATGTTCTATGAGATTTGTAGCTAGGGAACTACTCATAAACCCTTGCGATTTGAATAATTTAAATTGTGTTTTAGTTCAAAGCATGGTAACTTGTGGGGATGTGTAAATAATTGCTTATTAGAATTCATAACTGCTTTAGGTTTATTCAGTGCTTTTGTTGAAGTCTGTTCTAAGTAGTCGTGTTTAGTGCTTAATGTTTCCTTGTAGCTTTCTAATGTAGCTTTTGGTGGCTATACCGCTACTTGTTGAGAAAAACTGCTTCTGAGAAAGTGTAATTTAAGTAGTCTCCAACACTGTACTGCTACTGTATGTTAATCAGGCTAATGTTAGCATTTGCTGCTAATGCTAACTGGCATTAGCTTGTTTGCTTTGGTGTTTCTGGGAGGTATTTCTCACCTCGTCATGTAAAGCTGTTGAAAGATCTTGTTGAATTTGCTGAATTTGTTGCATTTTATTGTTGGGTTGTCAGGGCTCATGTTGCTGAAACTACATCTTCTAGAAAGTTCTTTAAGTAAAAATGTACATGAACAATGTACAAAATACATGTACAACTAAAGGCTCATAATGACAACTATGACCACAAAGGTTTCTTAATCGTTCTAATTCTGGGAATAGCGAAGTCCACTCCACAGCTATGACGAAAACATCTAAGGATTAAATGATTGTTTGGAACGCAAATGTTATTGAAAGATGCATTTGGCAACTGTATTGTATCTGACAGCAGCGGCATAACAAACCGTAAGTAAACTATTTCAGAATGCTTTGACTGTGAAGAAAAAAATTGATATAAAATAGTTTTATATGTATAATGTTTTCAAAACACTCGGAGTGTTTGGGGAGCTTTGATTATTTACTATGTTAGCCAATCATAACAGTGGGTGTTTACTGACAAGCTTAAAGCTGCTGCCCATAACTTTTTTTGTTTTCAAGATTTGCAAAAATTATTCAATAAGATTATACAACATGAATCCATTTTCCAAACCGTGTTTTTGTCTTACCCTGAATCATTATGGGACACTCATAATAAGTGTTTTTTGGGACTATTTCAGGAACCACTGCGGAGGAGCACAGTCCCCCGGTGACTCGCCATAGACATTAAACAGAAAGAATTAGCTCTGGCTGCAATGTTCTTCTGTAAGACGCATGCAGTTCTGTTTATTAACTAGAGCACCAAAAGTTATGGACTGCCGCTTTAAAGGAGTCACCCCTTAAAAACGGATCAAAAACCCTTAAAAATTAAGCCCTGACCTGTCAAGGCATGGACTCCACTAGACCCCTGACTGTGTGCTGTGGTATCTGGCACCAAGATGTTAGCAGTAGATCCTTTAAGTCCTCTAAGTTGCGAGGTGAGGCCTCCATGGATCAGACTTGTTTGTTCAGCACATCCCACAGATGCTCGATTGGATTGAGATCTGGGGAATTTGGAAACCAAGTCAACACCTCAAACTCATTGCTGTGCTCTTCAAACCATTCCTGAACCATTTTTGCTTTGTGGCAGGGCACATTACCCAGTGAAAGATGGCACAGCCACCAGGTAATACCATTTCCAATGCTTCCAATACAATGCTTAGGTAGGTGGTACGTGTCAAAGTAACATCCACATGGATGCAGGACCCAAGGTTTCCCAGCAGAACATTGCTCAAAGCATCACACTGCCTCCGCCGGGTTGCCTTTTTCCCATAGTGCATCCTGGTGCCATGTGTTCCCCAGGTAAGCAACACACATGTACCCGGCCATCCACGTGATGTGAACTGCGATGCACTGTGTATTCTGACACCTTTCTATCATAACCAGCATTAACTTTTTAAGCAATTTGAGCTACAGTAACTTGTCTGATTGGGCCACCATCAATGAGCCTCTGCCACCCATGACCCTGTCACTGGTTCACCACTGTTCCTTCTTTGGACCACTTTTTAAAGATACTGACCCCTGCAGACCAGGAACAACCCACAAGAGCTGCAGTTATGGAGATGCCCTGACCCAGTCATCTAGCAATCACAATTTGGCCCTTGTCAGACTTGCTCAAATCTTTACGCTTGCTCATTTTTCCTGTAAGACAGTAAGACAGTAATAACTTGAGTTAGCTGGTTCGCCGGAAATTTACACGATATAAAAAACAAAACTCTGTAGAAAATATACATCAATAATCACTCATTCTTGTAGGTTGTGATTCTGATAAACAAGCTGGTCCGAATAAACTGAGTACTGACTGATCTTTCAAGAGCAAACAGTTTGCGAATCCCGTATTGAGATTGTTTGATCGATTGTGGACATGTTAAGTTATTTGTGGGCGGAAAATGTATAACATATGCGGGCATTATGCAAATGTCTTTTCTAGTGAACCGTGAAAGTCACGCATTGGTATTGAAAATACAAACAACTAGTATAGGCAGTTCAGAGTCGATTCTTTCTTTTGGGAAACAATAACTTTATTTATTGTGTATTTTCGACTTTACAATTTTGCAGAACGTGTATATTCACAAACACTGCATGAAGGGGAATATCCGTAGAAACCATATTAAGGGCACGTTATTATTCTAAGTGATCCTCAATTAACATATTAAAATACTTTTTAAAAAATGTATGTCATGGCATAGAGCTTGAGCGTTTGAAACAGCAGATGACAAAACTGCAGTGCACAACAAACAGAATGATATCGTCCGTTGTTGTGGGCGCTAATAATACAATTATTGTTATAGTTATCATTTCAGTTGTCTTTTTGGTGTTAATTGACTATTAATTAGTTAATTTGAAAAAGCCTGTACACTGTAAAAAAAAAATGTTACAGCCTAAAATTTTCAAGTACAATCAACTTGGATATTTAAGTTATTCCAACTTAAATTATGTTAAAGTGATTTTAAAAATGAGTTGCATCTGGTATAACTTATAAAAAAAGGTTGAACAGTAACTTATTTTGATGAGTTAAAACAGTGTAAAAACACGTTGTCATAACTTATTGAACATATAATTTTTTTACAGTATGGAAGTAGTTATTAAAAATCCACATATTCAGAATATCATATTAATCTTTTTGAAAGTGGCTTTTTAAATGAAAATAGAGATCTCATAAATGTTCCTTAACAGAACAGAAGCATTTCTGCCACACCTGAGTCATTGATTCAGAGCTTTTAGCTGTAGTGTTTTTCTCTAGTGGACTTCAGGGTTATGCCTCATAACGGCGCTCATTCAAAGCATTCGATAACGTAAGCTGGGATATTGCTTCCCTCCTCTTCAGCGGCACCTCTGCAGATGATGGCACTTGTAACAGAAACCCTGCTAACCCCAGACTGTGACACATCCAGCTCAAAGCGACGCAGCAGAGACCCTTCAGCTCAGATGGTCAAGGTTCCTGGTACTTACTGGATATGATTTTTGTGTCCACTGAAAAATAGGCTTTTTCTGAGAGATGTCATTGATGGCAGTGTCTTCCCAGAGGTTATGAGTAATTCATTAAAGGCTGTTTAATGGACGCCCGCTGTGGCCCCAAGTGATTTAGAACCTCAGACTCTCATTCTTGGTAATAGCAGCAGAATGGGATGACTTTACGGCCCATTACTATTCTGCTCCCTTTATATTGCTGCAGGGGTAGATATCAAGGCCAAATATTAAAGTTAGTTATCAGAACAGGGAACGAGCCGCATTTAGAGAGGGTAATCATGGCATTTAGTTTTTTGACAAGAACTTTGTAGCACTTAAAGGAAGTCTCACTAGCACCTGAAGAGACCTATAAAAATGTATAACGGCTCAGTCATGTAATGCTGCATGTACTGTTCAAACTCACTTTGATGAGCCTTTGAAAACAGCTGACATTGTTGCACCTCCAGATCATTAAAATTAAAAGGCTGCATTTTAAGTCCCATGGCAGGTAATGAGTTTGGCTGTCACTTTGTTGCTGATTTGTTTTGTTGAATGTCCTTTTTTAACTGCCTGTCATGCAGAAAAAAAACGTTTGAAACTGTAGCTTGCCACGGTACACATAATTTGAGGGAACTTAAAGGGTTAGTTCACCCAAAAATTAAAATTATCCCACAATTTACTCACCCTTAAGTCATCCTAGAGGTATATAACATTATTATTTCAGACAAATAAAATCTGAGTTATATTAAAAATGTCCTGGCCCTTCAAAGTTTTATAATGGCAGTGAATGGTTATGTCATTTTTGAAGTCCATAAAAGTGCATCTATCCATCATATAGCTGCTCCACGTGGCTTCAGGGGGTTAATAAAGACCTTCTTGCCAAGCGAAGTGACGCGTTTGTGTAAGAAAAATATCCATATTTAAAACTTTATAGACTAAAGTAACTGTATAGTTTCCGGCGGTCGGAGGTATGCGAGTCGACTCGCGTTATCAAAGATCATTTTGTAAAATCAAAATAAGCTTTACAGCCATTGACATTGTTGGGTTGTGTTTGTATTTGTGTTTCTTTGTTGAGGGTGGATTAAATCTGCAGGTAGTGGAAGCTGAAAATTAAGGGTTGGGGACAGACTTCCATCTGTTCGTGTGAATCTTTAAAGGACTTCACGCTGTTCTTCTTAGAACGCCTCAGCGTGAGTTTGTGTAACTGAGAGCGGATGGGCAAAAGCTTGACATTTCGACCATTTGAAAGCTAATGCCACTAACTGTTTCTGGTGAAAGTAATATTGCTTTCCTTTCTTTTATCCAGTCCTATTTTGGATGATGTCATTCATTACTTTCCCAAGAGGAAATCAAGAGACATTCTTTTATTATATACTCTGAAATGTGCTCTTCACGTGCTGTCCTCGGCAACAGTAGTGATTGTCACTCTTGGCTATGAAGGCCTTGAAGCTGGGTCACAGTTTTATAATATACCATAATATGCTGTTTGGCTCTGTGTTTACCATATGATAGATCTAGAATGTCATCCCGACTGAAACCGTGTTACAATCCTATAAGATAAATGACCATGAACTTCTCAGCAGGGTGACGGAGAATAGTTGTCGGTAGGGTGTTTTTACAGAAGATCGGTCAATGTGAATATTTATTGTGATTACTGTGGTTAAAGCGGGGCATTTATAGCTTTGCTGTCAGATTTCAGTTATTACCATAAAGACCTTTGAAGGACAGAATCTATTTAGTGTGTTTTTTCGTTGCAGGTATGAAAGGACAGCTTGTCTCCTTTTTGCACTCTTTCTCTTATACTCCCTCTCCCTCTCGTCAACTAATCTCTCTCTCTCTCTCTCTCTCTCTCTCTCTCTCTCTCTCTCTCTCTCTCTCTCTCGTTCTCTCTCTCTCTCTCTCTCTCTCTCTCTCTCTCTCTCTCTCTCTCTCTCTCTCTCTCTCTCTCTGTCTCTTTCTTTCTTTCTTTCTCTACTTTCTTTTATTTTTTCTTTAGCTTTTCCCTCAACCTCTCTGTGTCTCAAAGAAGAGAATAAAGATTGTCCGAGAGAAAGTGAGTCCTCAACAGGAAGCATGGCTTGCTGGACTAGGGCCAGGGAGAGAGACTCTTGGGTCAGTGCATTATTCAGCTTATCCCATGATTTATTAGAAATAATAATAATTATTATCAGTTACTAAGAGGTCATTGCAACATTTGACATCCAATGCAGATATAAAGATCAAGAGAATTCTAAATCGTTACATACAGTCACATGACAAAGAGTAATTATTAGGAATAATAAATGACATTCTAAATATTTATTTTCATAATTTAAAAATAATTTGTATTATTGTGGTATTTCTTAATTTTTTTAAACAAATTGTTTTCTGCAATGGACTATTTTTCTTAGCGGTATAAAATAAATTAATAATGAAATATTGATTTATTGAGTTATTTTAAATAAAAATATTTTTAACTGAAATGTTTATTTAATTATTTATTTAATTATCTGTTTTACTTAGTTAGTTAAACTAATAATAAAATAATCTGTTTTTTTTTACTCAAATATTTATTTATTTGTGGTATAATAAGACAAAATGTGCATTTAGCTGGTTTATATTACCTTCAGGCAGCTTTTAGCTACATGCATAAAATAATACACATATAAAATAATATTGTATTTATTTTATTTTTTTACTCAAATCAGTATTTATTAATTTGTTTGAAAAGTAATAAGACATCATTTATGTCAGCTGGTTTATATTCCTTCCAGGCAGCCTTTAGCATTATACATTAATACAATAGTAATAAAATTATAAGAACAAAATCAATTCCAATCCATATTTATTTATTTAGCAAGTACCTGTGTAATAAGTCATAATGTACAGTCAGCTGTTTTATATTTTCTTCAGGCAATGCAAGACCCTTCTGCATCATATTGTCAATGGAATGTACATTTATTTTTTTCCTGACACATATAAAGATATGTTGCTAAAAATAAAATGTATCATTTTATCTACTGGGAAGGTAAAAATCTGTGACTGGGCCAGGGAGAATTATTTATTTTTTTATTGTTGAGCCCTGCCTCACACACATACATTTACACAAATACAACATTTGTGCACATGACAAGAAGCTCATTCTCTCACTGCTCTAGTCGCTATGCACAGCAGTTCATCTGTCACCCCTTCTAGAGCAGAAAACATGGAGATTGTAGGTTGGAAGTCATGAAGCTCATTCGTGTGGAATAATGGGTCTCGGATACCTCTACTCCATCTCGGGCAGATCGACCTGCATCAGGGACTGACCGCAGAGAGGAAAACCATGCAAACATTAGCTATTCCTGTGTAGACAGGGGTGCATGGCTAGAAACATTAGTATAGATGTACGAGGAAATTGAGACACATGGGAGACGTCTCTGAATGTGTGCTAGCTCGCACGTATGAAATGAGAGAGTGTTGGGGAGGAAATAGAAGCAAAGGCCGTTTACGCAAGAGGATTTATATTCCCCGCGCAGATGGACACACGAGCAGCTATTCTCACGGCATGCTGTGCTGATGTTTTACCAAGACAAAAAACACTGTTTTTGTTGGTGGCACCGGAGATTTGCAGTATCTCCATGGTGAGAGTGAGAGATGTAATACTGTGATGTATTATGAGTAAAGCTGTTTCAGCGGATTTACCATACAAGTGCTTGATCATGTCTTATCCAGTCTTATGTTTGTGCAACTTAATGGGATCATGATCAAATTATTTTTTGTTTCCTGAGGTGCACTTGTAATGTTAATAGGATTTTTACAAGATTGTCACAATTTAAACCCTGATTTTAGCCCTCTGATTTTGAAGGGGTGTGTCTGCTGTGCCACTGCCGTGATTGGCTAACATCATTGCATTTGAAATAAGTATTACGTGTGGAACTCTCTCGGAGACTTTTAATACTTTTTTTTACTATTACATCTATTAACGAATCATGAAATGTGCTGATTATAGCATTATATTTAGATCTTTTTGAGATGACATTTAAGGTTGCAGTGATTAGTATCGAGCAGTTGATCACGTGAATGCTGTGATCTTATCATTGCAACTCCATATTTGCACTCTCACGAATGTGTTCACCATAAAAAACATTGCTAACACAATGTAAATACATTAAGAGCAAGTATCCAGATAAACTTGTGCTGTGTGATTGACAGCTTCAGCAATTGTAAAGGGAGCAACAATGCAAATTTTTACCTTCAGTATTATAGTAGGCTAATAGGCTACAACTGACTCCTATAGTTTACAGTGTTAGTTAAGAGATTTATTTTCCTTGTGAAAATTTGCCATGTATTGTACCTGATATATATCCAAAATAATTGATATTGAATCAAATCCGAATCGAATTGCAAGCTTGTGAATCGTAATCGAATTGAATTGTGAAATTGTTGTCAATACCCTTGCCCAGCCCTAATTTTTAATTCAGGTTTGATTTATTTCTGTTTAATATATTTTAATTGTCATTTTAATTTTGCCCCTTAACTGCCACCCATTTTTGAGAATAGACATGAAAATGCACTATACAAAATTAAATGGCTGTAATTCAAGAATGCATTGGAGATCAGTTTGGTCGTATTTTAAAGAAAATACTTGGCAGATTATTGCTGAAGTGAAAGCAATTTGAAATATGAAAGTATGAAAAAGTTATGGAAGTTTAAATGAACTGTAAATTAAAAATATTGTACTAAATATTTATTATTTTATATAAAATATATATTTTTAAAAAATTGACTCTAAAATTACTATAAAATCAAAGTCATATGTCTAACCAAGTTGTGTTCCAAATTTAAAGTTGATATCACACAAATTTGAGACTCTGACCTTTCCGACGATATGTTTTATCAAGATTAGAAAATATTTAAATTATAAAGTAGTTAAAATACATTTTGTAATATGAAACATGACACCGCCCACTAGGGGAATGAACCTGCTCGAAGAAATTTGAGTGCCGTTTCCATGGTAATGCAACGTCCGATTTCAAAACGGTTTTCACAGGATGAATTTTGAGTTCGTAAGCTATCGGAAGTTCGTAATTTATGATGATTACTAAAGTGTAGGATACGAAAAAAGGGCCATCCAAAAAAGAGCGCCAAGCGTCCCACCAATGGACCATGACAGTTAAGGGGTTAATGTCACTGTTAGATTTAGGTTTCTTTTTTCAATGTCTTTATTATTTTAAAACTATAATTCATTTTCAGCCATTTTGTTTATACAATATTATTTTAGTTAGTTTTGATGGTAATTTAGTTCCTCTTAATTTTTTTTCTTAACAATAATTAAGAATAACTGTAATAAGTTAAAATTTTCTTTTGTTGAATCACGATGGAAATTGGGAAAAGTACCCATTCAGTCAGAGAAAACTGTTTTAAATCATTTTATCTGAAATCATAACCTCCCCACCCAGGGCGATTAATAAGAACAAATGAGCTGCTCTGGCTCGCGAGGTCACATGGGAAAGCGAACAAGGATTATTAAGTGAACACGTGTTAGTGATACAATGCCATTGTTTGGGCCAAGTAGCTCAGAGATTTTGGTCAATTCCACTTGCTTGCCTGGGTGTAGATGGGTCAAAACAGGACAAATACCAGTTATAACTGACAAAATATCAAAGGAATTTTTATTTCTCAGTTCATGACCCCTTTAAAGAGGACCTATCATGCTTGACATTTTCAACTTTCTGTAGTATGTAATGTTGCTGTTTGAGCATGAAAAAGGTCTGCAAAAAATCCACTCAAAAGAGAGTTATTCTCTATACCACTAAGCACTGATTTTGAACCCCCTGAAACACCTTGATTGTAGTCTTTAGTTTTTTGGGGGGGCTGGTTCAGTTAGTTATTAGTGTGGTGAAACAGTTATGGTAAGGCCTGAAACATTTCCGAAAAAATTCTCAAATCAGTTGACCAATCACAACATGCTGGTCCAGCTGACCAATCTGAGCACATTGCGCTTTTAGGAAGGAGAGGCTAGAGAGATTAGAGCGTTACTAAGAGACTAGTTACTAAGGGAAATTGCCTCAAAAAGAGAGGTGCTGCAACAATGTAAAATATGTAAATAAATAATGTTTTTTTCATCAAGGTTAAATTGTTAGAACTACAAATAATGCCTCCAATTATGTGCCTTTTTGACGCGGAACCAAATACAGATATTTGTTTGTGAACTCTCTTGATTTGGGCTTATAAGCAACCAACTTTTGAATGGCAACCACTAAAAATTTCTTTCGAAAATATAAAAGGCTAGTTTATAAGGTCACCACTAGAATTTAGACTTACGATGGACAAGACGACACAGTGTGCTGTTACGCTCTCTGGCTTTCATTTTCTGATGTGTCCTCTAAAAATAGTCCTTTTTTGTCAATACAGGCCAAAACAAGCCAACTTCATTGATTTCAGTGTTTTGTCGGCTGAGAAAAGCTGAGGGAGGAGATAACAGCAAGGTTGGCCTTTGATACTTTATAGTGCAATCTGACCAACAGGTCCCGTTGAGACCGAGCGGGCACATGCAGGCCGTGGAGTGTTTTTAAGTGGGTCATTTGAAGGTTTTCTTTTAGGGTCATGGATATAAAAGGCTGGTTCTAATCTCTGTTTCTGGCTTGACGGTGGAAACTTTTTGTCTCTGACTCTTTTCAGTACAGTCAGTGCTCCCTAAAACACAACCCATACTTTGGGAATTGAGAAGCCGATTAAACACGTTTTCATGGATCAAATTATGCTGATGGGTTTATAGGATTTTGGAGGTAAAGCAGGTTTGCCATAATCACCCTACAGCTGGTTGACTTTCCAGGTCATCCTTTAAAAATGACAAATGAAATTCAATATTTTCTAATAAATTATCAAACTGCTGCGTATTCTTCACTCCAGGCTGCTCATGGAGATGCTAATCAAACTGTCATAATATATATGAAAATTTATGGAGTGCAGATCAAAGTCAAACCCAGGAAAGGGGATTGTTTTGTAATTAGTCTCCTTCCTTTAGATTTTAATTAAAAACAGCTCAATGCCAAACTCTTTGGAAATCACTATCTGCATAATGCATTTGAAAATGCATGCTCACTTACACACATTTATTGGGATATTTTATTTATTTATTATTTATGTTGTTAAAGGTGCCCTAGAATGAAAAATTTAATTGACCTTGCCATGGTGAAATAATAAGAGTTCAGTACATGGACATCACATACTGTGAGTCTCAAACACCATTGCCTCCTACTTCTTATGTAAAACTTGTGAATCCAAAACACCACAGAAAAAAAAGTGCTTCACAACATAAACCCAACCATGACGCAAGCGTTGGGGATCATTTATATGCACACCCCCAACATTTGCATCTGTCCAAACATGTGCATTGAAATGGGAGCGAATCATCAAAACAAGCTGCTCGCATGGACACACTTCATGTTCCAGGCTGTGCAGGAGACTTTTCTACCCTTCCCACAGATAAAAAATGTCAACAGTCATGGTTGATGTTTATAATCCGATACCACAACAATTTAATTCAAGATCGTTTGTTTGTTCGGCCCATTTCAAGAAAGCTTTACTCAGCGTCTTAAACTGAAGAAAGTGGCAATAACAACTGTATTCCTGCAAGCAGTAAGTAGTGATTTATCCACTTATTGACTGTTTAAACCATTTCTGATTAAATTGAAAGTTTCTTAGAGAGACAGTATTGTCTAGATAACACAAGATGCTAGTACAGTAACAATAGGAAACTCCAAGTACCACACAAAACTAAATAGTGTGTCTAATGACAAAGGGTAATATTATTTTGTATTACAAAATACAACCGTAGATACTTTGCTTAGATCGTTCACTCGATCCTTCTAACGTCACCTTTTCCACCATATAAGTTAAAACGATAGTCATTTGACCTGGCTATTCATTTTGTAAAAATATAAGTTATATATTTATATTATTGAGAACTGAAGTATGGTGTTTCCTATGATGTTTTTGCCTTTTTTATTTCAGATTAGGCTAGATCACAGTCACTGTGTAACGTTTGCCTACATTGTGACTAACGTTATATAAACATGCAATATCGTTGACGAAAAAAGGCAAATCTAAAATGTAGGCTGAATGACACATTTTAAGCAGAACATCTCAAATGGAGATTGATAAAATGCAGCTTACTTGTTTATTGGTGTTTTCAGATCATCCACCCGCGAGAGAGAGCTTGCGTGCATATGGTTGCCAGATTGGACATGTTTAGGTAAAACACCGGATAGCATACGTTTTTTTTCACAGAAAAGCTCTGTTTGGGGGATTTAATTCCTGAAATCTGGCAACCATACGAACGCAAGCTCTTTCTCGTGCTTGGATGATCTGAAAACACCAATAAACAAGTAAGCTGCATTTTATCAATCTCCATTTGAGATGTTTTGCTTAAAGTTTCATTTAGTAGGTCTGTGTTCTGTCAGGACAGTCAGGACTCACGAGCTGAACAACTGAACTGCTGTGAGCGGCTGATATAAACCAATCAGAGCAGAGCTCAACGTTAATATTCATGACCCTTCCAAATAAGGAAAAACAGAGCATTACATCCTAGGGACAATTTATAGGGTTGTAAATGGACCTGTAAAACTGTATCTGGACAATTTTTGCCCTTAAATAAGCCACATACCCTCTATGTAGATATCAGAGAACAATTTAACACATTGTTTCAAATCATTCTAGGGTAACTTTAAATGTTTAATGTTTAAACATTTTTAATAGGGCTGGGTTAAAAATATTGATGTCTCGATTTTAATCGATTCTCATTTTATGAACTGTATAGATTCTTAAAGGTGCACTATGTAGTATTTTTGCCGTAAAATACCCCAAAACCACCAGGCCAGTGTAATATATTTTGTTCAGTTGAGTTCTTATAATATCCCAAATGTTTCCAACTATTTGTAAATTGTGAAAAAAATGCTATTTTAACCAAGGAACCGGGACGTCTGATTGAGTCGCCTGTCAATTGTGTCATATCTGCGTTACCTTCAGGTTCCGATTTTATTTGGCAGAAGTGCTTTACTCTTAGCAGTGTGAACAAGTGTCACAGCAGCCGCTGAGCGAACGCACAGAGTAACGTCACAATCAACATACTTAAATGTGTCGATTATGATAAACAGAACTGCGTTACCTCATACTCATGACCGGAAAAGCGGAAATGGTCCCGTGACTGTGTCCCGTAATAATAAAAGTCCCGCTGTTACAGCCATATATTGCGCAACAATCTCTCCAGTGGCCTTGCTCAGCTCTTCAACACTCGGTACTACAGTAATGTTAATAACCGCATCCATCAACATGAGTCCTAACCCGATTATTTTCCACCGGCTGTGAGGTGAAGACCACATGTCCCAGGATTCTGCGCACAAACCTGGCTTCATCAAACGCCTTTGTTTTGAATAGGCGCCCTCTAGCGGACGGAAAAATTACATAGTGCACCTTTAAATCCCAAGAATTGATTAGTCATCCTGTTTTCAGTTGATCAATGAATGGAACATTGTAGCGCCTCCTATAGTTTACAGCATTAGTTAAGAGATTTATTTTCCTTGTGAAAATGTGCCATGTATTGTACCAAAAATCCTGAATAATCTAATGAAATATGAATCGAATCGAATTACAAGCTTGTGAATCGGAATCGAATTTTGAAATGTGTTAATACTCAGCCCTAAGTTTTAATTGAGGTTTGATTTATTTCTCTTTAATGTATTTTTATTATTAATATTTATTATTATTTTATATATTATGTTATAACACCTTAAAAATTTTACTTTTATTGAATCATGAAGAAAATTGGCAAAAGTACCCATTCAGTCAGAGAAAACTGTTTTAAATCATTTTATCTGAAATCATAACCTCCCCACCCAGGGCGATTAATAAGAACAAATGAGCTACTCTGGCTCACGAGGTCACATGGGAAAGCGAACAAGGATTATTAAGTGAACATGTGTTGGTGATACAATGCCATTGTTTGGGCCAAGTAGCTCAGAGATTTTGGTCAATTCCACTTGCTTGCCTGGGTGTAGATGGGTCAAAACAGGACAAATACCAGTTATAACTGACAAAATAAACTAACCGAAATTACATGTCATTATTTTGTGGCACATCAAATCCAGGGGGAAGGTGTCGCAGATGCAATTACTTACGCACAAATGGTCTTCCCACTGCACAAAAAGCTTCTTTTGAGGTCTTGAAAGATGTCAGGTCTCTTAATGGAACAATGCCTGACAAAGCGTCCTGCTCTGCATTCTCATTTGCATATCAGAATGACTGTGAGCAGGGAAAGAGCTTCAATTCCATCAAAAATCATCTGACAGGTTTTGTTCAGATCAGGAAAGAGCAGACTCTCTCTCACACTCTCGCAGTGCGGTGACTCATTCAGACTGGGCTAAATGCAATCCCACATTATGCTCACTGTTAAGGTAAAGTGAGCATGACTCAGCAGGTTTTAAAGCACACCATAACTCTGATTGTTAGAGCGTCTGGGTAGCGGGTAGAGCTTTTTAATATTAAGCTGTCAAACGGATAGCAGGGCGAATCCCCAGCAAGAATGACTTCAGAGGGACTCGTGCTTGTAGGAGTCCCAGAAGTGTCTTTTCCCATTTCACTAATGTGCTCCTTAGCCCTGTGAGACACAACATCGTTGCTGTGAATTTTAATGATGCTTTTAAGGGTTGGGAAATGTGTAAAGAGGGAAAAAAAACACACTATCTGAGATGCTGTGAGACAGGATATAAAAAAAACACAATGATGTCAAAAGGCAGTAGAGAAATCTGAGCCTGGGGCTGAAGAAAATCCTTTGAAATTACAAATATGTGCCGGTTTGCGCTTCTGTGTGCGTAAGCTTTGGAGGTGTGAGTGGTTTTGTGAGTTTAAAGAAACGGAACAGAGCTCCTTTTATCTGGTTCAAGACATTTAAAACAATCACTGGAGTCCTCCTTTCATAAAAGAGCTTTGAATGACATTGACAGCACTTTCCAGAGTAAATACTCAACTCTTGGAGCTGCTTTACAGTGCTTTAGATTTGGAAAGGTTCAGTACACATCCATCTGTTAATCATGTTAACAATTCAATTCATTGTGACGTCATCACTTGGAAGTAACTAGGTGGTTTAGCCAAAAGAATCCATCTCATGCGTCAGTCACTAGCTGTGTCTTGCACACTTAGTACTTGCCGATAGCGAGTACCGTTACCTGTGGAAGCTTGTTTCCGCCACAGAATAAAACATTTTAAACGATAATTGCAACTTTTTATCTCAAAGTTGTGAGTTTCCATCTCACAATTTTGACTTTTTTCAGAATCAGGAGTTATAAAGTTAGAATTGTGTGATATAAAATCAGAATTGCGAGATATAGTCAGAATTGTGAGATATTAACTTGCAATTCTGAGAAAAAAAAGTCAGAATTTACCCTCAGAATTGGACTTTATAACTTATAATTCTGACTTAGAATTGAGTTTTGCTATTGGCTATTATTTTGCTTATGCATGTCTTTTAAACAACTTGCTAGCTAATGTAACCTTATATGTCGTGTCTCCTATCAAATTAATGCTCACTTCACAACTTACACTCCTTATAGGAAGTATGTCACTTCCTTATAGGAAGCAGTGTGTGTTTGTTGCATTAATTGGAGTATATATGGGCACAGGCCCGTTGAATCTTGCTTGAAACAAAGAGCCATAAATCTCCCACACAGGAATTTCCCGCTGGGAAATCCCAACATTCCCATTGGGCAACTCGACCATCGAGGGTGGGATTTCTCTAAGACTCTTGAGAGAGATACTCCAGATTCTCTCTTCTCTTCTCCCTCACACCTATGACACGCACTGTGCCTGAAAATCAGCTACACAGAATAGAAATATGTACAGGTTTCCAGCCTCAGCAGCAGGGCTAAGAATTGGGAGTTTATGTCTCACAATTCTGACTATATCAATTAATTCTGACTTTGACACACAATTCTGACTTTATATCTTGCAATTCTGACTTTATATCAGTTGATTCTGACTTTGACACAATTCTGAGTTTAGAACTCGCAATTCAGACTTTATATTACACAATTCTGACTTTACATTTTGCAATTCAGACTTTTTATTACACAATTCTGACTTTACATTTTGCAATTCAGACTTTATATTACACAATTCTGACTTTACATTTTGCAATTCAGACTTTTTATTACACAATTCAGACTTTTTATTACACAATTCTGACTTTGTTACACGATTCAGACTTTATATTACGCAATTGTGAGAAAAAAATCACTTTTACCTTTTATTTTTTATTCTGTGTCAAGCTTCAATAGTTTTCAGTATTGATAATAATAAGACGTTTCTTGAGCACCAAACCAGCATATTATGTATATTGCATATTGTTTAAAAGATTGTGTGACACTGAAGTCGGAAGTAATGGCTGATGAAAATTAAGCTTTTAAAAGAATAAATTGCATTTGTAATTATATTAAAATAGATAAAATATTAAAATATTAAAATTGAATAATGTAATTTGTATCAAATAAATGCAGTCTTGGTAAGCGTTGGAGACGTCCTTCAAAAACATTAAGAAGAGCGGTAGAGTGCCCAAACCACCTACAACAACACTGTATTTTCGAAACGAAATCTAGTTCGTTTTCTTCACCTTGATTTATGTGTGAAATTTCTGTACCATCTTTTCAAAAGGTCTTGCTTCCACCACCAAAGTGTAAAAGACAAACTTATTTTACTTTTTGTCACATTTATTCCTGTACACATTTTCCTTCTCATAAGAAATGTTTTATTAGTCATTTTAAATAACCGCTGAGTGCAGGATGATAGCCATTATGAAATCCAAATATCAGACAAAATCTATGTTTGTTACTGGGTGAATTAGACTAATTCTTTGTTTTCACTTTAAAACACCATGAATGTATAACCTTGGCACAGCCTGCGCTCTTCAGACGGTGCTTTATGTCAAAAGAACTGAATCATTTTCATTTCTCTGCATGAATTCATGCTGCGTTGCATTTTCTAGCTTTTATTGTTTTAAATTGAGGTTCTTTATGATTGGTGTTGCTGAGATGCCACGTCAGCACCTCTGTTTTGGAGGAAATGATGTAACTACGTGGGTCCAAACTGTCATATTCCTATGGGAAATGCAGACAGCAGAGCCTTTCTCATGTGAAGGTTGAATTAGCATTGTGTCGTCGCCTCAGCCTTGTAACCTTCCTCCAATGAAGCCATAAACATTTAATAGAAGTGCTATCAATGCCCACCAGATGGTTCGTACAGCAGCACAGCTCACCTCACACGATAAGCACAGAGCAAGACGAGTTTTTGGGGCATAAAAGTGCCGTTTTTGCTTCAAAATTATCGACAGTGACTCAGCCCCAAGGCTATAGCGTGTTTTCGACTCGGTTCCTCTCTGGGACTCTGTGTAATTTGCTTTGTAAATATTGGGTACTTAAGCGAAGTACATTGGTTCTGGAAATGCAATTACTGCATGCAAACATCTTCATTGTTATCAAAAACAGCGAAGCATTCATTTCTGCTCCTGCCGCAACATCAGATATCGATCGTAATCGAGCTGAGGAGATTGCTAATGAAGTTTCCTGGATGCTCTGAGGATCAGCTTTGTGTTGAAGCCTTAGTCATGCTAATATTAAGGCGGAATGGTAAAGATCCAGTTGGATGCAAACATTTGTTCTCCCTGTTGGTTCCTTTGACAAAATAAGCAACAATAGCAAACTTATTATTAAAGGCTTAGGGGTGTTTGCTAAGGTTATTATCACTATTATTGCTCAGTCTTATAGTTAAAGATTTGAAACCTAACTTTACCTGCACTGCACAGTTTGTGCGACAGATATGAATGATACTTTAAGTGATAGGGCTTGTTGAGGTGTGATATTACTTTTCTAGCTGATCAAACTTGCACTTTTGTGGATGATACAAAAAAGCTTGTACAAAAAAGCTTACAGACTTGAAGGCGGAAGATACATTAAGAATAATACAAAATATTTCTTGAGCCGCAAATGAGCATATTATTAGTAATGACGCTGAAAATTCCGCTTTAAAATAACAGGAATACATTTTAAAAATATATTCAAATAGGAAACGGTTATTTTAAATTTTAATATTTCACAATATCACTGTATTTTTTTATTAAATAAATGCAGTGAGCATAAGATACTTTTTTTTGAAAAACATTTAAAAAAATGTAAATACAGTGAGGAAAATAAGTATTTGAACATCCTGCTATTTTGCAAGTTCTCACACTTAGAAATCATGGAGGGGTCTGAAATTGTCACTGTAGGTGCATGTGAGAGACATAATCTAAAAAAATAATTATAATCCAAAAATCAATATGTATGATTTATTTAACTATTTATTTGTATGATACAGCTGCAAATAAGTATTTGAACACCTGTCTATCAGCTAGAAGTCTGACCCTCAAAGACCTGTTAGTCTGCCTTCAAAACGTCCACCTCCACTCCATTTATTATCCTAAAACCTGTTTGAGGTCGTTAGCTGCATAAAGACACCTGACCACCCCATACAATCCAACTACTAACATGGTCAAGACCAAAGAGCTGTCCAAAGACACTAGAGACAAAACTGTACACCTCCACAAGGCTAGAAAGGGCTACGGGGAAATTGCCAAGCAGCTCTGTGAAAAAAGGTCCACTGTTGGAGCAATCATTAAAAAAAGGAAGAAGCTAAACATGACTGTCAATCTCCCTCGGACTGGGGCTCCATGCAAGATCTCACCTCATGGGGTCTTAATGATCCTAAGAAAGTTGAGAAATCAGCCCAGTACTACACTGCAGGAGCTGGCCAATGACCTGAAAAGAGCTGGGACCACCGTTTCCAAGGTTACTGTTGGTAATACACTAAAATGTCATGGTTTGAAATCATGCATGGCACGGACGGTTCCCCTGCTTAAACCAGCACATGTCCACGCCCGTCTTAAGTTTGCCAATGACCATTTGGATGATCCAGAGGAGTCATGGGAGAAAGTCATGTGGTCAGATGAGACCAAAATATAACTTTTTGGTCATAATTCCACTAAACATGTTTGGAGGAAGAAGAATGATGAGTACCATCACAAGAACACCATCCCTAATGTGAAGCATGGGGGTGGTAGCATCAATCTTTGGGGTGTTTTTCTGCACATGGGACAGGGTGACTGCACTGTATTAAGGAGAGGATGACCGGGCCATGTATTGCGAGATTTTGGGGAACAACCACCTTCCCTCAGTTAGCGCATTGAAGATGGGTCGAGGCTGGGTCTTCCAACATGACAAGGACCCGAAGCACACAGCCAGGATAACCAAGGAATGGCTCTGTAAGAAGCATATCAAGGTTCTGGCGTGGCCTAGCCAGAGCTCAAACTCTGTGTTTCTCAGCGACAGGCCAGAAACCTGACTGATCTAGAGAAGATCTGTGTGGAGGAGTGGGCCAAAATCCCTCCTGCAGTGTGTGCAAACCTGGTGAAAAACTACAGGCAACGTTTGACCTCTGTAATTGCAAACAAAGGCTACTGAACCAAATATTAATATTGATTTTCTCAGGTGTTCTAATACGTATTTGCAGCTGTATCATACAAATAAATAGTTAAAAAATCATACATTGTAATTTCTGGATTTTTTAAATTTCGATTATGTCTCACAGTGGACATGCACTTACGATGACAATTTCAGACCCCTCCATGATTTCTAAGTGGGAGAACTTGCAAAATATCAAGGTGTTCAAATACTTATTTTCCTCACTATATAACAACCCTAAAACTTTTGAATGCTAGTGAAAAGTACAACTGCAAAGAAACATAGTAGAAAACAACCGTTTTTTTTGAGCCAACAAGAACAAAAAATATGTCTTTTATTAATCAAAATTAATCTATGAAGAAACTTCAGTGGTTCCATGGATGTTAAAGGTTCTTCATGGAGCCATGAATTTTAATAATGAACTTTTATCTTTAAGAGGAAAGCATATCAATATTCATGTACACATCAGACTCTCCTACCACCACTTCATCATATCTATGTTTATTTTCCTGTATGCCTACATGAAGAGGTTTCAATGAAGCTGCTGTAATGTGACTTGGCGCTAAGTGTTTCACTCGAGGCTGAGTTTCTGCTCATGTCTGTGCCTCAAGGCCCATCTGTCTATTTCTCAGATGTTGCCACACACACCTCCGCAGAACACTGTTCATCTGAGTGGCGACTATCACAGTCGTCGGCTAACCTTGGCTGTCGCTCGTCAGCATACTTTTGATGAAGAAAACATTGAGAGGTCAGGGATCTCATTAAACACCTTTTTTTTAATAAAGACTGCTGACTTCCTTCTTGCTAGTGAATTTGACACAGTTCATTTTCTTGTAGGCTACCACAAAAAGCTATATATATATATAGACAATATAGATACCACACACACACATGTATATGCATGTATGTATTAAAGCAACACTGGGTAACATTTGCTCTCGGGGTCCCCCTGCAGTTGTGAAAAAATAATGTCCTCAACTACTGTCGTAAGATCTGTCATCCTACAACAGGGGATGCCATCGCGCGTGCATTTGTTGACATGACAGCCCTGATAGCCCTGAACTAGTAATGCACGGGTCGTCTCATAACACGCGGACCCTGTATGTCTATTTATTGGTCGCGGGTGCGGGGCGGGTTGTAAAAATATATACAGTGGTGCGGGGCGGGCCAAATAACTTCATAAAAGCGGCCCGCGGGTTGGTGCAGCACTAACAGTTACCCTGAACACTGCAGGAGGAGTTCACATGCAGGTGTTCTTCTGGCGTCGCGTGTGAAATGTCTTCATCCCAGGTACAGTCAGTGGCATATGTTTCAGCATGTCATGTGAATATAATTTCATGGGTTTTATTTTTTTCAAACGCCAAATAATCGCGATGCTCATGTTTACAAGCCAGCGTTATTATAGTAGTCTATTGGTTACCGTTTTACAGAATCTATATGATACTTCAATTCAATGTTTGAGTGGTAGGTAATCACCGTAACAAGCAGGACAGCATCGGTCGGGCACGCCTCCTTCAGCTCACGCCAACGAGCAAACGCTGGTCCAATGTTGATCCTCGTCCTGCCTTTAATCCGATCACGTTTTCATTTCCTCTTATTGCTTTCCTCCAACAAAACCTTTTATTTCTTATATGTCTCTGCTGCTTCGGACATGACTATATTATCCGACGAACAAAGTTGGGCACGCACGTCTGAATTTAAGGAAGTGTGGGTGTTGGTGGAAGTGACGTATATGCCGTAAAGCAGTCGAATTTTGTAGTTCTTTTTGTTCTCGGGTTACTACCCGAAACCCGAAGTTTAAAAGTACGATTAAAAACGATACAGACCCCATCAGGCTATGGCAGACGTGTCATTCAACCTATTTTAAGTAGATGTATCATAACAAGAGTCTTGAAAATATATTATGAAGGTTGAAAAGTTACCTGGTGCTGATTTAATATGTTTTTGTATTAAAATATGTCCGTATGTACATCTTCTTGGACTTAAGGATAAGAGATTAAAAATTAACTTCCAAAACTTACTGTCCGGAAACAGTGGTACAAGATGTGATGCTGGTCTTTCAAGAGTCACTCAACCTATCTGTTTATAAAGCCTATAAAAACAGTCTCCTCTATTCACAAAAATCCTTTATATTTTATAACATTTCAGTTTGTGATTCTTATTAAGTGGGGGTAATTTTTTTGAATGCTTAACCTAACCTAAGTCTCTGAGATCCTGACACCTTGCACTTCTGGAGACTCCAGGTAGGTTGCAGTTCTGGAAAATGGTGGAGTTGGAGACAAAAGGTTTCCTGATGGTTTCACACTTAAATCTTCACCTTAATTCTTAATTCTTTTGCAGTTAACGTGTCTTTTCTTCACCAACGGTTTTTGTCTGAACCTGCTGACCCAATGAGCATTTCACTGTCCAATGGTCATGCCTTAACTGCAATGTCTAGTATTGCATTAGTATTGTATCCTTTTCATGGGCATTTAATCATTTTTGAAAGGTTTTTTTTTTTTTTTTTTGCTCATTTTATCTGTATAAGAAAACATGTCTAATAAATTCTGCACACCTGAATATAAGGTATTTTTCATTTTCACCCTCCATGAACAATCATATATCACTTATAAATTATTAAATACAAAATAAATTGTACTTATTAGGATTAATGTGGTTTGGAATTGGTAAAATGTGCCAGAAAAAAATATCTAAATTATATATGTATGCATATATGTTACTTTTTATATATATATATTTACAACAATGAGAGCTTGTGTATTTTTACATTTTCATTTAATTATTTATTTATTTCAACTAAGGGAATTGGGACTGGTAAATTGTTATAATGCACACACAAAAATACCGGCTGTAAAATTGATGAATTTCATATGCTTTGTGAGATTAACCACTTTTATTGATCATTGTGTACCTTTTCTACACAAAAATGCATCCCACATGCCTTTTAAGATTTTTAAGATGATGTTCTGAAAATAATTAGGTGAAACATAAGAAAAAGTTAACGAAAATAAGTAATATAAGGCGCCTCTGTCTTCAGCAAGAAGACACTGTTTATGTATTGCTGAAGATGAACAGCGTATCTCAAAGTACTTTGTCGCCACCACTGGTCAGATTATGAACTGCACGATGTCACCAGACACCGCTTTAGGTCTCGTTTGATGAAACTATTTATCCTTTACTCACTAAATGTGCGTCTGTTAAAACAGCAGCAACCGGGGGTGGTAGTTAATTGCGAAGTTCAGTCAAGGTTATCAGTGTTTAGATCTCTCCAGCTATTGTTTATTTGAAATTGACTTAATTATCAGTGTGGTGTGCTTGATTAACTGGAGGAGCCCATTGTGAATAGTTGATCACTCGAGACAGACTGAAGTATGCCGTCTCTGCTTGTTTTCCTCCTGTCACGCTGCCTTTGAAGTCCGGTGATATTTCTTTAGACTTTGAAGTCGGTTCGGTAGCCTCCGAGTAAAACAGCTCACCCAGCGTCAGCTAGTGGCTTGTTTACTTCGCTTTCTCTTGCTTCGACTGGATAATTTTCTAGGGGAAATATAATTTTCATGTGTTTAATGTTTATGCGTATTTGCTGTTCAGTGGAATTAAGTCTTCTTCGGCATAGGCAATTAAAGGATTCTGGGTCTGGATTTTAAATAGAGACAGTTTGTGTTTATAATCATTTTGTTTTAGGATATGCTGTGCATGACATCCTAGAATTTATAATGTCCTTTGTAGTGTGTGTATCTCATGGTGTATCTATACACCTAGCGAGCAAAAAAATATTTTAGAATGTTGCTTTACAGTCTTTGTATCAAAATTGAAATACATTGTAGATATATTACTTTCATGTGTTAAAAAAAAACGTTTCCTTTAAATGTTTTTGTTATTTTTTTGGCTGCATTGCATTTTGTATTTTTAGTACAGGTATTGAGTCAAACTTTTTCCATCTTGTATATGTGAACAACACTAGTTTTGCCACTGGGGGTCAGTATGATCTCACTTTCAGACCAGCAGAGACCAACTTCTTAAAAGGCCTAGAAAATCAAAGCAGATTTCAGAGCCGCACACCATTATTTTCACCATATCTTTCAATGGCAGTAATAATCAGAGTCCTCATGAAAAGCTGTTGCTGAAGAATGCACACCATAGACTTAACCAGACTGGTGCTCCAATTCCATATAATCAGTCCCCTCCACTTCACTGGCCTCAAATGATTTAATTTGGTCACATATCAGCCAACAGGTAGAACTCTTTGTGTGGCACCTGGGTCTCTCTGAGAGGAATAGCAATGTTCGGTGATCAAGAGAAATGTACTCTTTTGTTGCTGGATGGCTGGGGCCATTGAAGTGAGAGTCATTGAACTCTGTCTGGCACCCAGATTACAGCACCGCTGCTGCTCGGGGTTTCCAGTGAGCAGTTCAACTGAATGGAGAGACCCAGAGACCGAGAAAACAGCGGCGTTCCCACCAGGTTACGCAAGGGCATGTTTTCTCTCGCTTCACTCATTAGAACATTTTCACAAGCACCCCCAGCGGGTTTGGTGAGAGGCTTCGGGCGGCCAATTTAATTAAAACCACAGTGGGCGGACTCATCACAGCTTTTGGTTGACACTTGCAGACAAAGAATCCGTTTTTTTATCCTCTCTACTTCCCACCCTTCTCTTAACCTTAAATGTGAAAATCCTCAGATGTTAAGGGCCTTAACTGTTTGGGACTTGCATAAAACCATGCTTATCTTTTCTCTCCTCTTTTAGACAATCAGATATTGGCTTTTGGACAGCTTGTAAGCACATCCAACACTTATGAGGATCACGACCCCAAAAAGGGCAGAAATCCTGTGACGGTTGCCACCGACAAGCCACTTTTATGGAGCATGGGAATTAAGCGATTGTGAACAAAGCAATGGAGCACCAATACTTAAGAGTGCCTTTTTCACCACCAACAACCTTCCACCTCAATGAAGACAATGAGTAGTGTATCCTTTTGATTTATTAACAGCCAAATATAAATGTTAACACGCACAAAAAACAAGATTTATACAAATGTTTGCATTCAGTCCATCATCCAACATGGTTTCAGGCAGCCGAAGGTCTGTTTGGCTTCACAGTGCAGCTGGTTCAACCACCACTGTTAACAAGAGAAATGATATTCCTGCTTTAATCACAGTAAATCAAAGACTGGACACAAAGCATCAGTACAAAGGCAATTTGCACATCAAGCTGAAATGCACTGGAGTAGATTACATGTAATGATTTTTGTAATTAACTATTTTTTACAATTCTAGCAATAAAATGTCTGAATTAAACTGGTAATTGTGTTTTTGTGGATTACTTACACAATTATGTTGTTGATGGGGATGTGGATGAGTTTGACAAAGAATCCAATGAAGCCCATGATGGCAAATCCAATCGCTGTTGCCATGGCAATCTTTTGGAATTCTAGACAGAAGGGAAAAATGAATTAAGCTACTTTTTCATAATTAAATGAAAATCAAGTACATGTTAAATATGCTCAATAAATACAAATAAAAGATTGTATATAGTCTTAAGGCAAAGTTAGCTTAATATTTCTGAAAACAAACTCAGTCAACATAACAGTTAAGAACACAGGCTTGTAAAAGAATACAAATTGAGTATTTTTAAGCATTACTAGCATTTCATTTATATATCTTCTGCCACAGAATAATAATAAAAAAAGTTAATTATGGTTCTTGTTTCTCTATATTTTGTGTGTACATGTACCTATATATAAATTCTGACTTCTCAGAATTGTGAAACACACGCATTCATTTAAATAAAATTACCTTCATAATTTCCTTCATTCCATAGCAGAAACTATTTCATAAATTTACACTGAAACTACCCTCTGGTTGTAACATTTGTTTCTTAAATGTACTTTTTTTGCTAGTTTTCACAGATATGGCTTAAACTAGTCCCAGACGAATGTTTGAGATGTCTCAAAGTAACTTGAACTGACATTTTTTTAAAACAGTGCCATCATTTTGGCTAAAGATGCACACCAGTAATGTATTTCCTTTGACGGCATGTTTAAAAAAAAAAAAATACATTCTAATTTAACTAAGGCCTAATCCAAGCCCCGTCTGTGAAACCAGCCCTTGAATAGTTTTTTATATTATAAATTCTAACGTCAGTTATCCTTGAATGTGTGCTTATCAAATCTTTGAAATTCAAAGACAATGTACTGGACATACCTTTTCTATCGGGCTTTGTGCATCTTTTCACGAGCCTGATGGAGTCCTTGACGAACTGCCTGCTAGGCTCCACAAACTGCATGACCTGATCCATCCTGATGTGATGCTGAACACAGAACAGAACATTAACTTCACAGAAAAAGACACGAAACAAATCACATCTCACATAAACCACTTACCTATTCTACACTATAACTTAACATTAATTTCGATAACGTATGAATTGATTGGAACCCTCCGCCCGAAACCCAAGCACAGGAATCATGTCAAGAGCTAGTTTCTAAAATGTCTCCTCTGAAGGAAGCAGCTGTTACATTCCTGACTTAGTTAACTTACCACAAGTCTTTAATAACGAATTCGACTAACGTTACTAATCTACAGTTTGACTTCTTAGCACTGTTAGCCTGAACGCTGCCCACGTTATACTGGATAAGAAACAGCTGTAAATGTTTATGTAATCGTGATCTATAAAATCATTAGAACATATTCAACCAAAAGCGAAGTACTTTTTAACTAAGGTTATGAAAGTGTTCGTATGTGTGTGATCAGTCAGAAATTGTTTACCCTGAAACTCGCCGATCAAAACAGACACGTCGTGAGTAAACTGTATAACCTTATTTAAAGCTAAATTCTTTACTTAATACCAGTGTAGATGTCTAAAAACGCAAAGTAGACAAAAATAAACTTACCTGTGTTGGCAAATCAAAGGAATAAGCAGTGGCTCAGCTGGATGTAACAACCTAACTCGGCTGTGTCTTACGCCACGTAGATTTAACTGCGGAAAGACTGACGCAGCGTTCAGAGCGACGCATGCGCACTAGCTCACAACTCCTGCGCTCAATGACGTTCTCACTGCCATCTAGCGACTGGAGTTTAGAGCGCAGCGACTTGTCCACATCATCATTGTCATCTATCTATCGGTCTCTGTCTGTGTCGTGAGGGTTGCTGGCATATATAGCTATACATGAAGCGAATTTGCGCGGTTTTTCTACATAGTTTACATTTTCATTTGCTGAGGTTCACTTTTTTTTCATTACTAATACATTATTAAAATCAATTAGATAGAGATATAGGCTTCTTGGCAGTGGTGGAGGAAGTACTGAATACTTAAGTAAAAGTACAAATAACCAGAGCCATATTTACTTAAGTAAAATTAAAAGTAGTACAACGACAATCCTACTTAAGTAAAAGTAAAATAGTACTTGATTTTAAATGTACTTTTAGTATTAAAAGTAAAAGTACTTGTATAACAACTTATTCTCTTAATGTCTATATTCTAATAATTAAAAAGAAGAAAACAGTTTGGGTAGTGGTGCTTTAACTAAGTTAGTTTTGGGGTAATGTAGGCTAATTGTGCCTATCATCTGCTGCCAAGTTTACATTCTGACTCACAATATCAGGTGATCTGCAGAGTTAAATATCAATATTCAGAAGTAACATTTTCATCAGCTTTGATGTATTCATAAGCTTCATATTTATGAGGATTAATCTTAAATATAGGATATGCTTCAGCTTTCCTTTTATATTCTTAAATCAATAAATTCAATTAGAATAATGCTATATGGTTGTTAAATTAAATAATTTACACTGACAAATTACAACTGCATTAAATAATGTTATGAGATTGTTTTAACTATATATTTTTAATCCAATAAGAAACGTTGGAAAGAATGTTTAAACTAGGGCCGGGACTTTAACGCGTTAATTAAGATTAATTAATTACGTGACTTTAACGCGTTAATTAATTACGCAAAAAAAATAAAAAATTTAACCGCATTTATTTTTGCACCGCGGAACGTTTTTCAATAAATCAGTTTCGACGGACCGATTTTACTGGAACACCAACTAGCGCTCCGGAGTCACGACAACAACATGGGTGCGTCTCAATCAGCTCCCTAGTTCAGTAGTCAGGGCACTGATCAGGGAGTCAGCCAATTGACTTATGTCTTGATCAGTGCCCCGACTAGGGAACTAGGGAGCTGATTGAGACGCAGGGCATGAGTGAACATGAACGAAGAAGCTGATGAGACTGCTTTGCTTGGCCCCGTGGATGGGAAATTTTGTTTTAAAAAACGAAAGCATGGAAGCGTCGTCAAGAGCAGGGTTGTGTGCAAGCTATACAACAAGGAGTTAGCGTATCACCGCAGCACATCGAGCCTCAAATATCACAAATATGCTTTTGCTAAACTTAATGGCAAACATTGCGCTGGTCTGCTGGACTGAAATAAATAAACAATATTTTGTTGATTAAGCTTATGTATTCAGTCATTATTCAATGGTATACTAAAAATACATGTGAAAAATTACTTCTCATTGTTCTCAGGTCAAATATTTATATGCGATTAAAATGCGATTAATTTCGATTAATTAATTACAAAGCCTCTAATTAATTAGATTAATTTTTTTAATCGAGTCCCGGCCCTAGTTTAAACATGAAACTAAACTACCAGTAAGTGGCGGCAGGTCTTAATGAGTGAATCATTGAGTCGGTTCGTTCAAACGGCTGATTCGTTCATAAATGAGGCAGTCGTTTAGGAACAGGTCGTTGAATCTTTGATTCAACCGATTTATTCAAACGCTGAATCATTCATTATCACTATTGCTGTGAGATGCGTTGTGGTTCTAATGTTGAAACATGATCTGATCTTGGGAATATTTTGGCATCTGTTATTGAACAAAAGCAGTTTATATTGCATCTAAAATGTAAGTGACTAATTTTAATTAATTCTTTATGGAACTGTCATGAAATCAGTGTCACATTGTCATGGTATTCAGGAAAACAGCACTCTTGGTCGAGTCATGTGATGTTTTTTAACTGTATTATACGTTATGAAATATAAAAACCTTCACATTTTGAATATTTACTGCAGTATTTACTGAGTTTCTCTGTACGAGTGGCGTTGGTTTGTTTCCATTTCTCCTCGAGAGGCAGCGATTGTCAACAGCGCAACCATCAGTTCATACATTAGTCTATTATTATGCATTAATTATCCGAACAAACCTTAATCTCAAGCCCTGAAACTGATCAGAAAATGTAACGAAACGTTGTAGAAATGTAGTGGAGTAGAAAGTAAAATATTTGCTGCAAATTGTAACGAAGTAAAAGTAAAAAGTATGCACTATTGATTCTACTTAAGTAAAGTACAACAAATACGTGAAAAATTTACTTAAGTAAAGTAATGAAGTATTTGTACTTCTTTACTTTCCACCACTGCTTCTTGGTCCGGCACTAATAGGAACTGAACAGGTTCATTTTTAAAACCATCGCTCATTGTTAGTTAATAATAATGTTAACTTATTGGATACCTTACTGTAAAGTGATAAAGTGTTACCAAATAATCTCTTCTTTAGAATTGCAAGGCTTAAAGGTGCAGTGTGTTGTATTTATGAGGATCTATTGACAGAAATGCAATATAATATACATAACTATGTTTCCAGGGGTGTATAAAGACCTTACATAATGAACCGTTATGTTTTTATTACCTTAGAATGAGCCATTAATATCTACATATACGCCGCAGGTCCCCTTACAGTGAATTCGCCTTTTTGCGCCGCCATGTTTCTACATTAGCCCTAAACGGACAAACTGCTCTACAGTGCGCTAGCTACTCTGCTCTCTTTCCGACAACAACATTTTTGTCCTGTGTCGGCCACCGTAGCTTCTCTGTGTGCTTCAAAAGGGAGGGGTGAGTGGTGGGCAGTTGCAATTGACAACCTCACCACTAGATGCCGCTTAAATTCACACCCTGCACCTTTAAGTTTACAAAGCTCCAAAGGCGACTTGGTTATGAAAATCATTAGATGGAGGAAAAATTATATTTCACAGCTTTTTCATTTGCCCACAAAAAAATTCTTATGTGTAGCATCTAAAGGGATATGGTGATGGAAAAAATATATGAGATGAGGCCGAGGGGGGAAATTATATATAAATGATTTTGTGTTCCACCGAGAAACTCACTTGAAAACCTTTTTAGTTCTATGGAACCCTTGAAAGGACATGTTGGAAAAATATGGAAATTTATCAACTGGCTTCTAGAGACAGGCTCCAAAAGGGAGTCAAATCTATATCCTGTATCTACAGCCTGGTACAAAAAGTGGTTTTGGTCTATACAGCTAATTGTGCCCTTCATGACAACTGTTAGAGGGTGAACTTTTTATAAGTCATCCATTAAAATTATATTTTAAGCCTGAAAGTTCTGCATAATTAAGGGAATGGCCACTTGAGCAATAGCTGGATGGGTAGAAGTGGACAAAGTACACAACTTTATTACTTGAGTAAAAGTAACAGTACTACTGGTCAAATATTACTCTGTTACAAGTGAAAGTTCTAAAAACTGATTTTTACTTTAGTAAAAGTACAGAAGTATTTGTTTTCAAAAGTACTTAAGTATCAAAAGTAAATTTCCTGTTTTATGTCAACGCATTATTTTATTATTGTTGTATAAATAAACACTATGCCATCATGATGGTTTAAGCCAGTCAGTGATGCTCCATCAGACATACTAGCATACGACTAACTTAAGCTAATTTAAATACTTGTATAAGTTACAAAGCCCTTTACAAAGCTGCTGTCACTTTAAGGCAGAATGCACGGATCCAATACACTGATACACATCTGATATTCTCCAACTGTTTACCTTCACATAATGCATAATCAACTTTGTTTATGTGAATACTCGCCAAAATGAACATTTTGACACCCGTCTTCTTCCATTTTGCTTTAAACTATAAATCAGAGCTCAAAAAATGCTGTGAAATCATTGAACTTCACGTGACCCTACAAGAGTGATTCCTTGTTAGAAACCCAAACACATTTTAAAGAAGAAAAAATCATCCACTGACTTTCAGAGCTGCCACAGAAACGACTTTTAACTTTGAGGACCTTGATAGAAATGTAGTGGAGTAAAAAGTACAATATTTGTCTTTCAAATGTAGTGAAGTTAATATCATAAGTTTCCAGAAAAAATAATACTCAAGTAAAGTACAGAAACTCAAGTGTACTCAAGTGTACTTAAGTACAGTACTCAAGTAAATGTACTTAGTTACTGTCCACCTCTGGGTTTCAGTAACTAGGCACCTAAGCTACACCCACATCCCGCCTCTTTACCCATTTTTAATTATCCGGCAGTGACACCCTGCCAAAATGGCAACAGCCGACTTTAGGCTTCAAAAATGCTGTTCAAAAACCTACAGTGACGTCACGGACACTAGGTCCATATTTTTTACAGTCTATGGAAAAAACATATCACTGCGTCCGAAATCGCATACTGTCTATAGGTACTTTCTACATTTGAATTTGACTTCGCTCTATATAGTATGAATATAGGTAGTAGTATGAATAAAATTCAGGCTAGTCTACATCCGCCATTCACTTCTGTGTCAAGTGTAGCCTACGCCTTAAAAGGCTGATTTATACTTCAGTGTCGGACCTGCGCCGTAGCCTCTACGCCATGCAGCTATGCGTCGATTTTCATTTATACTTCTGCGTCCTTGTCTGCGTTGACGTGCATTACATTTACATTTACATTTAATCATTTAGCAGACGCTTTTATCCAAAGCGACTTACAAAAAAGGGGAGAGCATAGAAGCAACGAAACAAATAAGGCCAACAACCTGTAAGAGCTGTAAGAAGTCTCAATTAATTAGCACAGTACACAAATTATTATTTTATTTTTTTATAGCCATCTACAATAGCCACCTACAACAAAAACTCACATACGCAAAATACAAAACACTGGATTTTGATAGCCATGATAACAACCCATTAGGACTAAGGCTGTTTCCCCATCTGTTGTCGTTAATGCAGATTCAGTGGCCCAATGGGTTGGTTTTGTATTCTAGCTAAACGCGTAGCAATAGCCATCTACAACAAAAACTCACGTACGCAAAATACAGAACACTGGATTATGATAGCTATGATAACTATGTAACACACCCGCCTGAAGGCACAAATCCGGAAAAACTGCACAAAAACGTGCAGTTACACATGCAGAGGAAGCATGTGTACCCCTGAGAGAAGGGTTCTGGCTGACCAATCACAGCGTGGAATTGACATGTTGTTACATTTTGAGAGGGAACAAAAGCCCAATTTATATTTCTGCGTTGAGTGTATGCCATAGTAATGCTATAGGCTACACGTGCTACACACAGCTGACGTAGCTACGGCGTACACCCGACGCAGAAGTATAAATTGTGCTTTTTATTTCTTATTATATTTTTTTCCACCACCATGTCTCTTAAGGGGCTCCTTACTAAGGAATACCATGTGTCGAGATATCAGAAAGGCAAATATTCTGTGAAAGTTCATTAACTGAGGATATTAATACAACTCTTCAGCAAAAAAAAACAAATACACATTCATAAAATATAAGGATTTAATAGACCAAAATACATTTAAATTCATAACATGTCTATTGAAATTATAACAGCACAGCCAAGGGCATTAAAAAAGAGCATTCAGTGTACAGTATAAAACAGTTCTGATTCAGACATGCATTGTATGAATACTACAGTTTCCATTATCTATGACATTAGTACAAAAGCTTTCATTTCCGCCCATATAACAGTGTCAGAGAAGAGTGCTTTATCAGTCCCATGTAATGCTGAGCATCTGACAGCTGAGTTCCCAGAGTTTCTGAGCCATTTCATCATCTGAAGCTTCTCTTGAACACTGTGCTGGAGCACAGTCACTGGAAACAAAGATCCTCAGGTTTAGTCATCATTAATACACAGATTAGAATAATATCTTAACCTAAACACATTGTATTATCTTAAAATCCAAATAAAGCAAATGAAAATGCATATCGGGACGTGGAAATAGAATTGTGCAGTTAATTTTCCATAATTCTGCCCTGTACCTGTAATATCCTCCACTCTCTTTGTCCAGCTCCGGCTCCACAGCGCAGTAAATGGTGGTCTGAGCCCCCTGAATAGTGGTCTTGGTGAAGGGGCTGAAGACCTTGAGTGCGATCTGCACAGGCTTGCTGAGGTTCCTAAACAGCTCTGACTGCACCACACCAGGATGGAGGGAGTACACAGTCACACCACTGCCTAAGAACATGACCATAATATTATCAGAGTTAACAGCCACACCTGCGTAAAACAACTAAACCAATAAAAAACAGCCGAGAAGTGTTTCGCTGCAGCCCGCGGTGGATGCCAAGCACTGTGTTTTTTCCGCAGGTTGTTTTCTATGTACGCAGGTTGAAGCGACCTCAGTTATGTGATATATAGACCCAGGAATGTGAATTTAAGCAGGCAACCTTGGCAAAAGAACACACATTTTACCCCCTAAACGCCTTTTTTTCCGGAGAACCCCCCGAGAAGCTATTGTTTTGGGCTAGTAGTTGGCGGGTTTTGTTGTAAAAATTTGGCAACCCCGTCTGCACGCACGATGGAATAAATGATCTTTGCCGGTGTTGTTAAAAAAATAATTTAATGATACACAGTTACTTACCAACATGATCATCGTTTTAGAGAGAAATAGTGAAGGTGAATGCATATACAAACAAGCTCTCCGTTTAGGACTGAACAAATTCAACCCAACGCCTTTGATGACATGGATGATTACGTTACTGTTTATCATCTGTCCATCATCGTCTAAAGCCCGCCCTGACAATTTCACTGGTCATAATTACTCCTCTATGGATCAAGTCCAGACCGAACTGCCCAAGCTCAAATGTTGTGGGCGGGGCTGAGTTCGGCTGGCATCCAGGATAGGTACTGCTACAACTAGGAACATAATTGTTTTAATATAAATAAGTATTGGATTAAATTCTTTGTTACTAAAGAGAAATTCACAGAAAATTGTGGTGATACCATGGTAAAATGATGATATCAAATATCACAGTACATTAACACGACACTGTTTGTTAACTAAAAACGGAAAACTTGTGTATTTTGCCCATTCATGTACACAAAAATGGCGTTTTGGGGTTCTGAAGATGCAAACTTTTGAAAATGGGTTTCAAATTAAAAGTTTTTTTGTTTCCCTATAAAGTACACGTATGCAAATTTGTTAAACGGTGACGTCATGTGCATGCATCTTTTGCAAGCGGCAACCTCCCCCAGTTTCTGTTGAAGCTAATACAGAAGTAACTTAAACTGCAAATACCCGAATGGCCACTAGGGACAGAATCTCACTGACCCCCATGTTAAATAATGACTTTGTTTGTGTGTGTGATGTAGTTTTGACTCTTTTACACATTTCATAAGCTCAAATTTTCAGCTGGACAAAATACCATCATATGTAGCCTATGCACATACAACAAGCACATCGTTTTGGATGTTCGGTAAGTTCCATCACGAAATATACATAACAAAAGCTGACCAATCCGGTTGTGAACATATCCCTATGCATTTAGGTTCTGAGTTAAAATGTCACTTTGTGAACGCTAAGAGGACCAGGGCCTAATGTGGGCTTTTTTTTGGTGGTCCGGACCAAACGAGACAAGCGAATCGAACTACAAGTGTGAACTATTAGAGAAATCACATCAAAGTTTGTTTTAATCAAACCAAATGCCAAGTGAGAGCACCACCAATGTCACGTTGTTGTACTCACATGAATACCAAGATAAACAAGAATGTGTTTTTGTTCTTAAGGATCATGTTTAGTCTAGCATTGATAGCCTTGCTATGAAGGTCACATACCCTGCAGTCTTTTAGCCAAGGAGCGTGTGCAGAGGATGTTAGCTAGTTTGCTCTGGCCATAAGCCCTCCGTGGGGAGTAACCCTTCTCACTGTTTATGTCATCCAGATGGATGCTGCCCCATGTATGGGCCACAGAAGCCACGTTGATGATCCTGGAGGGGGTAGATTTCTTGAGGAGGTCCAGCAGAAGGTAGGTGAGCAGAAAATGTCCTGTTGGTAGTTTGAAGAAGATAAAAATAGTCAGGGGTTGTTTGACCTTTCATTGTCCCTCATGTCCGGTTGATGCCTCTGTGCTTTATTTGTCTAATACCAATAAATGCATGGAAGTGGATGTATATGAAAAGGATGTGTATATGTGAGTGTTTAGGTTCCAACAGGAAGCTTGGGCTGATAAACTATTAAACAGCACGCACTGTCAATTTAGAGGGTCACTACTCTACATTAGTAGGAAGTCTGAGACTTCCTGTGTGAAACAAGGATGCTTTGTACATAGGGGCAGTCTATAACCAAACACAGTTTGTGCTTAATTTGAAAGAAGTCACTTTTATTGACTAAATTACTTTAAAAAATAAAGAGTAACTGTATGGATTCGAAACAGGAAATCCAATTTCACTAATAGTCTGATTTTTTATGTATGTTTGTATGTATGTATCTTATGTTTACATCTACAAAAAATTATAATCATTTAAAATTGCTGGAGATATCTGTAAAATTCAAAACACATCGATTTGTATTACATGCCCACTTACAAGTGTTCAAGGGTCAGGAGTCAGTACTTTTTTAAAGAAATGAATACTTTTATTCATAGTATTCATTAAATTGATTTTTTTTTTTTTTAAATACACTGAAGGCATTTATATTTAAAATAATTTGTGTTCTTGTGAACTTTCTATTCATCAAAGAATCCTGAAAAAAAGTTTCCACAAAAATATGAAGCAGTTGTAACAGTTTTGTTTCAGAAACAGAAATGTTTCTTGAGCAGCAAATTAGCATATGATTATAATTTTACAGAAATAAATTACATTCTAAAATATGCTTAAATAGAAAACCTTAAAATCTAGTATTTTACAATAAAACTGTTTTTACTTTACTTTTGATCAGAAATGCCTTTTATACTTCTTTCAAAAACCGTTACAATGCTTTATTACCTTATTAATGGCAGCAAAGTTAGTTTTTCATGAAATGTACACAATTTCAGATGTAATTTTGGTTTATGGCCATGATATTACTAAAGTCTAATTTGAAGGAAAATGAAAAGAAAAAAATCCTCCCGTCAACATCCTGCCCAAACTCCCTGTTTGAAAAAGAAAAACCAAAAATAATATTCATCACAGGTTAGGTCATCTGTGTTGGTATAACCTTTTTACTGTTTCCTTGTTCCTGCTCTTGGTTTGTCTCCTTGGTTTCTGATTGACTAGCTTAACTCAGATGATTGATTCATTTGCTCTATTTAAGCTGTGTTTTGTTCAGTTCTCAGTCCGTTCTTGTCCGTGTGTTTAATGGCTGTTTTTTGTTCCTGTTAATAAGTTATTTGTGAGCAATCCTGAGTACTTTATTATCTTCAAATGTTGTTATTAAATCTGTACTGCTGCACTCTTTTTAATTCACCTGCTGCAACCCTCAATTCGTGACATTTGTACTATGAAGATATATGAAGCAAGTAAACACATAATGTAAAACATACTGTAAGATAAAGTCATTACCTAAATGGTTTACACCAAACTGCATCTCGAAGCCATCTGCCGTTTTGGAATATGGGCACATCATGATTCCAGCATTGTTGATTAGGATGTTAACTTGCTTTTCCTCTAAAATACCAAAATATAAATAAAGAATCTTAATAATGATATTAATTTCGTTGCTCCAAGGAAATAACATACATAACAATGCATTTAAAGTAATACTCCAATGTCTTACGCACCCTTGTTTATGAGTTCTGCAAATGCTCTGATGGATTTGGTTTCTGATAAATCAAGTTTTTTCACCACAATGTTTTGGTTTCCAGAATCCTCCATTAATTCTTCTCTGGCGGCCTGTGCTTTTTCCAGGTCTCGACAGGCCATGATGACTCGAGCCCCTGAGGACATCACATCATAGAGAAGCTGATAGGAATGTTCTTTCCAGTCCGAAACAGAGCGGCTATCCTTCATGGATCTGAAATCATTCTGTTTACATATTCCAGCAAACATCCTTGCTGTGAAATGTCCTTGCATAATAATTAATTTGGTGCTAAACTGGGATGTAAGGCTGATGAGCTAACACAATAGCTGTTTGCCTGGTAATTACTGTGCAGAACGTCTATTATACTATTCAGAGCAATTTGGCTGGCAAGCGTCAGAGTTTCTTTGTTGGAATTCAGCGGGTCCATGTGGGAAAGTGTACAGTTTTACATCTCTTTGGCAGATAGTATTGTAATCCTGTCGTTTATTTATCAGCATGCATTCAAAGCTTCCAGGAGCCTGTCGTTTATTATAAGATGAAATATTTGCTATTATAAATGCATCACATTTGACATTAGGACACTGAGTACAGTTTATAGATTCAGATTTAGCTGCTTTCATGCAATATTTTAAAGAGAATAAAATAGAATACAAATGGATCAAAAATATTTGTGTCAACTGCTACAATAGTGTACATACAGTGGGCTAGATTGCAATTATTCCAGCTAAACTCCCTATACCCCCTTTTAATTTGAGTCGCATTACACATGGCATGGTTTTGTCCCGTAACAGGTTGGCAGTGGATGCCGTTCACAGCATGTGCTGTGAACAGAACAAATCAATTTATTCTGAGCATTTTCCTTTTAAGGTCAAGACTGAGTTGAGATGTAGTATGTCCTGAAAACTAAAATGAGGTCTGTTAGTTCCTTACCTCGTCTGGCAAGGTCTCTCGCCGTCTCTTTGCCTATGCCTGTATTCGCTCCTGTGATTATGACTGTTTTATCATCAAGACGTACAGAAGACCGCCACTGACCACAGAAGAAATTTCTGGAATTGATTACAGAGGATATGTCTATATATATTTCATAGTGAATACCTAAAGTGAAGTAGTAGATATGAACGGGGCTCGTTGTCACACTTGTTACTCTAGTGTATTTTGTTGTATCGCTGTTATTACTAATTAAATTCAGTTAATTAGTTAAACTTAAATTTAGGAATTAAGTAAATGCACATTGTCAACAATTATAAGATCAATAACATGTTGTATACATTATACAAGATTCAACTCCTTTTTAAAAGTCGGTTTAATGTAATTGAAGTTTAAATGTCTTAAACATCCAAGTTGCTTGTACTTAAAAATGTAAGGGCTTTTCCTACAGTGAAATTCACAAAACAGAAAAATATAACTTTCTGAAATATCAGACAATTTTTTTGACCAAATATTTAACATAAATTTAGCTTATTTTAAGGTTTGAAGTTGTTTGAAACCAACATAAAAACTAACTTTTAAAACACATTTGTAACTTGGTTAATGACTCACAATCTAGTAGATGCTGACTGAGATGAAGCAATTATGACAACTATAGCCCCATTCTCCTGTATTTAAATTATATCAGCTGGTATGATCCAAAAATGTATGGTATGGTAAAGTAGTTAAATAGTACAGGCATAGTAATGGGCATTTTTGTTTTTGAGGAGATTTTGTTTTTTTTTTAATGCTGTTTAAGAACATTGTTGGATCACATGTATCCAGTTATGAACATTCTGGTGAAAAAAAAAGTTGTACCAATAAAGTTTTACAGACTTGCTTACCTTATTGAGTGCATTGTTCCAATATTGCCTGGCTCCCCTCAGCAGACAGTAGTGCTCTACTCTAGCGTCCGGTGTAATTTATGAATGAGATATTACTATGCGGTCCGTGTCCAAGCCCCTCCCGTCCAGAGCTCTGTCCTCTGGCCAATGAAACGCCTCTGAGATCAATATACGTTCATCCAGCCACCGCTCGCAGGAATGCGCTCGCTGTGATGGCCTTGAACTCCAAGGCAGCTTTGTTGAATTGAATCTCTTTTGCAAGGTTGGACATTCCGCTACACGTCACCAGAACAGACAATACAATTACGTCACCCACTTAAAAATGAGCTAAATTGTGCAAATGCCGTGACCGCGTGTGTCCACTAGATGTCCGTCTAATGTTTCTCTGCGAATTATTTACAGCACACTGAACAGTGAACACCGTCTTACCTCAGAGAAGTAATGTAACTTCGATGCTTTAAATGGTAAATCGTTAAGTGAACATTAACATTCACATTTTTTAACCTTTTTTCCGTTTGTCAACCCTTAAGCCTACTTAAAGGGATAGTTCACCCAAAAAAAGAAAATTCTGCCATTTACCTATCCTCATGTTATTCTAAACCTGTATGGAGTTTCTTTCTTCTGTTGAACACAAAAGGAGGTATTTTAATGAATTTTTGTAACCAGACAGTAACTGAAGACATCCATTGACTTCCATATGTTCCTATTATGGAAAGCAATGGCTACAGTCAACTGTCTTGTTAAAGACATTCTTCAAAAAAAAAAAAACTTTGTGTGTGTGTGTGTGTGTGTGTGTGTGTGTGTGTGTGTGTGTGTGTGTGTGTGTGTGTGTGTGTGTGTGTGTGTGTGTGTGTGTGTGTGTGTGTGTGTGTGTGTGTGTGTGTGTGTGTGTGTGTGTGTGTGTGTGTGTGTGTGTGTTCAACAACATTTGGTGCTTGTGTTTGGGTGAACTACCCCACTAATGTTAGTTTTACTTATATCCCCTTTGGATACATCCCAAGACATTTTTTCTACCCCATTAACACAATGATATTTTAAAGTATTATTTAGCTTTCATATTTATTTCTACTGTGTCCAAGCAAAGTATTTTGTTACATGTTCTGCACCATGGGATATTTTGTTTTCAAATTACAATAAACTGACTTTAGCCATTACTAGCTACAATAAAGTTACACAGCATGTTTCAATAATCGCATACCTGAAAAATCCAGCATAAACTAGCATGAATCCCATGTTGGTCCAGGCTGGTTTACAGCGGATTGTGCCTCTATGTTGAGACTGTCTTAAGAACCAGTTTGACCAAGTTTTAAACTTTCAAATGTCAATACTCCTTGTATCTCTGAATCAATACTACCCAAAATAAAGTATCACTACATTAGAATAACACATGAATACAGAGAGGGCTCGATAGGTTGCTGTTGAATGGCATTCGTATGAAATAAGGCTGTTTTGGAAGTCATATCTTCTCATTTCCAACGAATCCCCAGCAGATGGCAGCTGACAGCCCACAGTCTCCTCGCAGTGTCATCGTCATCAGCAGCCCTGGAGCACGGGGCCATGGCACAGTTACTGTGAGAGATCATGAGAGAAACTATTTTACTAAACAGTAGCACGAGGAAGCTTAGAGCAGTTAATTTGATTACTGCCAAATTTCGCATCACTAGTGCAAAATAAAAAGCATGTTGTTAATATGAACAATGGTGCTTGCTTATTGGAACGGATGATCATTGAGGTTATTATTTTATGTGTGCAACAGTTAGCACCAGCTACTGTACTCTAGTTCTGACAAACCTGTAGTAGGTTCCAGTGGGCAGGTCAGGAGTAACGGCACAGTACAGCGTGGTATATGCGCCCTCTGCAGGGGTTTTTATCAGGAAACCAAACGTCTTCACAAAGACCTGTTGAGACTTCTTCAGATGCCTGATGATCTCTGTCTTCACTAGACCTGGATCCACAGCATAAACACTCACTCCCATCTCTGTCACAGAAGCAGAGCTGAACATTACTCTACATGAGCAGCAGTTAGAAGAATGAAAAGCTAATCTCGCTTTATTTTCACAAAGTGTGCAAGAACACTCTTATATTGACTAAATGAAGAATTGTTTTTGGTAAAACATGGGACAGTCATGTTAGGATAGCATACGGATGAATTAGCAACACATTATATGGAAGGTTTGCCCATCTCCATCTGACACATGATCGCCTTAAAGGGGCAGTTCACCTAAAAATGAAGATTCAGTCATCCTTTAGTCACACTTGTGTCCTTTTCCATGTACTCTGAAAGTAAAAGGGGAACATTTGACATCTGGGACACTCCAATGCACCATTTACACAGAACCTGTTTTTGTGTTTAAAATATGAGATGGAAAGCAGTGGACTGTGTTTATATCACAATTCAGACTTTGCAATTGCGAGTTTATATCTTACAATTCTGAGAATAATTTGTTCTCGGAATTTAAACGTAATAAACCATAATTGTATAAATTTTTCTCAAAATTGTGAGCTTTAATAAATTGCAGGAAAAAAAACGTAGTGTGGTCTGTGCAAAAAAAAAGTGTGAGATAAGAAAAAACACAAGGTTTAGAGTTTTTGAAGAAGCAAACATGGACTGAGAAATCAAAATTTCCTTGAGCTTTTGACATATTAAGAGGTCATCATACTTTTAGAATATCCTGTAAGTTTCAGAACTGAAAACTTCCTTGTTAGTCCAAAAAGCTTTTATTGTAACCAAGCCCGGATGCCAGCCGATCTCAGCCCCACCCACAACATTTGAGCTTGGGCAGTTTGGTCTGGACTTGATCCATAGAGGAGTAATTTTGCCCAAACAGAAACTGGTCGGACCAATGAAATTGTCAGGGCGGGCTTTAGACGATGATGGACAGATGATAAACAGTAACATAATCATCCATGTCATCAAAGGTGCTTGGTTAAATTTGTTCTAATCCTAAACGGAGAACTTTTTTGCATAAGCATTCGTCTTCAGTGTTCCTCACAGAAATGATGATCATGTTGGTAAGTAACTGTGCATCATGAAATTCTTTTTTTTACAACACCGGCAAAGATCGTTTATTCCAGCGTGCGTGCAGACAGGGTTGCCAAGTTTGTACATCAAAACCATAGACTGTAAAAAAATATGGACGTAGTGTCCGTGACGTCACCCATAGGATTCTGATAAGCCGTTCTGAAGCTTAAAGTATGGCCGAGCTGGGCGTTGCCATAGACAGTAAAAGAAATGGACCGAGCGATCCCATTGACGTCAACGGCGAAATAATGAAGTCAACCTAGGGGCACTCACTTCCTGATGGCTGAGTGAACTGCGCAGGCTCAGACTGAGCTTGAGGACGTAGATGTGACGTGAGCCTCCTGTCTGACAGCTGTAGGTCTTCTAGTAGATGTGGAAAGTGAAAGCTGAATCACGTTGTTTAAATATTTTCTCCCGTTGCTTTTGGCTCACTATGGGCTTCTCCCCATTCTTCCCCCTTGACTTTATCAGACTTTATGTCTCCACGTCCCCCCCGACTGTCTCATAGACAGTAAGAGATTGCCTGCGAGCGTCTCCTCAGGTCTATACAGTAATTTCTCAACTGTGCGACAGAGTCGCGTTGGTTATGACGCAATCGTTAGCCTATTTTTACAAAAACAGCTTCTGCGGGGCGATAGTGTAAGATACAAGGTAACGGAGCCTTTTATGCATTGTCGTGTTTCTTTAGAAATAAACAATGGACAAATGGAGTCTTTAAACGTCTCAGATGTAAAGTTATTCACTGTCAAAGTGACTCAAAAATGAATGGGAGTCAATGGGATGCTAACAGCAGGTGATGGCTTGGTTAGCAATGGCACCCCTAGGGGTGGAACGCTTTCCGAGCGCTAGATTACCCCCCTGGGCGTTGCCATCTTGTGAGCGAGTCAACGCGCGTCACTCCCGGATAACAGAAAATGGGCAAAAAGGCGGGATGTGTGCGGAGCTGAGGTGACGCAATGACTATAGACGGCGGATAAATGGCTATCCACTTGAAAACCACGCCCTTAATTATGCAGAACCTTAAGGCTTAATATAACGAAAACGAATGAGTTATAAAAAAATTCACCCCCCTCAGAGTTGTCATGAAGATCAAAATTAGCCTTATAAGCCAAAACCACAATTTGTACCAGGCTGTAAACATGTTTTTTTTCTGCTTTAAAGTTGAGAATTTTAAAGGGGGGGTGAAATGCTGTTTCATGCATACTGATCTTTTTACACTGTTAAAGACTTGGAATCCCATACTAAACATACACAAAGTTTCAAAAGTTAAGGTGGACGTTTGATGGGAGTATTTCTTTGTCAAAAATACTACTTCCGGTTAGTCATAAGTATCATGCGTCCCCTTGACGTTAATGGGGGCGGAATTTCCTTGTATGGGCCTTACGGACAATTCTACAGGAAGAGCGTGAGAGAGAGAGAGAGAGAGGGAGAGAGAGAGAGAGAGAGGGAGAGAGCGAAAGTAACAGGCTACGCCCATCAAAGCGCTGGCTTGTAGGATGCTGGACAGGTGATGTGCACATAACAATGTCACCAAAAAAGTGCGTTTTTGGTTGCTAGACCAAGACAGTCCTGCACAGATTCCCCCAAAACCCCGCGTTAAGGCAACAGTGGATGTAATTTGCTTTTCCGGATCAGCAACTGAGTTGCGCGAATGTTTATATATGTTCGCTGCATTTCGGTGCCGACTGTTTCATAAACAAGGCCCAGCTTGACGCCAGCTTTTTCCCAATCGCCTAATGCTGAATGATGGAGCAGTCCCAACGTTAGAAGGGTGAGTGAGACTGCTTCAAATGTCTGTGTTTTTTTTAGTCCGCTTACTGTCTACACAAACCACGCGTAAACACACAAACACACGTGCACAACTGCACTTCCCACATGTACACCTTCAAAGACAAAAATACGACGATATAATTCAAGTATAAATATGTAAATAACACAAGCCGCTAAGCATATTATATAGTTAGTGTATAACTTGTACCACATACAGACGTCCTGCTCTAGTCGTTTTTGCTGCTGCTCCTGTTCAACTGCAGCCTCTGGGTCTGATTCCGGATCATAGATGTATGGCTGTATCTGATTAAAAGCCATATTTTTATTTTGAATAAAGTTTTTTTCCCGCGACGCACTCGACTCAACATAGCAGCAGCGAGCACACGTCATTATTTAGCTCCGCTCACACAACACGCCCCCACCCGCTCGACTTTTTTCGGAAAGACTCGGAAAAGCGCATCTTTCTTATATAATTATTAAAAAAATAAAGACTTTTCGGAGATATGCAGGATGCAATGCTACTCTATAGGTACTCAAGATTGACATGACACTGACTGAAACTGAGTGTTTCACCCCCCCTTTAACATGGGGCTCAATGAGATTCTGCTTCTTTCTGGAGCCTGCCTCTAGTGGCCAGTTAAGGAATTACAGTTTACATTACTTCCGTATTGGCTTCAAGAGAGATCGCGGGAGGTTGCCGCTTGATCAAAACCCACCAACTACTAGCCCAAAACAATAGCTTCTCGGGGGGCATTTGGGGGGTAAAATGTGTGTTATTTTGGCAAGGGTGCCTGCTAAAATTCCCATTCCTGGGTCTATACATCACATAACTGAGGCCGCTTCACTTCAACCCGCAGACATGGAAAACAACCCTTGGGAAAACCGCAGACTTGGCAACACAGTGCATTTGAGTTCTGTTGACGTTTGACAACTAATATAATGCGTCACTCCGTTGCTCTGATTGGTTGTAGGTCTATCCATTTGAGTTCTTTCCTGGTTCGGTTGAAACACGCCCCATAATTACAGCCCAATGACGAAGTATCAGAGTCATATTCTGACTAGAATTAAGTATATGGATGTCAGGCTATCAAAGACCACCTCTGCAGATGAAAATCAACACCTACTTCATCATTGCAACTTTGGCCACGCCCACTGGCATGTTAGTGATATGACAAGGAGAAAAGAGGATCAGTGGACTAAAAATAACATTACCTTCCAAAGGATCCTAATGTAAGGAATGTTGTTTTTCTATATTTTATTAAACAATATGAATGTCTCAGTTAAGCACTATTTTGTATTCGGTACATTTCCCTGTGGATTCTTTGGTAAATCAGCCACAAATGCAGCACAGGCTTTGCAAACAGACTTTTACGATATGGACTCAACAGTAATGGGTCAGCATGTAAGTAACCGTGTTAATTCTAATGCCTAATCTGTGACCAGTGATTTCTGATATGATTCATGTTCAGTCAGATGTTCTTAGTCTATGTGTCAGTAAATTAAACCAGTGAGCAAACAGTCAACTTCACATTCTCTTAGTAAGAAAATAATCTGTTATTCAAACTGTGATTAAATTATTGAAAGCGATCAAAGAATGCTCCCTTTGCAATCGCCGGGGCTGTCAATTGAACAGCGTGAGCTTAGTGTTAAATTATACAATGCTCATCACTGCAACCTTTCATGCCACGATCTAAATATAATGCTACAGATCTAAACATAATGCTATAATCAACACTTTTCATGATTAGTTAATCAACACTTTTCATGATTAGATAATGATAGCTGTAATAGTAAAAACAAGTTAAAAGTTTGAGAGAGCTGTAACACTAAGCTATTTCATATGCAAAGATGTCAGCCAATCACAGCAGTGGGCGTGTACACTGAAGTCTCACAGCAGACACGCCCCTTAAAAACAGAGCGATCCAATCAGAGGGCTAAAATCAGGGTAGGAAAAATGCCTTTTATTTCTAAATTATGACACTATTTGATGTTTAAAAAAATCATAGTCGCATTATAAATATATTCCAGTCCCAGGAAATATTACAAAGCAATAACCCCTTTAAATGAACCTTTACTTGAGTGCCACGTTTTTAGAATGCCTATCATGCACAAGACATTACAAAAGAGACATCCAGTCTTGCATTGCATGTTTGTGCATTTTGGGGGCAGGGAGGGGCGTGTTTGCTTGGGTTTATTTCAAATATCAGCAGTGTTTACGGCACCTTTAAAACATTCTACATAAATGTTCTGTATGAACGGGCCCTTTAAATGCGTTTTCCTTTTTTTCAAATTCCTAAAATCATGTTTTTAGATTTCCCTTTCTATCCTTTGTTTTAAGCATGATCACCTGGCTTCTTACCTTCCACTCTTGCGGCGAGCTCTCGTGTGAAAAGTACGTTGGCCAGTTTGCTCTGTACGTAGGCCTTCACTGGATGATAGCTTTTCTCACTGTTCAGATCCTCAAAGTGGATCTTTCCCATGGGATGAACCAATGAAGAGACATTAATCACTCTAGAAGGAGCTGAATGCTTCAACAGATCCATTAGGAGGAACGTGAGAAAGAAATGTCCTGAAAAAGAAAAGGAGTCATACATCACATGTCAAGTGTGAACAATCTCTATAGATGCTAAACAACAAATAAGGATTCTTTGATATTGCTCGAAAGAATGAGAATGACCGGCGCACTTCATCATACCTAAATGATTGACTCCAAACTGTGTCTCAAAGCCGTCTGTTGTCGTGGAATATGGGCAGATTGCCACTCCAGCATTGTTAATCAGCAAATGTAGAGACTTTTCATCTTAAATAAAATAAAAGAACTATTTTTAAGATCAGATAAGAATTAAATATGATGCATAGCATATAAAAACATATACATTTAAAAAAAAAACTTTAAAAACTTTAATCATTACTCACTGCTGTAAATCAGTTCAGCAAAATCACAGATGGATTTTGTGTCGGCCAGGTCCAGTTTACAAACCACCACGATGGCGTTCTCCACGTCTCTGCTGATGTCACTGGCTGCCTCCTCAGCCTTCACCATGTCTCTGCAGGCCAGGATCACTCGTGCACCTCAGGATTGATGACATGCTTTGTTCCATTATTTGAAAAACTGGTACATTCTTTAGAGCATTTTCGGGGTGGGGGTTAGGATAGGATAGGATAGGATAGGATAGGATAGGATAGGATAGGATAGGATAGGATAGGATAGGATAGGATAGGATAGGATAGGATAGGATAGGATAGGATAGGATAGGATGGGATAGGATAGGATAGGATAGGATAGTAGTCTGGATAGGTCTAAATATCAGATCAAAGGGCTATGCAGTCAGATGTAATATCTTTCATTCGTGCCTCTAATATGAAATGAAGGTTTTATGTGTTTTTTCCACAGTGTCTCGATTTGGCCACAGTACCCACCCCGCTTTGCCAGGTCCTTCGCCGTTTCTTTCCCAATCCCGGAGTTTGCTCCAGTCACTATAGCAGTTTTTCCATCTAACCGAATATCAGATGACCAGCTTTTGGTGAAAAGCCCTCTGAAAATAATAAATACTTCTAATAATAAGTAATACTCTTGACATACAGATGTCAAATATTACTATTATGTTAAAAGGTAAAAATGAAATATGTTTATTTTAATATTGTATGCATATTTATAATAATTCCTTTAATACTACTACTAATAACAATAATAACATTTCTATTAATACAATAATAATAAATGCTAATATTTAAATACCTCTTAAGTTAATTATACTGATTGTTAAAAATAAACATTATTATTACTACTATTATTAGTTGCCAATATTTCGATATCTCTTCAGTTAATTAAACTGATTTTTTAAAAATAAAAGCATTATTATTATTATCAATAATAATAAATAAATTATAATAATATGATAAAATAATATTATGATACTATTATGAAAACTTATGATACTTCTCGTGTTTGTTTGCCTCTTCGAGTTTAATCACTTGCTGCATTCCTCAATTGAAAAAAGTCGCTTTAGATGAATGCGTCTGCTAAATGAATAAATGTAAATGTATTATCACTATTATGAATAATACAATTATATTTCAATGCTTATTAATCAAGTTAAGTATTGATTTATTAATCAAGTTAAGTACTGATTATTTAAAATAAGCACATTTTTATTAATCATTATGTTTCAGTATCTCTTAATCAATTTAATTACACTTATTTATGCAGTGATAATACAGGATTATATATATATATATATATATATATATATATATATATATATTCTAATTTCTGTTAAACAAAAGAAATTAATTAAAAAATAATAATCAAAAATAAGATATTTCAATATGTTCATTATACTGATTATTTACAATAAAAAATAAATACATTTATATTTATAATAAAATAATAATACAAAATCTCTCAATCACGTTAATTATGCAGATCAAATTAAAAAAGCAAAAAGCACCTTACCTTAACACATTCATTTTCTCAAACGTCTTATTACATGTGAACCAAGAAGGAAGATCTTTTCCAAAGCTTCTCATGATACTGTCATAATAAATGCTTGAGTGTAATTTGTACTTGAATAAGGAGGACAGAAAATCCCCTTTCTTTTTGGGGCCAGAACGAATTGATCATGTTTTGCATGCACAATAAATTCATTCGCTTTACATGCCGCATTCATTTGAAAGGCCACGCTGCTAAATGAAGCAGTGCATGTGACCTACTAGCTACACTAACTGAAGATATTCCAGGAAACTCTTACACCAAATGATCCCCGTCGGCAAAATGTTTTTAAAAAACGTTCCTTCCTTATATCACTAACAATATCTGTATTTTTTGTCAAAGCCACTGCTGTTTTATTTCACATTAACATGCTTAGGCAGTTGAGAGTGAACCTTAAAATGGCCCAAACCTACCCCCACACACCAATGCCAGTGAGTGAATGCCGTTCGATCTTAAATGGTGGGAAACTTGGTTCAGTTTTTCATCTTGAAAAAAATCAGGTAGTTTCCAGCCAAGCCAGAGGTGCACCTGTGTCCAAACCAGACCTGGGGGTTCTCCCATCACCTGATAGCACATGATCTGTTTGGACATGACTGTAACATATGAGGATCACTGACACCTTACCAGTGACCAAGGGGATATGGAATGATCCATGGCTCTTTTTCAGTGGACTTCCCCCAGATTCCCAATTCTCTGCAAATAATAGCTGCTGTCATATAATTAGCCAAAAAAATGCAATATTATTAATAAACGAGAGAAACATCCTAATAATAAAAAATAAATTATATTGATGTTAAACTAACCTGACCTACTATTAAACGGTTTCTATTGCACATCTTCCAGCCAATCAGAATCGAGCACCAATTGATATATATATATATATATATATATATATATATATATATATATATATATATATATATATATATATATATATATATATATATATATATATATATATATATATATATATATATATATATATATCTTCTTTTTTATATATTATTGTTCTATAGTTTGCTCATGGTCTATAGTGCTTCTGAACAATATTTACAGATTATATTTTGTAAAGTATTTACAAAAAAAATGGTAATTGTACTGAAAAATATATATTTTTGTCACAAAAATATCTTGCAAATAATATTGCAATAAATTGTTTTGACTTTAGAACAGTTACATATACATTCATTTCAATATCATTATTTCAGTCTTTAAAATGTTATGCTTTTACTATTTCGTCACATTTCTATTCTTATTACAATATCAGTCCACCAGATGGCAGGACAATTCAACATTCATTGTTAGTCACCAGTCACCAAAATGTGCCTGAAGGCTCCTTGAGCAGAACCACATTAAAACCAGTCATAACTTCCTGTTTTGGCAGACAGAACTCACAACAATTTCCATTGTTTGTTTCAGTTGCCATCCCAGAGTTGTGATTATCCCAATCACTGCTAAACATCCAGCAGCCTTTGGTGGAATTCTCACCTCATGTGGCTAAACACTGTATTTGTGACTATATGTTTGCATTGAGCTTTCGACAGCTGGTAGCGATTCACAGCTATTTATAAAGGCATTATGTCAACATTGGTTTTGCTTGAATACTGAGGCTTTACCACACATGTGGTTAGTGATGCACAAGCAATAAACATAGCTTATCTCTAAACCAAATAGCTTTCTCATACCATCACACTCATTTAAAGGAAAAAAATTGTTTCATACAAACAAGCTTTATTTACAGTAATGGGTGGAGAAAATCACTACTCCTCCTGTATCAGAACATAGATTTTTTTCAATCACCATATACATTAATGATTATGAATAATGTCCGTGATTATGTGTTCTGCTCCAGGCACAAAAATGGCACGATAAATAACAAAAAAATTATTAACATTTACAAAAAATTGTTTAAAAAAAAATATAAACACCACAAATCAACATCCCCTTTTCTCATTTCCATGTTACTAACTTAGTCTGAGATTTAACAACACCCTAAAACGGTTCTTGCCATGAGGTACGGGACGATAGCTCAGTTTCAGAAAAGGCCAAGAGAAAAGGACATTGAAAAACATCTAGCTTGTGTTGTGATGGCTACGTTTGTGCTTTCTCTGGCTGTATTATCATCATCTTTGGCCTGAGTTTAGCTTCTTGTCGCACCAAGCCACTCTTTATGTGAAAGTGAGACATTCTGGAATCAATGTTCATGACTTTTACTGTCCTCAGATCATTAGCACCCGCACCAGAGGAATCCTCTCAAAGCTGACAAGTACCTAATTTATATGATATAAATACGTAGGTCAACAAATGCATAGCATTTTTCATGAAATAGCACTCATACGGAGAACATTAATCAATAATAATAAACATTTTAAAAAGTCCATTCTAGTCCATTTGGAGATGTTTGCACCTCTTTTTTTTATTTTTGCCAGGACCAGTCGTTAGTCATTTCCTGTACGGGCAGGTGTTTTTCCACGTGTCCGTTTCTGCTCTTGGTCTGCGGTGTTGTGCTTGTGTTAGATTTGGGCTCACTTTGAAAGCTGTCTTCATTAGACTGTTCCTGAACCGGGCAGCTGAAGGGTTCGTCTGTCCCGCCGTTGCTGCCCAGCGACGTCTGACTGACGTAGACCACGATGACCTCACCGCTGAAGTTCATCACCTGCCCGCTGGAGATAAAAGTAGTGTTGTTGTTTCCTGTCACCTGACCTGACAAAAATAGGCAACGCATCAGAAAAAGTTGCAGAAATAGTATGCATGATTTCCATTAAATAAATAAGCATTCCTTTCCTGGAGACAAATGAACACCTGTGTTATTTTAGTACCATTGATATACTATTATAGCTTTTGTTCATATTTTGAATGGTTTGTTGTTGTAATTTTACTTAAATAAAACAAATTTTATTTAAAGGGATAGTTCAACCAAAAATGAAAATTTTATGTTAATCTGCTTACCCCCCAGGGTATCCAAGATGTAGGTGTGTTTGTTTCTTCAGTAGAACACAAATGAAGATTTTTAACTCCAACCGTTGCTCGTAGAATGCATGTCAATGGGATGTTTTTCTTTTAGAGCCACTATGAGATTAAAAAAACACATAGACATACGAATCCATATTAAACCATGTGGCGACACATTGATGTCTTAAGACATGAAAGGATCGGTTTGTGTGAGAAACACAAACAGTATTTATGGTATTTTTTTTATTCATAGCAGACAAATCTCATCTAATATTCCCAACACCATTACTTCCGCCGAAGAAGGTCAAAACCCAGCACAATCATAGATATATATATATAGAATCGTCATTAGTGCATGCGTGGATCTGTCTAATGAGGCATCTATGTACACATATCTATGATTGCGCTGTTGTTTTGACCATCTTCTGCGGAATGGCCGTAATGGCATTCTCGAATCTCATACTAGATGAAATTCGTCTGATATGAGGTAAAAAAAAAAAAAAATACCATAAATACTGTTTGGTTTTCGATGAAACAGATAGTGTCGCCACAGGGTTTAATATGGATTCGTATGTCAATGTGTTTTTTACTCTCATAGAAATACACCCCATTGACATGCATTATATGCGCAACGGTTGGAGTTAAAAATCTTCATTTGTGTTCTACTGAAGAAACAAACACACCTACATCTTGGATGCCCTGGGGGTAGGCAGATACACATCAAATTTAAATTTTTGGGTGAACTATCTCTTTAAGCTAGTTTCTCATTTCTCATTGGGGTTTCTTATAATATATTTTATTCTTAGTGCTATGAAATCAATTAATCACAATTAATCACATTTGACATAAAAGTTTGTAAATGTTTGAGTGTGTATGTATAGATAGGTATATATATATATATATATATATATATATATATATATATATATATATATATATATATATATATATATATATATAGTCACCTAAAGGATTATTAGGAACACCATACTAATACTGTGTTTGACCCACTTTATCCTTTAGAACTGACTTAATTATAGGTTAATTATAGGTGGCATTGATTCAACAAGGTGCTGAAAGCATTATGCAAGCCCGTATTGATAGGATAGCATCTTGCAGTTGATGGAGATTTGTGGGATGCACATCCAGGGCACGAAGCTCCCGTTCCACCACATCCCAAAGATGCTCTATTGGGTTGAGATCTGGTGACTGTGGGGACCATTTTAGTACAGTGAGCTCATTGTCCTCATTTTTGACATGGTGCATTATCCTGCTGAAAGTAGCCATCAGAGGATGGGTATATGGCGGTCATAAAGGGATGGACATGGTCAGAAACAATGCTCAGGTAGGCCGTGGCATTAAAACAATGCTCAATTGGCACTAAGGCCGGAGACACACTACAAGCGTGGTGTTTCTGCTGCGTGTCAGCCGCGGGGCAGCTGCCTGGCATTTTCTCTGTCATTGCACACCAGAAGCGTGTCTGACGCGGCGCTGCTGCTGCTATTAATGTACAGGGAAGCCCTATACTTCATGTTAAATATAAATATATTGCCTATTGATACAGTAAAGACAACATCAGCAGTAGCCTATTGGCCATTATACATATGGTACTGACGGCAAAATAGGCTACAGAATATTTCGTTCTGTATTGACAGGTTTAATATTTCAAAATCGATAATTATGTTGTTTTTTATTATTACAATTAGGCCTATATCTGCATTTATGTTAATCTACAGACTTTCAAACATTAAAATGTCATTTATTAATATGTATTTGTGTCAAAATGGCTTATAAACATGCTATTTTGCCTAGAAACGCTTCCAACACGCTCGCGTGTTGCGTCAAAAAAATAGGCGTCTCTTCTACTTGAAGCATGCACGCGTTTTCCGCGCGACTCGGACCGCGCGTGTGACGCAGGCAGTATGCAAGCTCTAACCGGTTAACATGGGAGCCGAAATAAAAACGGACACGCCACGCAGCCGAGACGCTCACGGCACGCTTGCAGTGTGTCCCCGGCCTAAGGGGCCTAAAGTGTGCCAAGAAAACATCCCCCACACCATCACACCATCACCACCACCCTGCACAGTGATAAAAAGGCATGATGGATCCATCCTTCTCATTCTGTTTGCGGCAAATTCTGACTCTACCATCTGAATGTCTCAACAGAAATTGAGACTCATCAGACCAGGCAACATTTTCCAGTCTTCAACAGTCCAATTTTGGTGAGCTCGTGCAAATTGTATCCTCTTTTTCCTATTTGTAATGGAGATGAGTGGTACCCGGTGGGGTGTTATTCTTCTGCTGTTGTAGCCCATCCGCCTCAAGGTTGTGCGTTTTGTGGCTTCACAAATGCTTTACTGCATACTTCAGTTGTAACGAGGGGTTATTTCAGTCAAAGTTGCTCTTCTATCAGCTTGAATCAGTCGGCCCCTTCTCATCTGACCTCTACCATCAACAAGGCATCGCCCACAGGACTGCCGCATATTGGATGTTTTTCCCTTTTCACACCATTCTTTGTAAACCCTAGAAATGGTTGTGCATGAAAATCCCAGTAACTGAGCAAATTGGGAAATACCGGCACGTTTGTGCACCGGTTCACCGACATTCAGTTTGGAGTTCAGGAGATTGTCTTGACCAGGACCACACCCCTAAATGCATTGAAGCAACTGCCATGTGATTGGTTGATTAGATAATTGCATTAATGAGAAATTTAACAGGTGTTCCTAATATTCCTTTAGTTGAGTGTATATATATATATATATATGATTAATCGATTTCACAGTACTATTTAGTTCATGTTTATTTTATTTCAAGTAATGGCATATTTTATGGTTTTTAGATTTGGCTAACAATATTAACCCTTACTAACACTCCTGTAATTTAAACAGGAATATCAAGGCAAAACATTGCGCATATTAATGTAACCATATTATTTAGTCACATATGCAAACTGCTTTAGTCTTGCGTGTGAATACACTGCATGTTTAGTGGTCTATTACAAACTGGAGGCTAATAATGCCACGTAAGCACTGACATGGCAAAAAAAGCTGTTTTGTGTCAGTCCCTTTTGAGCAACAAAACAGCTTCCTTCCACTTAAAAATTCAACATAGGCAGATTATAATGGTTCCTTTTTTTCTCTCCGAATATACACACAGACTATCAATGACTCACATTTCACACATCTTTTAGTCATTTTCTGCTGGTCCATAATGGACCCTACTCCCACTCTTTGCAGTGGCTGCCTGCCATATTTTCACAAACACGACTTACTGGAATGCACATGACCTGAATGTGCTTGTTCTAATTATTGCTACAAGACATGAGGCTTTATTGTATAGTGTTCAGGTTACTCTGTATTTGCATCAGAAATTACTGAATAATATTAATGAACTACTTCTGTATACATTGTGTAATTCCTTTGCAGAGATTTAATTAATAACAGTAGGATGGAATACAAGTAAAGCAGACACTGTGAAATAACGTTATTGAAATGGAAAAATTTATTGTGTCAATACTTATGATTATAAATCATCTAAATAATAAATTTTATAAAATTTAAATATTTAGGTGGTGGTGGAATTACTTGGGTTATGCAATGTTTTAAAAATAAAAAAATAAAATAAAAAACAGTAATATTTTTAAATAGATTTTTAAAATAGCTTTTCTATTTTAATACATTTTAAAATGTATTAATAAAATTTATATTTTTACATTTATTGCTGTGACAAATCAGAATTATTAGCATGATTACTCCAGTCTTTAGTGTCACATGATCCTTCAGAATTAATTCCAATATAATGATTTTCTGCCCAAGAAACATTTCTTATTATTATTATCAATGTTGATTTTTTTATTGTGGAAATAGTGATACATTAGAATCAGAAGTCTGTGATGAAAACATTTATATTTATTTATGTATTCATTAATTTAGAGATGCACCGATATAAATTTCTCTGCTAACAGCGATGGCCGATTATTCAGAATGACTGTCGATACTAAGTTTCCTTTTTCCAAATAATGCTGCAAACTAGGGAACCCTCTCATTTGGTACACTATAATATTAGAGGTTACAACTAAAAACAAAGGTATTATATTCAGCTGCTATTTATTTTCAGATATAATAATTACACTCAAATAAAAACTGAAATGTTTGTATAAAACTAGTAGGTTTTATATGCACTTGTCTTTATGGCAAATTTATTCAAACATAAGTAACCATAAATAATCTTCTCTAGTGTTTTTCATAGCTAACTAAAGAACTGTGAGCATTGCAAATCATTTCTGAGGTAAATGTGACGGTATGTGAAATTGTTTATAAGCTGTTTTATTGACGTCTTTCCGCGGTTAAAACATTGATTGAGTGATGACATGAGACATGATATATTTCAGTAAGTTGTACTGTATCTTTCAACATTTGATGTTCAATCATGTTTTTCAAGATATAATCGGGTTGCTACTTTATCTGTCATGTCACATTTAAGAGTGCCATTTATTGTTTAAATTATTTGATAAAATGGACAGAATTGAAAACGGAGGCTTTGTTTCTTATCAGAAGTAACAAAGCAAAAAGCTCTTTTTGATTATTGGATGGAAGGCAATAGAAATGTTTGATTTAGCAAAAAAAGCAGACCTGTCAACCTTGGCTTTAAAGGGTTAGTTCATCCAAAAATGAAAATTCTGTCATTAATTACTTACCCTAACGTCGTTCGACACCCGTAAGACCTCCGTTCATCTTCGGAACACAAATGTAGATATTTTTGTTGAAATCCGATGGCTCAGACAGGCCTTCATTGACACCAATGTCATTTCCTCTCTCAAGACCAATAAAAGGCACTTAAGACGTTGTTGCAAAGTTCGTCTTACACTATAGTGGTTCTACAATAATTTTATGAAGCGACGAGAATAGTTCAATCACGTGACATTGGCGATCCGAATCATGAATCGATACACTGATTCATAACCGTTTGAATCTTTGTTTTGAAATCGGCCCATCACTATATAAGTCGTTAATGAGTTTTTTGTTTGCGCATTAAAACTATTCTCGTCACGTCATAAAATGATTGTAGAACCACTGTAGTCAGATGGACTTTTAACGACGTCTTTAGTGCCTTTATGGGTCTTGAGAGAGGAAATGACATCTGTGTCAATGAAAGCCTGTCTGAGCCATCGGATTTCAACAAAAATATCTTCATTTGTGTTCCGAAGATGAACGGAGGTCTCACGTGCGTCAAACAACATTAGGGAAAGTAATTAATGACCAAATTTTCATTTTTGGGTGAAATAACCCTTTAAATATGGGTGATTGACATGGGGTCAAATAGAGCTTGCTTTAACGTCACTATTTTTTAATTGTTAATGCGTTATTGTTGTGTTAACAGTATGAGTTGCAGTCTGGACATGTTTTTCCACACTTTTAACTGACTAGATATAATTGGCCCTGATCATTGGCTGTTTATAAACACTTGGCTGATAGCCGATAGTGAAAATAATAGCTTTTATCGGCTGTTACCGAATGTTGGCCGATACATTGGTGCATCTCTGATTTAAAAAAAAAAACAAATAATTATAATTTTTATAGAATTATATGCTATAATATTATTTATATAGTAATTTATATAGCTACAATTATTTGTAAACAAACACACATATAATTAGGACTGTTTTCTAGCACTTTTAAAGACTTTTTACGTAGGGATCCAGTGATCTAAAAATGTGTAAATCAGTGCAATACATCAGGTGATACAATTTTGGCCATGTGTTTCATGATCAAAGCACTGAAACCAAAATGACTGCAACACTGTGCATTTTTGACCCACTATTACTGAGGTCATGACTTCAATCGTTTCCAGGCTTTCATCATATCACGCTGTTTTTGTCCAATTTGCTTGTAAATCTGGCATTAAACGTTCTAAATGAGTTCAACAGAATCCTGTGTACTGGACTATGAGGCGACAGCTTCAAATACCTCAGATGCTCAGACAACTCTTCATTTGTTTTGTCAAAAAATGTTCACGTGTTAATGTCTTACCAGATGTGAGAGCGGCATCTGAGCACTGGTTCTGGTACTCCTGGTCTGGGTCAGACAGTTTGTGGTCCTCACTGTGGATCAGTGAAAGGCCTTGGTCATTAGCGCTGACAGATGACAAAGGAGGAACGGTGGTTGAGTCTATGCTGCAGCAACAAGGTTCGTTCTGTCTATACAGCCCGTCGACCACACCGTGGTCCCCGTAGACACCTCTCATCTCTGACATGGCTTCCTTGCCAGCAGGGCTGCTGTAGTCCAGATAGAGTTCCTGCGAGCGCTGCAGATCCACAAAATCGCAGGCGGGCAGGCCGTCCAAGGAGCAGCTCTCACAGAGCAGAGGTTCTTTCAGGCCCATAACCTGCACATTTCCGGTGACATCCCCTGTCCTGCAGGAGCAGCATGACGCCAGGCCCGTGGCGACCAGCTGACTGCAGTCCTCGTTCTCTCCCACCTCTATGGGCTCCTTCATGATTTCACAACTGCAAGAGCTGCCTGACAGCGGGGACGACGGTCCACATCCGGAGTCCACGCTGGAGCTCCCCGACGCGGTTTCGGCTCGGTCCTGGAACTGTTCTTGGTCCATGCAGGTCGACATTTCTGGGATGGTTAATTCGGTACTAGGACACATGATCAGGGACTCCGGAGGTGTTCTTTCTTGGCATATTAAAGGGTGAGTTTGTAGACCGTTTCTACAGCGGTATGAAGTTGTCACAGTTTCCTACAAGAAAGTAGGATTGGTAAATCTTTATCCATCGCTAGGTTTTGAAACAAGTTTTCAGATATTATTACTTACCTGTCGACTCCTACTTCCTTTCAGGTTTTGGACGCAGGTGCGTAGATTTACTGTGACGTCAAAGAATAAGCTTTAATCAACAACATAGACAAGAATCTACTACAAAGTGTAGCAAACAAATATGACCCTAAACAAAATTTACCTGAGAGGAAGCTCAGCTTATCTTTGTAGCAAAACAAGAAGAGAACGACCAGAGAGACCACGATGATGACTGAGAGGATGGCCACCAGCACCCAGGGTGTCATAACTGTGGAAGTTTAGGAGGTTTATTCATTAGACCGGTCTGTGAAGATTTTAAGTTATTCAGGTCATCATAGAGGGCCTAGTAAAGTTTGTCTCTGTTCTGTTGCACAATCACATTTATTGCTATTGGATGAAAGACAAAACTGCTTGAGCAACAAAGAAACACATCCAGACTAATCCTACCAGACATTACAGATATCATGAAATTAAAAATGAATACAATTAATCAGTACTTTTACAGTTTTTCTCAGTCGCTTTGGTACATTTCTCAGATCAGAATTGAAATTCTCAAAACTACCTGTTCAATTCTCACATCATTGTGTCAGTTGTGCACATCAAAAAAGCAGTTTCTCATTTCTTTGAACAAGTTGCAAATGCTTTGGTACATCCATGCAAATGATTATGTACAATTCTCTGTTGTTTCCTACATTATCAGTTGCTTATGTCATGTTGATCAAAATGTATTATATTGGGTCTCTGTTAAATAGTCTCACCCGCCACAACATTTAGGCACAAGCTCATAGCATAAGTCTTTACACGTAAAATGGTTTAACAAGTTATCATAATATGTCAAGCTTATTTCTATACTTTCTATATTTCCATTAGACTTTTTTCTAAATCTGTCCTGAAGTGGTAAATTGCTCCCAGGTGAATCTTGACTTTCTCCAACGAAGGTGCTTCTCATGAAACATCAACTAGCAGGTATATATATATAGTTCTACAGCACCGCATGTACAGTTTTTCCTATGTTCACATTTCTTCTTTAGGTTTTTTGTGTGCTATTCAGTGCTGTCTTTTCATTACTGTATCTCAATGACATGTTCTGTCAATAAAATTCAGTACAAACAGTAAGCGTGTAAATTTGAATCTTTTCCATTTTCTTGCAGTTACACTCAAACATACATTAAGATGTAACTTACAATTGACAATAATTGTCATCAAAACTTTAGCCATAGTTTCCATCAGAACATCCCTCCAGAGTAAACTGTTATATTAACAACATGACTATGAATTTAAACAATTTGACTTGTCTTATCTGTACACAATGACACAAGGACTTGTCATTCTGATGGCACTGACATGTTCATTGACAGATATTTACTTTTGAGAGATGAACTAAAGATTTTGAGTAAGAGAGTGGCTTTTGCAGGTTATCCATGGTGTTTTGCTATTTGTACAAATTGTTTTGAGAAATGCACTTACCGTTTTGAAAACTGTGAGTTTGAAAAAACTGAGAAAAACTGTAAGAATTTGTTGCATTGACTTCCAAAAGACGAGACATCATTTCCCAATATTACTGGTTTTACTTAGCCTAGAAATCTAAACGCACCCTAGCGGCAGCACAATTAATCTGCTCGCAAGTGTCGTCTAGGAACTCTCTATACCCTTCTGAGCTGTATTCCCCTAACTCTTGCCGGACCAATCACATCGTGTATAGAGTCGGTGGGCGGGGCCATAAGGACGACGGCCGAGTTGCGATTGCATGCTTCTAGTAAACACAGAAACTGGCGAACGGCGGCGGTCTTTCGAATCAGCTTTGACCGCGATTCTGGAAGACTTGGAGTTAAGCTTTTCTCTGAGAAAAGAACAAAGAATGGCACTGAAGTCATTCTTAAAAAGGGAAGATGTGTTCGGGGTTTTGCTGACCGGATACGGCGAATGTTTAATCTATCAACAAGCTGTTTCACCTTCGTTGCTCTAGTTGGTGGTAGCGCTATCCTATCGCATGCAGAGGGAGTTTGAAAGACAACCGTTTATCCCGCCCCTTGGATTGAGCCCTGTCTATGGTGAGTTTCCAGACCAAACATCTTGATGTGGGTCTGGCTTGTCAGGCTAGGTTTTACTCTATTTTGATCAAATAATTGCAGCTCTGGTAAGTATAAGAGACTTTCAAAAATATATAAAAAAATCTTATCAAGCCCAAACTTTTGAATGGTAGTGTATAATTCAATAAACATTGTATATAACCTACCAGGAGAATGGAGTCCACACACTACATCTGTCTTGGGACTTCCTGGCTGTTTTTCGGTCTTGCTGATAGCTTTACAACTGGAAGAGAATTAGACATATCAATACAGGACAGCCCAATAGCCTGGCCTCTTTTGGTTTGATCAGTCCAAATATAATCTTCTGAGTTCTAAGAGCAACCACAAACGAAAGAAAGAAAAAGGGCTCCTTCTAGGGGAAGTGGTGGAGAAATTAATCATAATACCACAGTGCGGTAAGACTGCGGGGGCTTTAAAAAATGACAGAGCATGCCTGAGACCTTCCCCAGACAAACAACGCCTGTGAGAATGAGAGCTGTGACTTTGCAAATGAGTCCTGTTAAAGTATAGACCGGCGTGTGTGACTCAGAGGACAGGCATCTTTGTGGTATACACTCCCTACTGTTTTATTTCTATTGAGCCGTTATCGTATCGACTTTTTAACCTTCGATAGTGAGACATACTCACTCTGTCCATTTCTTGCAGGATTCGATTGATATGGAATCTGAGAAAAATCCAGGTAGACAAGTCACACAGGAAGCTCTGCCGGTCTCTAGAAATGAAGAAAGAGTGATAAAGGATTATAGATAGAGAGACAGACATATCACTTAGACTCAAATGTCAAATTTATATAGATAGATAGATAGATAGATAGATAGATAGATAGATAGATAGATAGATAGATAGATAGATAGATAGATAGATAGATAGATAGATAGATAGATAGATAGATAGATAGATAGATGATAGATAGATAGATAGATAGATAGATAGATAGATAGATAGATAGATAGATAGATAGATAGATAGATAGATAGATAGATAGATAGATAGATAGATATAGCCTATAATCTACAGAAAGTAGTGGGATGCCTTTTAATTTTAACTACAGTGTAACTAATGATGAATTATAAACTACACTGTGTCCACATTCATTTCTGTGAACTGTATTATGAGGTTCATTTCCATTTGGCTCTAAACCTTGTGCTCAAAACCACGGAGCTGGAACAGCCACTGATTTACTGCACTCTCAATTACGGGTACACTTCATCTATGTGTAAAGCAAATGATTAATGTCTCCCACTTTAAATTTACTTTAAGTTACTAAAGGGATAGTTCACCCTAAAATGAAAGTTCTGTCATTATTTGCACACCTCCATGTTTTTCATGTTGTGAACTATCCATTTATGAGTACAGATTCACCAGAATAAAGAATCATTCTCATTTGCCCATTAACCCGGATCAATCAAATCAAAAATTTAATCACCACAAAGCTTTTTTTGAGTCATCACAAGCTCTTACCACCAATCACAACTCCTTCTCCTGCAGGACATTTTTTAATGGCCTCACAGTATTCGCAGTTGATCAGAGAGCAGTGGAAGCCCTGCTTGCACCGACACGGTTCAGCCGCGGTGGGGTTGTGTGGACGGGTGCGGTTAAATCCTTTACCTGCAGAGGAGGATTGGTGGCAGGTGTTAAAAAAATGATGCAAAATTAAACCATTTTCTTTCTTTAAACACATTATGTGACACTGACCCACATCGCAGTACTTCTGAGGAATACACTTGGTGTCACTGTTCCAGTCCGGCTGGTAATGATCAGGGCCACAATCACGACATATCGTGCTGGAGCTGCCGTCACAATGGTCCAACACGTATTTTCCTGCATTTAAAGGAAATCTTGCTCAACTATAAATGTCAAATAGGTTTGCTGTTTTGGGCATTGAAAAGGTCAGTGAATATATATTGCAAAATATGGTATTCAAAAATATTTGGTAGAAGGAAGTCATTGTAGGTTATAGTTTATGTGGGTGTATATAGGCCTCTTCCTCTTTCTCTCATCCTTCTGCTTTTCAAGTGGGAAAAAACTGCCGATTTAGACCTGATCTTGGTTTTCCCAGACATAAGCTTCACTCACACATTTATTTTCACCATTAAATGAATGATGAAACGGAATGTTTTATAGTGTGTTCTCCAAAGTGTAATTAACCAGTCTGTATTTGTGCTCACCTGGTTCACATTTTCTGCAGCACTCCCCGTTGTTCTCATACTCGTTCTGTTGGCAGCTAATGGCCAGTCCTGCCTGAAATTAAAAGTTAAACAATAGTTAAACAAATATGATGGTGCTAAAATTCTTGCGATGTTCCTCATTTGCAAGTCACTTTGTATAAATAGCATTTGCTGAATTAATGAACATGTCCCATCAACAGCAACAAAGATTATTAAATCTTTAACGCCAACATTTTTTAAAAACTTTCACAAAATTTGAATGGCCCCCAGAATATTTTGTTGTATGAATATCTAAATATGCAAGGCATCGAAATAAGCCTCTGCATTAAAACAAACAATAAAGTGTTTTATGAAAGCTTTATGCATTCTATTTTATGTGGGATGTTTCATAAAACATTTTGAGCAAGTTATTGAACATTTTTTTCTTCCAATAACTACATCCAGATCGGATTCAGAAGGATGATCAAAACATAGATGGAGTTGATCGAGTCCATCAACACCCACAACAATTGAAGTGACATTTTGACATTTCATTCATTAACATTAGGCAGTTTGATTTATATGCTTTTTAACATTGAATAACGCATTATTCTACATATGCATCTGTTTACACATACTATCGCTTGTTTCTGCATCTTCTTCACATATATTTTGAATTTGATCAGGATATTCTGTACTCTTTAAGAATATGTGTCATTTGACTGGGTTAACCCAGCCTGATCTGTTGGCGATTTGATTTCGCCCGGCAACTCAATCTGGAAACCCACATTCATTTCTACTGCTTCTGTTACACTTTTGCGGGAACACAATCACAGACTTGCTTATCCACCTGGCAACTTATAGGCGTTTAACACGATGACAGATAGAGAAGCGATGTGTCTTTGCCGGTTGATCACGTCTCTTGTGTTCTGATTGGTTGAAGGACTATCCAATTGCGTACATTGTTGATCACGCCTCTTCTCCAGTAGAAAATACAGAGCAGACTCCCCAGACCAATGCTCAGTCTTAAATTGAGCCTTGTCTGGTGATAGTCAGACAAATGTGTCCTAGCACCCCCTACAGGATAACATTGAAAACATGGAAAACGGAAATTTCCGCCAATGGCAGGGAAGCGTTGTCTCGAGAAATTATGGAAATTTCCATTAATGGCAGGGAAACAGTTGATATTTATGCTGCCTTCCCGTGCTATCGCAATGATAAATACTAGTTTCTTAGTAAATACTAGTTTCATATACTGTGTCCCAATACGCCTACTTATACTACGTCCTAAAATTATGTACTATTTTTGTGAACAAAAAGTATATACTTTTGAGTGTGAAGCAGAAGAGTATGCAAGTTTTGGGACATACTACTTTGTCATCTTAGTCGCATCTCTGTCGCTTAGTTACGTGCATCTCATCTGCCGTCAATCATCATCACAGTTTAAATCCTCCACATTCAGTTTAATTTTCTACCGTATCGAAGAGAAATGTAGCCGCACGTTGATCTGCCATTCGTAGGTCTTTAATGCAGATACTACTCTCCTTGTGTGTTTTCATTTTAAATATAATGATGCTTTAAAAAGTGACTGGCTAAACGTCATTACAAAAGTTCACAATGCTGCTGCAGGTTAAACGCTGATAGTTGGTCACTCAAACCCTTTTTAAACCTCTCTACTGTCGGACTCGCACATCCGTCATGTTTGTTTTTTTACCCTTTTTTATCTACGTTTGCAGTTCTAATTGAAATCACGTCAAATTCGCAATGGGTTGTGGGCAATATCAGTCGTTATAGAGTGTGCGTCGATCTGTACTCCGAATTCTGACCGGAAATAGTAGACCATCCGGGTATCTTTGGCATACTCTTTTCAACATTCTGCGATTTGGGACATACTAATTCTTATTTAGAATACTTTTTTGTTTGGATAGTATGCGAATTGGGACGATGGGCTAGCTTAAAAAAAATTGGACATGAACGCCCCTTCAAGTTAAAAATTGAATGCGATGAGTTTGTAATCAAGACTAGGAATTAGGAAAATCAGATCCGGTGTCATCAAAACAAATTACAGAGCAATAATCCAAATCTTTCTGTTTTATATTACATCTACATGTGTTAATTTTTTTAAAAGAAAATTAATACTTCAGCCATAACAGACTTCTTTAAAAAATATGAAAACAATCTTTTAAGAATGTTATTTGCTGATATTTTTTACCATTCTACAGCAATCTTCAATTTTCTGAGCCAAGGGGTCCTTTTTAGACAAGTTTCATTTGAACTTTGAACAGTCAATTTATTATTTAAATATTGTAAAAAGGCATTCTTAAAAAATAAAATAAATCATCCAATACATGCCAGTTGGTTATTTCATAATTCATGCAATGGCATTCAGGCATTTTAAAATGTGGCTTAACCATTCAAATACTTTTTGGGGGTCATTGTACCTCTAGTCTGCAGGGTGATACAGTAACTCAAAAACTACATAAAGTTTGGCCCGTTGAAACATTGGCTCTCACAATGAAAATCTTCAAGATATAATGATCATTTGAGTGCATGGTAAAAGCATCAGGGAATGAAAGAGAGGGTGGGAGTGTGTGTGTGTGTGTGTGTGTGTGTGTGTGTGTGTGTGTGTGTGTGTGTGTGTGTGTGTGTGTGTGTGTGTGTGTGTGTGTGTGTGTGTGTGTGTGTGTGTGTGTGTGTGTGTGTGTGTGTGTGTGTGTGTGTGTGTGTGTGTGTGTGCGCGTACGTTTGGGGGGGTATTGCCCAACTCGGAGAAAGAAAAAAACAAGAAGAAAAGCAAAAAACCCACCCACATCCCTCCAGATACCACAAAGGCATTCCTCGGTTTAACAGCAGGGCAGAATTAAATGCAATCCTTTAATTCAGCGCAAATCTTACAAAATTCGGCCGTCACTCATTTAAAAGACAATAAAAAAAGAAAATAGTGCCAAGCTCAGCATATGGGCTCTCGGTGGAGTTGGAAAGCACTTGGCTGAAATACTAGGAGCTTCATAAATAGGTAGAAATAATGCTTAAATAAAAAATAATAATAATGCACAGCACTGTAAAAAATAAAATTATTTTAAATCAGCACCACTGGCAAGCCCTTAGTTTTCTAGCCAACATATACAATATTATATAATAATTCATTTTGAAATGCGAAAAATGGAAGTGAAATAATGTTCGTTGGGGACTACAGAAGATGATTTATGAAATATGAATGCTCTCTTTATCTCTCCAAAACAAGGACTAAATTTTTTTCCTATGTGACCAGGATAAATGGATTGATACATCCTCTCAGAAAAATCTTTGGGTATCATGGAAATTCATGGGGAAATAATCCTTATCAGATTTGTTGATGACAACAAACTTCGTCAAAACAAGTAACTAGTGCAGAAAAATCAGGAAGAAAAACCCAAATTTATTCAAATGATGAAAAGGCCCTTTTACATAACTCAATATTAAACAATGATATTTACTCTCAGGTTCTTATGACCTTATCACCTTTCAATTTGAAACTCGCACAATAAATGAAATACTTGAACTTTGAACATAATCTCTCCTTTGTTTCTGTTAAAATGTTAAACATAGTTCAAGATGTGATTCTGAGGTTTTTTCGACCACTGCTGAAGAACCAAAAGGCCTTTTAATGGATTTGAGAAAAAAACGCAGGAAACCAAAGGAATGTTTAGAGTTAATTTCTGATCCTACATTTGAATGTAAGGCTATACTCATGCAACACAAGATATTTTCATTGACTAAATATATAAGATTATGGTCAGTGACGCCCTGAAAAATTACATGTTAGAAAATATGCACCGGACACGGCAAAATCTTTTCTCACAGGATTTCACTATTTTGAGCTATGTCGATATATGCCTGATGAAGGTCATGAGACTGAAACGTTGCTAATAAAAAGTTTTTTGATTTTTTGCAAGTGTGCGGGATTTCCTTTTGTTTGTTGAGCTGCATATGTCAAAAGCAGTTCCTTCAGTTGCATTGCTTTGCATTCATTCTGTTTATGAATAAAACAAGAATGAGCCTTAGGTAACAAACATAAAGCTATGCTGTGTTACTGTCTAAAAAAAGATTTAAGTTAGTTTAACAAAATACTTGTCAAGTCCATCATCTGAAAAAAAAAATACTTCTCCATAGGCCTGTATGGAAGGTTGAAAAAGAGGTAAGCACCATTTCCAGAATTAAGATTCCAGATACTGACATTTTCTTTCATAACTCTACAACCTGGCAAACACAAGTTCAGGCCTGTGTCTATGTGATGCATCAGAAAACATGTTAAAACGTTTGACCAGATAGTAGCCTACATTAGATAACTCAGAAAGACAACTGAGTGAATGAATGAATATAAGCTTTGACAAAACAAAACAGATCAGAAAAATGTGTGCTCATTTCACAAACCAGAATATGTTGTAAAATTCCAATATTTTCTTAATGTTTACATGGGGAAAAAACATTTCACTGCATCCTGTAGCATAATGAAATCAAAAAGGTTATATGTAAATGCAGTTTTTGAGCTGGAGTTTTACACAATTCCTGTACTGATAATTTACATTTGATAAGCAACAAATTTACATTTGGCAGAACAATCCAATGATTCCTTATAAACAAAAAACCCAGACACTTCACTGTGGTTAAAAAGACCATCCAAAAACATGAAGAAGAAAAAACAGAATTTCATATTCACAGAGTTCCCCTCCCTCAAATTGTGTAACAATTCAGGGAAAAGTGCAGAAAAAATATCTGACAGAAATCTGCTCATGTCTGGGAACGTGGGAAGGAAAGAGTTTGGATATGTCTCAAAACGTAGTGAGATAGCATTTTGGGGCCATCGTGAGATAATTGCAGCCCCAAATATGTCTATTCACTTGTGAGACAGAGTAGCCAACGTTACATAGGGATGGAATATCCAACTCATTTCAGCAAAGCATTTTTTCAAGCAGTTCATGAACCGGTTTAAAACAAAACGATTCGTTATTAAATATAGTTTACATTATCATAAGTATAGTTAGTGCATAACTTGACTGGGTAAAAATCTATTTAATAAAACCAAATCGTTTCGTGTGCGTGTTGATAATAATTGTCTGTTAATAAAGTCACACATTTATTTGCATTGTTTTATGTGTAACATTTTCTCCATTCGCCTACTTACTGTGTGCACCCTATCAGCCAAATCTTCACTCCAAGAGCTTCTACATTACCGAAACTCGGCATTTTACTACGAACTGGACATTTCCATCCAATCTGACACGAGAACCGTTTGGTCCGATTCAGTCAGAACCGGTTCTTAAGATTCACTAAAAAGGTCCGACTCAAAAGTCGTTCGCGAATCTTACAGCGAATAATGTAGCCTACACAAACCATCTTCGCAACAATGTGCTGAAATTAATTGAGTGTGATAAGGCAATTTGCCATTGTGATATGGTAGGCTACTAAAAAACGTTTCCAGTAAACAGAGTGCAAAATAATATTTTCCAGGTCACATTAAATTCCCTTTTAATAAAGCCGTGCAAAAAATGAAGTTTGGTTCATTCGCAAAAACATACCTGCGTGCATAGAGCAAGAACGAGGTGTGTGATCCATCCTTGAAATATCCAACTAGCTGAAAAAATCACTCTCATTATTCTAAACTTTAAAACAGGTCTCTATAATCTCAGCTTCACTGTTGTTAGGTTCCAGTGATGATCAGCAGACGTCTGTGCGCTCTGGGATAAAGGGATGAAACTCCAGACTGCTGTAGCCTAGTTCATTTCCAGAGAGCATGTCCCATGATGTTCACTCACCCACGCCTCTACTGCAGCTCTCCCTGTGTTTTCCCCTGCACTACAGTCATGTGGAAGATCTTCAGTTTCTTACACGCTCCTCCCAGTTCTCGTAATCAAAGCAATCCACATACATAGCCTATACAGCATGGGTAACATTCATAACAAGACAATCACGGTTGCACTTATTTTACAGTGTATTTACAGTGTAGCCTACTTGAATGTACTGGGTAAAAAAGATGGGTTAAGATTAGGTTTAAGTTAAGTTATTACCCAATTATAGCTGAACAGTAGGCTACTGTAAAAAAAATAAAGTGCCACCACAATCCCTGTCTGTCATTATCGCCCAATTCTGTAACCTTTAAGGTGCGAAGTGCAGTGATGATTAAAGAAATCATAGATGATTATAGGAAATTATACTTTTGCCCATTAATCAAAAGTGTATACGTGCAGAGCTCAGTACTGTATGCAATGCACTTGACTTACCAGTCCATTTTCAATGTGGTGAATGAACCTAAATTTATATCAGTCATGATTTCTGACGAGTGACCATATTTTGATTACCAAAAACCAGGACACTTGGCTCGGCAATAAGTTTCTTGTAGATTGCCCTATAGTGCCGGTCAAATTTAATGGCCCAATGAAAAATAATGAAAACCAGGACATTTTCATCACTTTATAAAAAACAGCCAGGACAGGACTTAAAAACAGGACGTTTAGTCACCCTAACATACACTATATTGCCACTATATTTTGGGACGTCTGCCTTTACATACACATGAACTTTAATGACATCCCATTCTTAATCCGTATGGTTTATTATGGATTTGTCCCACCCTTTGCAGCTATGCAGCTTCAACTCTTCTGGGAAGGCTTTCCACAAGGTTTAGGAGTGTGTTTATGGGAGTTTTTTAACAATTCTTCTAGAAGTGCATTTGTGAGGTCAGGCACTGATGTTGGACGAGCAGGCCTGGCTTGCAGTCTCCACATCTAATTCATCCAAAAGTCAAGATCTTCCACACCAAACTTGATCTTCCATGTCTTTAGGAGCTTGGTTTGTGCAGAAGGTAGTCATGTTGGAACAGGAAGGGCTTCCAGTGGCGGCATGCTTTACACCAATGCATCCGACACTTTGCATTGCCCTTGATGTAAGGCTTACACACTGTTCTTAAGCTAATTTGAAGGTCACACGAAGTTTGGAGGTCTATAGCTATTGACTCTGCAGAAGGTTGACGACTTCTGTGCACTGTGTGTCTCAGCATGCGCTGACCCCGTTCTGTGATTTTAAGTGGCCTACCACTTCCATTTTTTTAAACAATGTAGTATGTAGTAGCCTATACTGCTGTTTAAAAATATGTGAGTGTATACTAAGCAGAATTTAAAGGGTTAGTTCATCCAAAAATAAAAATTGATGTCATTAATGACTCACCCTAATGTCGTTCCACACCCGTAAGACTTCCGTTCATCTTCAGAACACAGTTTAAGATATTTTATATTTAGTAAGTGTATGCTGTCCATGTCCAGAAAGGGAATAAAAACATCATCAAAGTAGTCCATATGTGACATCATAGGGTTAATTTAAATCTCTTGACCCATCGACAATAAATTTTGGTCCAAAAATAACAAAAACTATGAATTTATTCAGCATTGTCTTATCTTCCTTGTTTGTGTTCAATCCTCAAATAAAGATTCAAACGGTTATGAATCAGTGAATCGATCAATGATTCGGATCGCCAGTGTCACGTGATTTCAGCAGTTTGGCGCGCGATCCGAAGCTGATTAACAACCGTTTGTCTGCTCTGTGACAGCAGCAGCATTTTGACAAACACGGCCAGGTCGCAAAACGAGAGAAACTGAAACTTAAGTATCGATATTTTCACGTTGGTATCGATCAATACCGATACCAACGTTGGTATCGATATTATCGATATTAGTTTCGATCGCCCACCTCTAGTTTGAATCTTTATTTGAGGATTGAACACAAACAAGTAAGAGAAGACAATGCTCAATAAAGTCTTCGTTTTTGTTATTTTTGGACCAAAATGTATTTTCGATGCTTCAAGAGATTCTAACTAACTAACTAACTGATGTATGGACTACTTTGATTATGTTTTTATTTCCTTTCTGGACATGGATAGTAGCCTATAGCATGCATACACTTGGATACGCTCTCTGACTAAAAATAAAATATCTTAAACTGTGTTCTGAAGATAAACGGAGGTCTTATGACATTAGATGAGTCATTAATGACATCAATTTCATTTTTGGGTGAACTAACCCTTTAATAAGCAAGTTTGAACATTGAGCCTCTTCAACTTACTGTTTACTATGACAACCTCCATCTTTTGTGCATTAAATGTTTATAGGCTTCTGCTTTTTCCATTAATTTCAGTAAATAAAACATAATTTCCCCTGCAAAATGCACATTTTCCTCAAGCTCATGTTTGCAAATATTCAAGAGTTACCTAAATCATGTTTCTGACAGCCCTGTCGAACAAAACACTGATAAGGAAACTGAGAATTGTAAAACTATCTGGTCCAGGACCACAAAACCAATCTGGAGAAAAAGTGCAGAGGAATAAGATATAGGTAAATGATGAATGTTTTAGATGGTCCACTAGTGTGTGACCTCTCTGAGCAGGACACTCGATTTAATGTTAACTGTCAATTGTTTGCTTGGAATTCTTATCTTGCTTTAACTGTCAACTCATAATTGCTCACTTGGCATCTGTCTGAGTGGGTAAAAGGGGCAGACAGCCATGCTTTCGGGACATAGGTGGGGGTGTTGAAAGATTGAAAGAAGAAGATTGTGTTGAAAGAAGTTTCACTTATTCACCATCCTCTCGCTTTCAAGCACAAAGGTGCCGTGTCTGTTCCTTTAAGCCATCGCTGCCTGCTTTGAATAACAGTCATCAGTAAAGCTCAAGGGCATGTTTTGGCATCCATGCGCTCTCCTCCATGCACCCACCACACCATCCCACATGCAAATCAGGTGTACTTGGTGTCCTCAATTCCTGGAGGCTTTTCAAAGCTGCTATGTCAGACAGTTGTAGAGATGTCATAATAGACCGATTGTTCTAGTCTGAAAACAAAAACACTCACCCAACCCAACCTGATGTGAATATGTTATGATTTCTTAACTTAAATTCATTCTTGTATTTTTTTAGGGGGTCAGGGTGATGGATGATATCCTGATATTATAATGAAGGAAAAAAAAATCTAATTTAAGGAATTAAATGCTTAAAAAGAAAACCATAGTTTGATAACAGCGTATCATATGCACGCCAAAATGAGTTTTGGCGTATACATTCCACGACATTGCACACTCGTACTATTTATACGCATTTATGTGTGATCGGGTTGTTTTGAGAGGGAAAAAAAAGCTTCACTGCTTTTTAAAATCAAAGCTGCGTGTGCAACCAATATAAAAGCATACAACAGAAAATGACCACTGTGAGGGCATCTTAAAAGACACTCATGACTGTGTCAAGGTCAGTAAGTCTCTTAAAATATGAACAAATGTCATATTTTGGTTAATCATAATTGACAAACTCACAATTATTAATTCAATAAAATGTAAAAGTTATGATATAGTATGCGACAAAAGTCAAAAATGATATTGAAATAAGATAAAAAGTCCAAAATATGACAAAAGTTTGAAATGATTAGATTGAAATGAAAATTATTTTAAAGAGAAAAAATTATAAGAAAATGTATAAATTATGTAAACTTTATTTTGTATTTTTTTAATCTCAAAATGACTTATTTCAGAAATTCCATCTTTTATTCCATAATTATGATTTAGGTCCGGGGCAGTCTCTGCCATATCAACCAGCAAATAAATACAATTTCTATATTTTGTTGTGGCAGGGTAAAATGCATCCTCCCACCAGTAAAGTATATATTTGATTCACACACAAACATGCCAGTGTTTTTAAGCTTTCGGAAAGGAACCCAGATTGAATCTGGCACTCTCCAAATCCCCTCGCTTCATAATTTGCCATCAAAGTGGTCACATATTGGCCAAAACTCAAAGCCTTTTAGTTCCTGCTTGCTGTCTTGTAATGCACTCAGTCAACAGCACAACAGGAATAAAAACACGGAGGCAGAATGTTCCCGTGGTTTTAGGCAGCCACTCTCTCCAGGTTTGGAAATGTTCCTGACGTCTGACTCACAATCCTCTTCAACTCTTGCCCCGCTCTCATGAGTAACTTATCCCTGCTGATGAAATTTCCATATACTACAGTACATCAGCTCCAAATCATGCGCAGGTCACCTCGTGCTTAAGAAAATATTTTATGCAAATACGAGCCGTTTCTTTTTTTAACTATTAATTGCAAGAAAGAAAAAGTTATGCCTGTGATAAGGATAAAGGTAAACACAAAAGTTAAAGATTAAAATTAACATGCAAATTTCGTTCTCCTTCAGTCAATAAATGATCACTGCGCAAAGGGTTCTGCAAAATCCAGCCAGTATTTTCTCCCGCCAACTGCTGACCATGTGATCAAGAGACCCTTGAACTTTGATACCTTTCTCCAAATGTGAAAAAAAAACAAGCCCATGTCTTTGTAGTTCACGTTTTTTTTTTTTTGGTTTTCAAGGGCAGCGCTTTTATTGTAGCAGAAACACCTGTCGAGGTTTAAAATATGCGCCACAATTCAGTTGAATCACGGACATGCTGTGTATAAACTGATATGAACCTCTGAGTCAGATAACATGAGGAACAAACAATGTGCGACTGATTTGCTGTATCAGAAGTACTTAAGTGATTGCCGTCAGGCCAGATGTCCTAGAAAAATCAACTAAAAGAGTTTAAGAGACAACACAGAATCAGAAGTACATAAGTACACAAGTGGTCTTCGCTTTTTATTTATTTTATGACACGAATGTTCAAATATACATGATATTGGGTACTGTTCTCTCAGTTCACTGTATTTTACAGTTATTTAAAGTTGGAGCATATCCAAAATAAGAGAAACAAAACCCCGGACAATTTTACACACTTATAGAAAATTTTCTCCAGAGTCACAGCAACACATAAGAGACGACGAGACGAGGAAGGAATCATAGTTTTGATTTCATAAAGTTCACATTGTCAAAAAAAACAAAAACAAATGTAGTGACGTAAATAAGCCTTTGAAATAAAATAAAATAAAAGGAAAACATTGAAAATGAGTGCAAATTTCTTTGGAGGCTGGAATAAATTTAAGACATAAATATGTTAAAAATACAGCCTATCAAATCAAAGACGAACAAAAGAAAGGCAGACGATTGACTTCAAGTAGGAGATCCCAGAAAGTGGAGGATCATGGGAAACACCCAAGCAGCTCTCATTTCTTTCTCTGGAAAACATTAGCCAGCATGGCACCTGAGGTGGTCAGCTGGCCCATCTTACTTAGAAACTTGGTTTTCGCATCCTCGCCCACCAGACTCGCTGCAATAGAGATGGACCTGAGAGGGGACAGCACAGAATTCAAGGGTTAGAAGAACATCCAGCCACTCACTACTCAAGGTGTGTTTAAGCACTGGACGCCGAGAGGGATAAATTGGCAAAGTGATACACCCTGGCCACCCAGCGTTTGTGTTACACCGAGTCCTAACCAGATGTGACACGTCACCCTGATAAAAGCTATCTTTTCCTTGTTAATCAAAGTTTTTGTCCTAACCAGCCACAACAGAAAATGTTATGAGCGACTGGGAATTCTATTTCTTCGACTTTGTGCCTGGAACAACATACAAAGTATGACAATCTCAGGTTATGTTTATGTGCTTTAATAAGTTAAAAGATTTAGATTATCATTTTGTGACATTTATAACATACTAAAAGCAACTGGATAATTCACCTCACATCTTAGAAATGAACAAAAAGGTGTATTCTATGACAAAGATTGTTAAAATTATGTCATATTTATGAATTTGATTATGTACTTATTAGTTGCGGGTCCAGTGCTCTTGCAGAGAAAGCTCCGCCGACTGGCTCATCTGATTGGCCGTGATTGTCTCATAGTAGTGTTGCGTACGGTGTGGACTAGTGTTGTCACAATACCAAAATTATGACTTCGATATGATACCTGACTAAAATACCTCGATATTGATTCGATACCACAGCTAATAACCAAAATAGTAAAAATGATTGAATAATATGACTAATTGAATAATAGAATGAAATAAAAATCTTAGATTTTAAAGAATAAAAAAAAAACACCTAAAACCTCATTTGACCAGCATGTTATTTGATTTCGTTTTATAATTGTTATTAAAAATAAGCAAAGATGCAAATTACTGACAATATGACAAATACACTATGAAAGATACAAATTAAATAAACAGTGCTGTAAATTTTTCAGGTAGGCTACAGTAGTTCTTTCAAACAATCATTACTCCAGTCTTCAGTCTCTCATGATCTTTCAGTAATCATTCTACTATGCCGATTTGCTGCTCAAGAAACATTTCTTATTATTATCAATGTTGAAAACAATGTTATGCTGCTTAATATTTTTGGGATTTTTTTCTTCTTCAGGATTCTATGATGAACATTTTTGCAACTGCAAGATGACGGATAATTATTGTTGATGAATAATTTGAACACCACCTCTGTTTTATGACCACACCCAAACGTGGTTAAAAACACAAACATTTTTATAAATCAAGCACTTCATGTCCTAATGAGCATCACATCTATATAATCAACAGGTGTTGCTCTCTAAAACATGTTAAACAAATATGCCACTCACCCAACTAACTAAATATCCTGAATAACTCATGGCAGAACATACACAGCCTGTGAGAGGCAGATTCAACTGATGTATCATGAGTTCTCGTGACAGTCGAAATGATAGACTTCACTGCAGTTATAAAGTTCAAACATTTATAAATATCTCACAGATGCATGGAACAAAACCACTGGAAGCGTTGCTAAGACACGACTGTCAAATTAAGACGACAAGTGCTGTTTACGATCAAGCCACATCTTTAAGTTAAAGGTTTTAAAGAGTGCCACACGTGTTCGCAAGCGGGGTACGTTTCATTTTGGAAACCCACAGTTAGAAAGAGTCCTTAGCAAGCAAAAATCTGACTGCACACACCCTCTCACTTCTTCACTACATCTAGAGTCATTCAACTCTTCAAACTTGCACACTTAAGCAAATAAAAATCTAATTCCTGCATATTGTTTTACCTCTTATGTAAGAAAAAAAAGGCTGAACTGGAATGGAAAAATTATATAAATAAGTGAATTTAGATTCACACAGATGCTTAAAGTGTAATTCGAAGCTACCATGCCATTGGCCCAAAGGCACAGCATGAATGGAGTGGGTTTGCAATAATCATGTGGCTAAAGCAGTGGCCTGCAATGCCTGATGGGAACTATCCTAGCAGCGGAGAGACTGAGTCAAACCAAAGCTGAAAGCAAACAGATAAATTAAGGAAATTTGCATGCGTAAAGCCTTCCTGAGGACTGTAAGATTGAGGAGATGTACTTGAGAAGTGTTGTTAAATGAGTTTGTTTTTACTCTGCTACTGAATGAGCACACTTGTTCACTTGTTACTTTTTGTGGCCAGGGATTATTTATACTGAAACAGGAGAAGTAGACACTTTATTTCTAGATGTTCCCTTACATGTAGTGATTTGTGGCTCTGCTTACAGTAAATAAGGTGGGGAGCCAACTATGAATAAATGAAAGAGTGTGTTTTCTCACCCTTGTGCCTCTCCAATGCCTTTGTTCTCCACCTTTATTTCACACTCCTTTATCATGGAACTGAGAATAACCTGAAGGACAAACGGGAAAAGGAGGATGTATTCTTAGAGCACTGCTGGGAAGTCTGACATACACACAGACACACATCAGCTGGACATTACTAGGCAAAGGAAATTAAATAAATAGAAATTGGGTTATATGACATGACGTGTGAAAAAAAACCCCGTTAAGACGACAAGACTAGACCAGGCTTAGGAAACGGACATAATCTTATGCGTCTGTATTTAATTAGGAATTATGGGTGGCTGCTGTAGTACTGTCATGTAGACATGAAAAAGAAACAATTTAGGACATTTTTGAAATGTTTGATGTAATACCTCATGCTCTGGTGAGAGCTGCTCCATATCTGTCCTCAAACATCTCAGCCCAGGGAGGAAATGATTCACCATAAGTTCTTCAGAAATAACTGAAGCCCCAGAGTTAAGAAAAGGCAATGCCAAACATACCTATAAAAGACACACATCTTTGCCTTCCACGGGTCAATATGCATAGTTGAAAACTCTGTTCATCTTATGATTAACAATTATTACTTGTTGACAAAAATAATTTCTTTATAATATAATATAATTAATATATAATATACTTAATTATATAGGTCCTATAAATAGATATTATAAAATATGAATATAATAATTAATAACAAATTACATAACAGTCATGAAATTTATTTTATTTTCATATCCTAAGCAAAACCAAAAATTGCTCAAATTAATTTCAACAGAACAAAATACTAAAACTAAAATAAAACTATAAAATACTAAAAAAAATAAAGCTACAATAAAACCAAGTTATAGAGTTAAAAAAGTATGTAAATAAATAAAATAAAACGAACTCATTTAAAACTATAACAAATCTGCAATTAGAGCTGTTCTATGAAAGTTTAATTAGCTACATTAAATACCAATTAATTAATTATTTTGAATAAATTAAATTTAAATCACATATATCTATTTCATGTGAAACGAAATTATATCCATAATGCTGAAAAATAATACATTTTTACTACATTAGCAAATGCGGGAAAAAATAATAACCTGTAATTAGGGCTGTTAATCTATTTAATTAAATTAAATACATAAAAAAATGTTTAATATGTGACAATTAAATCATATGTGACCCTGGACCACAAATCCCCCCCCAAAATAATTCTGAATAAATAAGCTTTCCAATGATGTGTGGTTTGTTAGGACAGGACAATATTTAGCCGAGATACAACTATTTAAAAATCTGGAATCTGAGGGTCCAAAAAATTTGAAATATTGAGAAAATCACCTTTAAAGTTGTCCAAATGAAGTCCTTAGCAATGCATATCACTACTATTTTATTTTATTAAATAAATAAATCCATTTACAGTACAAAATGTTTTCATGGAACATGATCTTTACTTAATATCCTAATGATTTTTGGCATAATTGTTTTTGCGGATAACTTTGAATCAATAAATTATCAATAATTTTGACCCATACGATGTATTGTTGGCTATTGCCACAAATATACCTGTGCAACTTATGACCTTTTGGGGTCCAGGCTCATATATACCAACATTTGCTTTGAAAAGAAATGATATCCTTAGATGCAGAGTTAAAATGAAATTAACAGCTCTGCTCACCTCTCTGAAAATGTGTATGAATCATTTTCAAGAGTAACAGATAATCCAGTTAAATTGCTGTACCAAAACTCCAAACGAATGAAACAACAGCCAGTGTTAAAATATAAGTTATCGGTATCTGCTTAAAGCTTCATGATTGATGCATCTAAAACCGAAACAATGACCACCACAAAACATGATATAAACTGAACTGTGAGAAATCTGCACTGTTAAACCCCTAACAACTACCCAGAATGACTTGCACTTTTACAGTGAACACATACCAGTATACAGTCCACTGATTCAGACTCAACCTCATATTGATCATGTTGCAAAACCTCAAAACACAGACAGGACGAGGTTTTATAAAACTGCCTGGGGGGCAAGCCACTGCTACAGGGGGGTCTCAGCCGTGGCACAGCACACAAAAATAAAACGAAATGGAGAAAGATGGGGGGAGAACAAGACAAAGGAGCATCTGCAAAGGCATGTATGCTGGGAATCCTGACCAATGGGCTGGGCTAGGCTCTCTTCGCTCAAACTAACAACATCACAGAACGTTAAACGGCAAATTCTGCCATCCACCCTGCAATTTAGAGTACAAAAATGGCTGAGGTTTATTTTCTTTCGTTTCCTGCCAGCGGGATATGCAAACATTTTCACAACGTTGAAGCTCTCAGAAGAGAAGATGGAGAAAAAGAAAGAGTGAGAATGCAAATCCAGCTATGGAGGAGACTCATGTCCAGCTTAAATAGTTGACCATCGCTCAAAAACGCAAACACAGAGAGAAAGTGGCCACACAGATTGTGTGTTCAGTGTCTGTTATTAAGTTGAAACTGGAGGTAAAATTGTGGTTTAACTGTGCAAGCTGCCATATGCCACAAAATCAGAAGAGAAACCAGTGAAAAATGACTTCTGCTCCCAAACATCAGCAGTGGAGGTGTACAGTCCAATTCCCCTGTCTATCTGTTTTCAATTTGTAATCAAAATGTTCCCTCTTAGAGAAAATCAGCTTCTGGAAAATTTGGAAATGCAAACCACTAGGCATTACAGAGGCGCGCAAAAGATAAAAAAATAAAAAGCTTGATAGATATGTTAAAAAAGCCTCAAATAGTCAGCCAAACAACTGCCCACAAAGTGTTCATGGACTGCCTGATGTATACTTTTCCTCAAAATAGCAAGAGCTTGGTGTGGCAAGCAACAATTTGTTTGGTTTTGTTTCACACAAACCTGAAGACCAGAAGTAGTATCGCTCTTGCGGGAAAAATTATCACAATAAGTGAAGTATGATTCTGTCAGTGCACCACTTTTTGAGACGAGAACTACCTGCAAAATAGACCAGACTTCATGCTAAAAGTCAAAAACATGCTATGCGGGACAAACCGAAAGGTGATTAGCAGTAAAAATGACTTCTAAACAGACAGAACCGAGTCCAACTTAGAAATGACCTCTCTTTAATGTGATTATAAAGGATACAGCAGCAGGATAAGGCGCTGTACGCCTCAAACAGTTGAGTGGCAATGTCAATTCTTTTACTCTCCACAGTCTGCTGGTTGTTGCACAGAGCCAGTTTGTGCAAATGAGGAAGAACAACTGTGGGGGGAAAAAAGCAGAGCATGAAAACCCTATCAACAAATAAAATCTTCTGCCACACTAATGTGTGTGCACAGTCACAGAAGCATGACAGTACTGTTTTCATCACATTACAACACGCTATTGTGTTTTTCTCTGTGCAAATAGTGCAAAACTTTGCATAAGTCTGTAATTCTTTCTTTAGTGAATATATAGTGAAGACACTCACATTCATCTCTGAAGCGCGGCTCTGCATTGGGTCCTACTCTTCCAAATGTTTTGATAATTTCCATGTGCAAAGAATGCTGGTCCTGATACTGGGGGTCTTCCAGAAAAGAGGCCAGCTGCATTTTCACTCGCTCCAGCAGCTAATACACACATACACACACAGGCACACACGCATATAATGAATACATTTTTAGCTAACTGCATACATTTTTGAAAGACATAATTTTGACAAAGTTACCTTTGACAATAGATCACTCTAAATTGTTATGTACACTCATGCATTTTCTGTAAAGCTGCTTTGAAACGTTTTGTATTGTGAAAAGCGCTAAACAAATAAATGTGAATTGAATAGTGACGATAAATATGTATTGGAAATTTAATTAAATTAGTTATTATATATATATATATATGTGTATGTATGTATGTATGTATGTATGTATGTATGTATGTATGTATGTATGTATGTATGTATGTATGTATGTATGTATGTATGTATGTATGTATGTATGTATGTATGTATGTATATATATATATATATATATATATATATATATATATATATATATACACACACACACCTATCAGGCATAACATTATGACTTCCTAATATTATGTTGGACCCCCCTTTTGCTGCTAAAACAGCCCTGACCTGGACTCCACTAGACCCCTGAAGGTGTACAGTGGTATCTGGCACCAAGATGTTAGCAGAAGATCCTTTAAGTTCTGTAAGTTGCGAGGTAGGGCCTCCATGGATCGAACTTGTTTGCTCAGCATGTACCACAGATGCTCGATTGAGATCTGAGGAATCTGGAGGCCAAGTCAACACCTCAAACTCGTTGTTGTGCTCCTCAAACCATTCCTGAACCATTTTTGCTTTATGGCAGGACACATTATCCCGCTCGAAGAGGCCACAGCTACCAATACTGTTTGAAAACTGTTTCCATGAAAGGGTGTACATGTTCTGCAACAATGCTTAGAACATTGTCCAAAGCATCACATTGCCTCTGCATCTTGGTGTTCCCTAGGAAAGTGGTGCACAAGCACCCAGCCATCCAAGTGATATAAAATTAAACGTGATTCATCAGACCAGACCACCTTCTTCCATTGACCTGTGGTTCAGTTCTGATGCTCACATGCCCACTCTGTTGGCGCTTTCAGCGGTGGACAGGGGTCAGCATGGGCACCCTGACTGGTCTGCAACTATGCAGCCCCATACACAACAAACTGCAATGCACTGTGTATTCTGACACCTTTCTATCATAACCAGCATTAACTTCTTGAGCAATTTGAGCTACAGTAGGGTGTCTGTTTGACCAGACTACACAGGCCAGCCTTCGCTCCCCACATGCATCAATAAGCCTTGGCCACCCATGACCCTGTTGCCGGTTCACCACTGTTCCTTCCTTGGACCACTTTTGATAGATACTGACCACTTCAGACCAGGAGCATCCCCCAAGAACTGCAGTTTTGGAGATACTCTGACCCAGTCGCCTAGTCATCACAAATTGGCCCTTGCAAACTCACTCAAAGCTTTACACTTGCCCTTTTATCCTGCTTCTAACACATCAACAAAATGTTCACTTGCTGCCTAATATATCCCACCCACTAACAGGTGCCGTGATGAAGAGATAATCAGTGTTATTCACTTCACCTGTCAGCAGTCATAATTTTATACCTCATCGGTGTGCGTGTGTGTATATATTATATATTTTGTTTTGTTTTTTCAGCAGAAAACAAGACCTCCCCTACTTGTAAGCTGCAGTGCTAATTAATAATTATTTTATATCTTTCATATATGCTGTAAATTAGGGTTTTGCTGTAAATTAAAGCCCAAATATTGTATTTGCAAATGGTCCCATTAATTAACTTTAGTAAATGAAAATACAACGGTTATTCTTTTGTTAATGTTAATTGCAACATATACTAATACATTATTAAAATCTAACAACTTAAATTAAGAAATGTTTTAGAAGTATTTTTTATTGTTAGTTCATGTTAACTTATGTTAACAACTTACAGTCTAATTCTTACAATTAACTTGCTGCATATTACTAGGATATTGGCTGTTTATTGGAACAGCACATATAAATACTTTATTCTGAACTACCTTTCTAACTATTATTAAGCATTAATTATGAGTTTGAGACAAATGGAAACTTATTGTGAAGCGTTACGCATAATAAATATCCAAATATATCTATTTTTAAAAAATATAGCAACTTAAATATTTTAAGTGAGATATTATATGCAGTATACAGTATATATACGTGTCTGTAACACGGAAGACTTTTACCTCTTTTTGCGTTACAGTTTCCATAATTGTTCCGAAGGCAGGTATTGTTGATATCCTCACTGAGCTGAAAACAGAAAATCCGTCACTATACATACAAAAGAAACCATTTATTTCCCCATTAAAATGATAAAAGATGCATGAATGGAACAGAACCATGAGATGCCAATCACTTGATGGAATATGTGGTAAGCAAGATGATTAATGTCACATGATCATTCCCATGTCAGTATGAAAACCAAAACAGAAACAAACAGACAACAAATATCTAAACCCACTGAAACCCCCCAGAAAACAAAAAAAAACTAAACAAAAATCCAACTAAGAGAATGCGGAGGAGACAGGATATTTGGTTTTTAAAAGGTCTCATAGCTGCGGTTAACTCACAATTCAGGACCACTGCACAAGGTAATAAGGGCCGGAGCTACTCGCTTGTCAATTAAGGCTTCGCTCATGCCTCGAAGAATCAGCTGCAAACCAGTCAGATGCAAAAGAGAGACGGGGGGGTCAAACACAAATGGCCAAGAACCTAGCTGGGAGGGGGTGGTAGAGAAGACTGTAATACTAGGGGCCTTGGGAGAAAGTGACTGGCAGCCAAACATGCCACGGGCTACATGGATGAACAGATGGGTTGACTGAAACAATTAATGTACTGTGGAAAGCAGGTAGCTTCTTCAAGCGTGCAGTGGTTAGTGAAGCCTGAATGAAGGATGTTAGTACATAAACAAAATAAGCACTGTCTCTCAAGCCTTGGTTTCACCAGGAGAGCCAGATATACAACTTCACACTGACATAACATCAGCATAAATTACAAATGGTAAACAGACAAGAAATAACTATATTAGCTAAAATTAATAATGGTTGATTTCAAGAATAAACATATGTCTGAGCCATATTTATACCTTCAAAACAAGAGGGGGAAAAAAAGTGTATTTTTAGACTGATTTGCATTTTAACATATTCATTGGCATTAAACATACTTATCCTTCAGTTGGTAAGTAGCCTATTATAATGTAAATAAATTGTCACGATGAGAAAAAAAAATGTCTTAAGTATACAATTTCATGTATAATTTTTTATTTCATGAATAAATATTTATGCCTGGGCAATATTTCAACTTCAAAATAAAATAATAAAAAAAAAGATTAAAAAGAGAAAGAATTCTATTTTTTAATTTAATGTGGTTTGCTTTTATTACAGTTTTTATAACTAGATTTTTTTACATTACTGTAAGAATTTTAGGGGAAATATGGTTCATTGTGATGTATGTTATAAAATCACAATTCAACTTTTTTTTTACATTTGTGATAGGCAAGTAAAATATAATTCCAGATTTTAGCGTGAAATATGACCCAGACATTTAATTAAATAATATTAATAATAATGTGCTATTGTCCTGACATTCATTTTTATTAAAAGTTATTTTTATTAAATGATTCAAACCCCATAAATCGTGGTTACGCCTAACTCTTGGCACAGTTAGGCGGTACTCAATGCCGTAGAGGCTAAAAGGGGGTGGCCTCCTGAGAAAACCAAGGCGGAGGGAGGTGCATGGATGAAGGAGGCAGGAGACTTACATTTCAGGATCACTGGAGAGAGTGATAAGTGCTGGAACAACTCTCTGAGCTACTAGAGTTTCATTCACCCCCTTCACCAACAGCTGATTGGTCAGAGCAGGGGTGATGTCACACAGGATGCATGGAAAGAGCGAGCACAGTGTCATGGAACACCGCAGAGAGAAAGAGAAAAAAAGAACACAAAAAAGAAACAACGGTAACAAACTAAAAAAAAAAACAGCGCAGACATACAACAAAAACCATGACAGAAGCCCGAGAAGGCGCTACACAGATGAATTAAATAAAAATAAGGACTAAAAAGGCCAGGCAAATTTAACTAAAGCTACAATCACAGATGAGGAGAAGAGGGTTTCTCAGATGGAAGAGTTTAACAACACTCCTCCAACCTTTACTATGGACTTACACGGGGTGGGGGGGTGAAATGTTGGGGTTCATTACGTAATTTTTGTATGGCAATAGCAAGCGTGCTGTGGTGCAAAAGACGTACGGATGCTTTAAAGCTGCAACAACTTCAAAAAACATGTAAACATTCAGTGATTTGACAGGTAACAGGGATGACAAGGCACAAGGGGGCCCTAGAGGGAATGTGGAGAGGCCTGAAAGTACATATTTACCACCTCACACCAACCATCAACATTTTAAATACATGATATTACAGCTAATTTGAATTCAAAACAAAGCATTAGGTGATAAAACTAATCATTTGACTGGCCTGGATGAAGGTAAATGTCTTTAAATATAAACTTAATGCATTGGAAGTATATATGACTGTACGGCTAAATAAACATTATGATTTGAATTGGAAGAAGGGCTTACCTCGAACATGCGTGCAGCGGTGCAGCGTACCAGTGCGGATGTATGGACCACTCCATACCAAAGCACCGTCAGAAGAAGCTCATGGTACGCTGGGTTTGCCCTGGAGACGAGAAGTAATTGGTTTTAGTAGGTAATCAACAGATGACAGTTGATGATCCTACTAAACCTGATCTTCTAGTCAGTTAGATTGCCATTAGCATGAAACGTCTGGTGCATTAGATCATCTGGCGACAGTGGAAAGGATATGGGAGTGACACATTGGGATAAGTTATGTTTGAGCTAAACTGCTTAAACCATTATTGTCGGTTTATACAGGGCTCAACATCAATGATGGATCGAGTGTATTTTGGACAAATTGATGGAACGGTTACTTAACATACTCACTGTCAGAAGAAGGTCTTTATGCCTTGCAAATGTAAATATTTGCTTTTCTAAAATATTTAGAACTGCTTATCAACACTTTAAAAGTCAATATTTTAATATTAAGTTAAATATTAAGTTTATATTAACTTAACTATTAAATATTATCTAACTGGCTAATAAAGATAACACTGTCTAAATTGCAAGAATAATGAAACTACTACTACCTCACATGCAAAACTACTACTAGCCGGGACTCCTTTAGGTATACAGACGTGGCGTAATGACACAATTACGAATGGCTGCAAGCTCATATTTTCAGCGGAAACCTACTACTCAAATTAAACATTTTACCAGCTTATCGTTGTGAATCTGGCTATGGTAAGAATTTAGTTTTGAACACTGGTTGGTTATGTACTTGCTCAGAAATGTATTTAGGCAATTTTTTAACCCCAAAAAACTGCAGCTTAAATTAAAGTAGCTTGCCGCACCAATACAAGTCTAATATGAATACTTTTTAGAGCGTGACAGGCCCTGGTTACAGTTAGACAGCACCTTTTGTGTTCCTTGGAAGATATAAAAAAATATGGGTTTGGAATAGCATGACGGTGAGTAAATGATGACAATTGTAACATTTGTGTGAGCTACTCCTTTCAAATGGTTTTAATACATTTCCAGTGAAAGCTTCTTTCAATAGTGGGGTAATGGCTCTTGTGAGCAAGTCATTTTACATCATCTTAAAGGAATTACAGCTTCAGATGAGCTCATGCAGAAAGGCATCCTGGCTGTAGAGTTAACATTGCTAACGGACACTCACCCCAGCTCTACAAATGAAGCCTTTAGACTGTCAAGAGGAGCATGGGAGAGAGATAGGGTGGTCATGACATCCTCAAGAAAGCCCACCAAGAGTTTACGGTCCTCCTCCTGAAAAAAATAACTTCATCAGGGAGACGCTTTCCTGAATTATGACATCATATATCAGGCGTAAAGTGACACTCCTACCTGATTGTAGCATGTCAGGACTCCGGTTGCATAGATTGGCACTGTAGCCTTGGTAAGGATGCCGTTCCCTGCGGTGGCGTCTGCAGGATAAAACCCTTATAATCTCTAAACTTATATAACAGAACACTCAGTCCTATATTTAGTTAGACAGGACATGAGTAATTTAAATTAATCTGGTAATAATTCTGAAAGTCTAAGACCATTAAAATGATACAACATCATGCCCAGTTTTGTTGGCAGATACTTAACCATAGACTTGTTTTAACTCAACAAACATTCAAAGAATGAAAGAAAAAGCTCAATTTTCAAATCCCATGAAGAGTAAAAACATATTTGACACACAAGTCTCCAGCTTGGGAAAGAGATATAGAGACTGAGAGTGTGTGTTCACTTTGCAGCCCCTCCTGACAGCAGGGGTGTTATTTTTGGTTAACTGAACAGTCACTCACCCACATTCTCCTCAGATAGCCGCAAGATTTCTTGGAACTGAGGTTTTACCTTCAAAAATGAGGGGAAAACAACACCTAAATTAAACTGAAAGGCTGAACTGTGAAAATTTGCAGCACAAATTTAGCTACTTCACTTTTCCCAATCAAAAAAAAAGTATAGGGGGAAAAAGGTGCTACAGAGAAAGATACTGTATGGAAAACATGACCTGCCTTACCTTGGTGTTGGTAAAGATTTTCCCAAACGTTCGACATAATCTCCAGAAAAACCTGGAGAACTCGTGCACACAGGTGGATGAGGTGACGTTGATGCGTCCTACAATTTCTATTATCTGTGGTAAACTGGGGAAAGAAGCCAGAATTAGGTCCATTTCAAATGAAGGTGAAGTGGGCCATTTATATTTAACGTGACCTTACAATAAGGTCTTATTTATTAACATAACATTAGTTAAAGCTACACTTTGTGATATTTTCCCCCATCTAGCGGTGAAAAGGTATATGACCATCCAGTGAATATTAGTTTCTGTTCCTCTCAATTCTGATTTCGTTTTAACTCCTACGGTGGCTGATTTAGTCCAAGATTAACATGGCAATCCCCCTCTTCACATTCGACACGGTGCCATCGAGTGTTAAAACGCGAAAGGCAAAGCTTGAATCTAGGGTATGTCCCTCTTTGGCTAATGTACTTTCAAGATGGATGGGCAATATGGCGACCGGCATTCGAACCCCTCACCCGTATGTATTTTCAATGGCATATTATAAACTTACGAGAATACTTTATTACTTGAAAGAAGTAAATATACATTAATGAGCACAAATATTTTTGAAAGAACTAAAAACGCTTCTTTGGTGACATTGTTGATTTGTGAAGACCTATGACTGCAGCCAGCTTCCCTAAAGCGTTTGCCCTCTCGCTCTAGTCTCGCGTATGCGCGCCCTTCCGGGAGAAGATCCCGTCCGGCCCATACAAAGACATTCCGCCCTCTGCATGATGTCAGATCGAAAATACTCAACAACAACAAAAAAAACGTTAAAAAACTAAAAGAAACCGGAAGGACTATTTTTGGCACAGAAATCAGACTTTTTTGTTAAAGGGATACTTCACTGCCTTTTCATATTAAACTATGTTATTCCCTTAACTTAAACGAGTTAATACATACCTCTCTTGTCTCAGTGCGTGCACTTAATCTCTCTGACGCGCGGTGACGATCTGATAGCATTTAGCTTAGCCCACTAAGCCCAGTTCATTCACTCTGGAACCAAACAGAGATCAAGTTAGAAGTACCAAACACCTCCACGTTTTCCCTATTTAAATACAGTTACACGAGTAGTTGAACGATCAAGTATGGTGACAAAATAAAACGTGGCACGTTTCTAATAGGATTAAAAAGGAGAACTATAATGTATGGCGGAATAGCACTTCTGAGAGTACTTCGGCTCGGCGCAGTAAAAAGTCCCGGCCGAAACATCTTCCCTCACATCTCCCTATTGACAGAAATGAGAGAGTGAGGGGGAGGTGGTAGGAAAGATGTTTTGGCCGGGAATTTTTACTGCGCCGAGCCGAAGTACTCTCAGAAGTGCTAATCCGCCATACATTATAGTTCTCCTTTTTACTCCGATTAGAGAAGTACCACGTTTTATTTTGTCACTATACTTGATCGTTCAACTACTCGTGTAACGGTATTTAAATAGGGAAAAGATGGAGGTGTTTGGTACTTCTAACTTGATCTCTGTTTGGTTCCATAGTGAATGAACTGGGCTTAGTGGGCTAAGCTAAATGCTATCAGATCGTCACTGCGCGTCAGAGAGATTAAGTGCACGCACTGAGACAAGAGAGGTATGTATCAACTCGTTTTAGTTAAGGGAATAACAGTTTAATATGAAAAAGCTGTGAAATAACCCTTTAAAACTTTGTCCATGTTTAGGATGGCTTTAACAGTGTAACAAGCTTCGTATCCATGAAATAGCATTTCACCTCCATTTAACCAACATGAAAAAACTGAGCAAAGTGTCAGTGTGAAAGGGCCTTTAGGTTTTACTTATAAAATTATATGGGAGCCACAAGCTTAGCATTATGAATACTAACAGTATAGCAAAAGATTAAGAAAAACTTTTTATGAACACATATGCATGCCGTTTAACGCTCTAAAACGTCTGAGGTGTGGCCTGGTGTTAGTGCACATGCTCCGACTTGAGTGGGTGACCCAAGTTCCTGTCTTCACCTTCAATAAAAATGTCAAAAGAGGCCAAAAACCAGAGGTCAAAAGGCGTAAGAGTGTGCGTGAGACATCCACTCACAATTGGTTGACCACCCAGAGCAAACTCTCCCATCCTGTAGTTCCTTCATGCTGGAGCTGATGATCATATAACTGCAGCAGGACTGCCAACTGCTCTCGGCTGCCCACGATGGTGGCCACGTCCTGCAATGGGGAGACTGGCCGCGGGAATCGGGTCACTGCAGGGTCACACACACACACACACACACACACACACACACACACACACACACACACTTTAAAACCAGGAATACACCAAAAAAAGCACAACTGTGCAAATTATCTAGCACAGCCGCAGTGTGTAAATGAAAGAGCACGTTGATAGTGAGCCCAAAACCAGAGAGCAACCTCAACATGGCAAGAACCCTACAGTTACACTGAGTCAGGCGCCAGGTCTGCATTGCTAAACGTGGCCTGATAGAGAATGTTAGTGAAAAACATGTTGACGTTGGCCAACCCTCACCCTCGATAGGAGGCACGTCGCCCTGTAGGTTGGCTCGGCTGGTGAAGGGAGCGTTCTGAAGAAGTACCGCATACAGAGACGGGATGAGGGACTGAAGCGCTGACAGATACATATGCAGCTTATGTTCATCTAGACCATATTCACCCTGCTGGAGAGAAAGAGAGGGAGAGAGAGAGAGGGGAATTTAGGAATTAAATAACTGAGGGAGCTAAAATAGTGTGTTGTGCTTAACACGTTTTGCTAACTTCGTGGGGACAACATTTCTTTAAACTTTCTTAGTAGAACGGCAAACCTGGCCAAATCTTGAAGTTTAAAATATATGAAGACTGTAGGAAGAATATTTGATTCTAAAAATTCAACTCCAAAAATACTGTAAGATTCCATTCTAAAGATTAAAATGTACAATACCAGTGACAAGTTTGGGATTGGGCTGCATTTGCTATAAAAACAATAATATTGTGAAAAATTATTACAATTTAAAAGAACTATTGCTATTTTAGTATATTTTATATTCCTGTGATGGCAAAGCTACATTTTCAGCCTAATTACTCAGTAATTGTTTGGTCACATGATCCTTCAGAAATCATTCTAATATGCTGATTTGCTGCTCAATGAACATTTATCATTATCAATGTCGAAAAAAGTTGCTTAATATTTTTGTGGAAACCAAGATATATATTTTTTCAGTTTTTTTTTAATATGCTTTGAAGCTTGAGAACAGCATTAGTTTGAAACCTATTTATAACAAAGTAAACTTAACTTGTGCAGACAACGGCTTCTGCTTCCACTTCTACTGCTCACGAGTATGCGGGGTAACGAAGCGCTGTTTTATAATATTAGATATATTTAAGTGTGCTGAAAGATATACACTTCTCTGTGTGTTTGTTCGCCGGCGACTATCAGACACTTGCACACTACAGTGAGCTAAAACGATATTAGGCATAATATCGTTAGCCCTGTAACACAGCCATGTACAAAATAAAGCACACATAAGAAAATACTAGTAAAATGACTGTAAAAACTTAAACACTGGATTATGCTTAACTTCAGCTCTGCAGCATATTTTGAATAATTATGACAGAAGCAATATTGGACCCACTGGTGGGTGCGCAGAGTTGAATTGGTCAAACACAAAAGTAAAACATGATACGGTAAATCAAGACAATTTGATTTAAACATAAAGACTAACTGTGTTGAGCTATATAACAAGGGTTAATTATCTAATAAAATACATAATATATTAAAGCATATTTTTTGTTTCCATGGTGTCTACAAACAGTCTCTGTCCTGGTTAAAATAGCTTATATCTCTGGATTTAAACATTCTTCTTAGAAACATTTGGGATCATGTAAGTATATAGGTCAACAAAACATATAACAGTGTTAAAGTGTTTTTTTTAATATATAGATTTTAATCCAAAAATCTTATATATTATGCCTTTAATGTCCTTGCTAATTAAAAATACAAAATATTACTAAATGTGTATTAATTCTAAATACATTTTATACTAAATTTGCAATGCAGAAAAGATTGAAAGTCTTCAATCTCAAGTTTTAAATATAACAATGGAAAATTAGATTCTAAATATTCAATTATAAAACATTCAAATGATTCTATTCTAAATAATAATAAAAACAATCTATTTAAAATAAAAATAAACATATATGATCAGCTGAGTTTAAATAGTAATTTTAAAAAGATTCAAAACATTCTACTGTAAAGATCAAATGAAAAAGATTAAAAGATTAAATTCTAAAAAGATTGAAACAATCCTTAAAAAATAAAAAATAAACAAGATTTTTAAAACCCTTCAAAATAGGCCACGTGTAAACATGCTAAAGAAACAATGTGGAATAACGGACCTCAAAGGGATGCAATTGTGGGATTGTGTATGTGCTGGTTTTCACCTTGAGCAGCTTCTCGATGCGTGTGAGGAGCGAGGGGATGAGCTGGGACTGTAAGTTTCCCAGTTCTGTGCACCATGCAGCGAAGGCAGGAATGAACACTTGGTGGGTGGCACTGACCACCCTTTCTGACGGGTCACCCAGAGACAACAGCATCAGCTCAAAGCCCTGTAACACAGCCATGTACGAAATAAAGCACACATACTTAAGAAAATACTAGTATTATTACTGTAAAAACTTAAACACTGGATTATGCTTAACTTCAGCTCTGCAGCATATTTTGAATAATTATGATGGATGCAATATTGGACCCACGGATGGTTGCGCAGAGTTGAATTGGTCAAACACAAAAGTAGCACGCACCTGCAAGTATTTGTCTGGATCATCGATGTAGGCCATTATAATGCCTAAACTTTTCACCACAGCCTCTCGGACCATATCCGCTTTATCTTCCGCCAACATTTGCTGAAGCATGGACAGAACCAGGGAGCTTCGGATCTCCTTCTGCAGACAAACACAGACATATTACTATTGCCATGCCAGTTAAACCATGCCATGCCAGCACAACATATTTTTTCTGTTGTTTGGTTAAATCAGAAGTTACTCAAAATTTAGTGAGTAAACATTAAACACTTCATCATAGACAGGAGCATTCAAAGGCAAAGAAGGCACACTGCCAACAATCAGAAAACCGTTTGAGCCAAATCAGTCCCGATATATTCATAGCACTAAACGAACAGCCCGCTGAGCGTTCCAACCGTAACTCTATGATGTACAGCCACTGTAAACAAACAGCATTCCTCCATAGTAACACACACATGTGATCAAAGTGAACATAAATGTAAACAGAGTTTGCACTGTGCTGATTTTCGTCGGTTTGATTATTTGATAATAATTATTTGATTATTTCAACGTGTTCTTGCTTGACTACGTCTAGAGTTTAGCGATCACTAACTGTGACATTGTTGAAAGGTGGACTTGATTAATGTGTCCCAGTTAGACAGCTTTATATTTAGGAGGAACAGAGTCTCTTACGGGTAAATAAGGGGCCAGGGCTCCACATGCTTCCGCCACCAGAAGTCTTCTCTCTGGATACTTGTGGTTAATCTGAGCAAGAGAAACACACATGCAACACAGACATACACAGACAGCACAAGACACAACATGGCAGCGTCAGTTCCAGCTCTGACCGCAAGACTGCATACCCACCCGTACCCTCTGTAAACCACATTAGCTCATATTTTTCAGTGTTAAACTCTGAAATTGTTTTTGTTCTTTCGTGAGCGGAAATAGGTTTCCATGTGGGGAGTTGTGAATGTACTTATGACAGAGTTTACTTAAAACTAACAGTAAACATGGGGATGTGCACCAAGCCATGGAATCTTGAAATATAAAAATAATAATAATCAATAAATAATCAATTACTACATTTCCACAGAAATGTAACAGCTAAAGTCTTAAAAGACTAAAATATTCCATTCAAAATGTTATAATATAAAATATTAGAAAATTAACGGAATTTTTTTTCTATTTTTTTTTATTATTAAAAATCTAAAAATGGTCAATTACATTATAAAGATCCCATATTAAATAGATTCAAAGATTCCACTATAAAGAATACATTCTAAAACCAAATGCTCTCTCCACCACATTCTTTTAAAGATTAATAGAGATTTATAAAAAAATATTTATAAAAGATAAAACATTAATTTAAAGTTATTTTACTAAAGTTTAAATGATTCCATTCTAAAATCATATAGTATGGAATATATCATGGAATATAAAATCAATATTCCATTATAAAGATTACATTCTAAATTGATTCCAAGATGCCATTCTAAAAGGGATTCATTGTTTGTTCCATTGGACTATTTACATGGCAAACAAAATATCACAATCCATATTATTAAAAAAACATTTCAACTTGACAGAAACTTTAAAATGCATTTGTGGGATACACTCTGAAATATTCCAAACAAACATGTTTCTGAATAAAAGCGTTTTCTGGCAGTATCATAAACAATACTGACCAGCAGAATATGTTTAACAGCCAAAGGAACATGACACAAGAGACATAATGGAGGAACTTTGCCTCAAATAATCCATTGTAAAAATGTTCAAATATTCTAGCCTTAAAAAGATCCAAAAACTGCTTAAGTAAAGTTAAAAAGGTTAATTGTCTAAATACATTTGAGACCACTTTATGCAGTTTAAAGATCCATATACTAAAGTTAAACTAAAAACTACTAAGGTCCTTCTCCTAGTCCTTTCAATGTTAGTAAATTAAAAATGGACATCAATTTAGCTTTCCATTACCATTTTCACAGACCCACTCTGAAATGCTAATTTTCTATATCCCAATGTACCTTCTATATGCAAATGAGCCCTAAGGATTAGCTAACCTCACATGTGAAAACTATTACCATTGTTCAAACTGCCTTTTATCAGTGTGGCCAAGTTGCTGAAGTGATTAGGTATTTATACATAAAAGCTCATGTGTTGTAACAGAGTATGCCCACACAATTAAACAGAACGTCCTTCTTTAAGGACAACTTCTTCCTTAAGGTGTCATGACATTAGAAATCAAATTTACCTTGATCTTTTGACATATAAGAGGCCTTTGTACAATTAAACCATCTTGCATGTCATCCTAATTAAAACAAAAGCATTTAATCGTGCCCCCAAAACTGCTCGTTTTTATATGGCAGGATACATAGTTATACATCATCGCACGATAGGCCCCGCCCACTGGCATTCATTATCTTAAAAGGTTAGTTCATACAAAAATAAAAATTCTGTCATTAATTACTCATGTTGTTCAAAACCCACAAGACTTTCGTTTATCTTTAGAAGACAAGATCTTTTTAATGAAATCTGAGAGCTTCCTCTCCCTGCATTGACAGCTTTGCAGCTACCCCTGTGAACATTCAAACAGTTCATAGAGATTGTATGAATTAAGCGGTTTAATCCAAATTTTCTGCAAAGACACAATCACTCTACATGATGAACAGATTGAATTTAGGTTATTATTTACATTTAAACACTAATCAGCGAACAAAAACAGAAGTTCAACCAAACTTGCTTGACACGTGAGAACAAACCTTCTCACATCAATCGTACATGCTTCAATGTGTGTGCGCTGTTTAATGTTATGTGGATACAAGCCTAAATAAAAATCTGTTCAGCGTATATAGTGATCGTGTCTCTTCAGAAGCCTTGGTTTAAACTGCTTGATTCATATAGATTAGTTTCTCCTTTATGAACTTTTTGAAGTGTCAAAGAGGAAGTCGCATAGCTGTCAATGGAAGAAATCTGGAGGAATAGAGGAGAAATCTCTCAGACTTCATCAAAAACATCTTAATTTAGGTTCCGAAAGGTAAACAAAAGTCTTACCGGTTTGGAACGACATGAGGTTGAGTAAATGATGACAGAATTTTCCTTTTTAGGTGAACTATCCCGTTAACGAACCTGTATGTGCTCTTTGATAACAATCTTTCTTTTAAAAGCCATGTTTCTAGCATCTGTAAAACACCATTCTTCAGGCATGTGATTGGCTAAGGACAAAAAAGCAGGAAAATATACCATATTTTATAATATAGACCACCCCCACCCCGCCGCGCCGATCAAACTGGTGGCGGATCAATACGGACAGTAAAGCAGGACCCATAACAACTTATTTGAACAAAAAAATACATTTTATTGTAATAACTTTTTTGTACAGTATGAAAAAAAACTAATTATTTGATGGATGCATTTTTACCCAATTTTAATAGCTAAATGTGCAAAATGCACATTTTCATGTCAAAAGAAGGCCTCAATTTTTGTATGACTCTTTAGCCTTTGTAGAAAGCTTTTTTAGAGCCTCTACACGTTTCTTTTGGAATTTGCGCCTGGCATGATAAATTAATCTATAATGACGAAATGGGGGTGCAATTCACATTTATTCCACAAGGTGGCAATGTCTTACACAATGATGATGTGACGTTTCACTCATAGTTACCTCTGACAGAAAACGAAACAATAATAATTATAATCTGCAAAACTTGAAATGGCTTAGTGATTTACTGCAGAGAGCAAGTATTAAACACAATCAAATATTAGTGTCACTGTCTCTTGATGATGGATGTGGTCAAGAAGCTGTCAGTGAGCAAAATATTGATTTTGAAGACATTGAAAATGAGTTTGGAGAATATGCTGGAGATCGCGAATATGAGGCAGATGCTGAATATACTGGTAAACGATCTCTGACGAGGAAATATGATGATGGTATTAAACATCTGCTCAAACTGAACCCTTCCAAGCTCCAAAAGGTAACGAAATAGGTTTTATTTTATTCTTCTGTAGCTGTTACATCACTCTAACATCAGGAGTTTTATATATTATCGCGACAGGTAGAGGTCTAACGTTATCCATGTTAAATATAGATCTGGGTAAGGTTCTATATTTAATGTAAGAATGTTTGGCCAAACAGTCATGCATTTAAGGGTTAAGCTATGGAATGGCTTCAGATGACTTTGTCACCCAAACTGACGTGAAAAAAGCGGGGGGCGCCGAAAAGCGCGCTGTTTGCATATATAGCTAGTGCTAGCAAATACAAGTAATGTTAGCTGTCAAGTTAATGTTAAATGCAGCTTAAACATCCTGCCATAGTGGAAAATCAATCAAAATCGATCATCTAATCAATCGACAACAAAGTCAAATTAGTAACTTATAGGTTATATATAGACACAAGCAATAGTATAGCCAGATCATCCGATCCGGCGATGTTCTTGTCACGATACAGTCCTTGTTGCCAGTGTTGCCAACTATTTTCCAAGGAAAGTAGCTAAAGCCTGCCAAAAAAAATCGCTAAATGTCGCTAGATGACGTTATGCGTTAATTAGCATATTAGTGACGTCATCGCGCCGTCCTTGCGTTCAGCCTGCGTAACGTTTTTTCATTTATCCTACTATATTTTACAATAATATAATAGCCTACAGCCGATTGTCCAATAAATGTTTTCATTTCCTATACCTTTTTGTCATACAATATATGATATAGTGAATTACAAAAAAAATTATGTGTAAAATCTGAATTGAGAAACTGGATGAACTAAAGCTCTGTGAGAGAGTAATATAAGTGATAAGCACAAGAGATGGAACTCATCATAACTCATTTATTTAAATATAAAACAAAAGAAGCAGATAACATTAAGTGAGAAATCGATGGCAACCTTGTGTGCTCATGTGTAGCTCGCTCATTCACGTCTGTCAGCTGCTGTCTGTAGGCGCGAGCAGCTCCCCTCAGCCATTCACTGAACAGGGCAGACGCAGAGAGAGGTGTGTGTGACAGAGGGGAAATAAGACCTCGCGCTCGCAGGACAGTACTGCCGACATTTATAAACTAAAGTAGCTGAAGTTTGTCCATAAAATCGCTAGAGGGGTCTGAAAAGCCGCTAAATATAGCGACAAAGTCGCCAAGTTGGCAACACTGCTTGTTGCCCATCCCGCGATCGTGGTTTCGTCCCGGGTTACCATGGTGACGGCTGTGAGATGACGGTCAACCCCCCAATCCCCCCCCGCCCCCGCCATTTTTTTTTTTTTTACAGATCTGCATGATTTACGTAGGTCACATTTTCAGGTCGGAAAATCCGGAATTCCGGATTAATCCGGAAAAATCACATCCCTGATTCTTCTATCTTAAAAATATATCAATTACCACACATGCTTTCAATGCAAAATGCTAAACAGTTAGTTTATGCGTTCATGACCTCAAGGCTAGATTATTGTAATGCTCTACTGGGTGGTTGCCCTGCTCGCTTAACAAATAAACTGCAGCTGGCCCAAAACGGAGCAGCTTGAGTTCTTATTATGACTCCGATCTTCAACCCGATGGAACTGGATCTAATATGACTTCTGATATGTAATGTTGCCTGAATCATAATCATACACTGTTTGTTCGGTGGACAGAGAAGAATTGGCACCCTGACTGAGCCTGGTTTCTCCCAAGGTTTTTTTCTCCATTCTGTCACCTGACTGAGTTTTGGTTCCTTGTCACAGTCGCCCCTGTCGCCTTTGGCTTGCTTAGTTGGGGACACTAAATATTTAACTATATTACTTATCTGCCTGCATTTACACTATATGATAATTGAGCTCTGCTTTACAAATTTTCCTGTTAACACTGTGAAGCTGCTATGAAACAATCGGGATTGTAAAAAAGCGTTTTATATATGTGTATATATATATATATATATATATATATATAGGTGATGACTTGAAAAGTGAACAGGACTATTATAATAACTGACACCATCTACGGGGGATACAGTATACAGATTCGCATTCAGTTTCTGACATACTTCACACACTTGAGGCTGTTGACAAAAGGACAAAGGACAGCGTGAAGGAACGTTTGCTTTGACACATCCCGTTTAAACAGCTCGTTTGCATCTCAGTTACACACTTCAGAAGGATCCCAGTATATTTCAATGCCATCCTGGAACACGCCGAAAGATGTTTGTTCGGTGCAGTGTAATCGAGAGTTCACAAAGAAATTTATTTTGAAAGATGAAACAGCAAGAACTGTATCGGATCACAAATTGTAAGCAAAATATTTCATAATGCTTTGTCTGTAAATGCAGCATATATATTGGTTTTATTAACATTGTAAGTGAACATTATATATTGAAATGTTAAAAAAAAAATCCATGTCATGATCCCTTTAACAGGTGAGAAGATTTTACGTTGTGAGAGTGTGTACACAAGTACAGAACTCACCTGTTCCCAGCACTGTGGCAGGAGTTCGGCTTCCACCCGAGTGGGACCCACATGGCGAGCGAATGCCACACACCCGGTCAGAATCATCTGCCTGAAGAGGAACATTACAGCAGAATGTTATCCGACTCGAATCAAAACCGACAATGTACACATGCGCAGATGCCCAAATGCGCACACACCTCTGCTCATCGTCAGGTCTCTTGATAAGATTAAAGAGGATGTGCAGTAGCTGGTCTCTTTCTTTGGGCTCGGGATGTAGGCAGGCCGTACACAGAATGAGAGGAATCAACTCCTGTGGACAAACATATGAAATGCAGGTCAAATTATATGCACTGTACACAGAAATAAACTTATTCATGCACCTGCTGAGACACTGAGAAGGGAACTACGGGAAGCAGGCATTTGAAGATACAGGGCAAGTTAATCTATGAAGAAACACCTTCACCACAAAGGAGAGAGTCTGCTAAGTCACTAAATCACAGCACCAACTAGGGCCGGGCGATATATATTGAATATTTGCCACATTTGCAATGATTTTTTTGATTATATAATATTAAGAAACACTGTATAATGAAATTATTTTTAGTAGGTCATTGATTTTCCACAAAACTATCATTAGACTAGTTTCAGAATCATTCCTTATCATGTTTTAAAAGTACAAGTATTTATTGATTCAAAAGTTTGCATGTCATTTTTTAATTAAATAATTAAAGAAATACATTTATAAACATGCTAAATGCATTTACAATATATATATATAAATTTCTATTACAAAAAATACATACTTTACATCATTTTCTTGGTTTTTCTATGTTTCCATTTGGATAAAAATATTTAAAAGTTATTTTATAGAGATCACACTCACAAAAAGTACTTTCAAGGCAAAGAAATGGTTTAGTACTGAGCAAAGAAAAACAACAACAATAATAAATGCTGACTGTACGTTTGCATGACGTTTCCATTATCTTTTAAGATTATATTCATTTGCATGAGCTATATCAGGCTTGGAAATCAAGACAAATTTGGAATTGCATATTTCCAGGTCCATGGAAACCATGCGTGTCACAGCATACAAATACATTTAATGTAATATAAATATTCTCCTTGTTCGTTTATTGCAAAATGGCTTGATAATTGAACAAAATTGTATAATGACGGTTTAGTCTAAATTAATTATTTTGCAGAGAAAATAAATAAATCAAACTTTATACTGAATATTGTCAAAAGGCTCAAAAATTATTGACATTATTACATTATAATCGCCTAATTCTAGCACTAACACCAATCTAAGCATCATCTGTGTCATCATGTGTGCATGTGTACAAATGTTAGCAATTTAGCCATGTTAACCTGTGGCGGTTGTTTACCGTAAAAGCGAGACGCAGTTATGAAAAGAAACCTCATCAGCATCCCAGATATCGCATTACAGAACAGGCAGTGTGCCCTTGGTTCACGTCTCATGGCCAAACAGCGGTTACTAGCCCTGTTTTTCACGCGGATCCACAATAGAAATAACAGATCAGAATTCCCAAAAAGATTGTGACAGGCACAGAAGTGTTTATTTTCTCTAGATTTATCTCTTCTTGAGACGTGACCGTGGGTAGACCTCAGCCTCAAACGGTCATTTTAAAGAGAAAGATAGTTAAGCAAATATGCGGCAAGACTGCAGGCTGTTTGACGCTGTGCTTGTTTGTTTGGACGGCCCTTTCAATACACCGCTTCTGTCACCTGCCAGGAGTTAAAAACCATCATTTTAATCGTGTGTTGCGAAACTAAAGGCTGGTCTGTTAGAGACGGGTACTCATTTCATGAGTAGGGACTCTGTGTGAGAATGTGGCATTCTGAGGCAGCGGTGTGCAGCGTCTCCAGCACCTGGAGGAGCGCTTTCAACAGAGGCACATTTATGAAGTATTTTATTTGGCTCTGGCCCAAAGCGAAAGCATGTAAATGTGTGAGTGGAAGCCGTGGAAGAGCTACTGGAAAAAGATGAACATTTGCAGTCAGTACAACAAAAAGCAAGCATCAAGAACGGGAAAAGCTTTGCTATTTTGACCAATAAATAAATGCACACACAAATTTTGCTGGGCCGTTTATAAATATAGAGGACTTTTCCAAGTAAAAAACTGCCTTTTATACAAAAATAAAGCAAACACACTGCATTAGTAAATAAACATGAAACTAATTATTCTAGAGGGTATTGACACTTTGACTAGTGAATGTATTTTCCCACACTTTTTAATTATTTTTAATATTATATATATATATATATATATATATATATATATATATATATATATATATATATATATATATATATATATATATATATTGTTATAACCGTGAAAAAAGTTTAATAATTAATCAAATGTTTTTGTTTTATAATTTATAAATAAACAAAATTTCTGTAATGCATTTTGTTCGAGGTGCGCAAAAGTTCAGGATCAGTACGATTTTTTTTATATTTTTAAAAGAAGCATAATTTTTCTGCATCGTTACTCCAGTCTTCAGTGTCACATTATTCTTCAGAAATCTTTTTCTGAACAACAGTTGTGTACAATTATTTTTCATAATTGTTTGATGAATAGAATTCAAATAGTAAAACTTTTAAATTGTAAGTGATATTTAAAAATGTTACTTGTTTGTATATATAAATCAATAAACGGCGATGTGTATATATAAACATGTATGATGAATTCATATGATTCTATAGGGTTCACTTCCAACACCAAATAATTCCCATTAATTTTCCCTGATTTTTCATTCTCATGAAAATAATGATACATGTTGTTGTTATAAGTGTATATGGTTTAAAATTAACAAATAAATAAAATGTCTATTTGTGATGCATTTTGCTTAAAAAAAGTTTTTATATATATTTATATTAATTTCTAACTTTGTTCAATATTTTTTAACTAATGCAATGACATTTGTACATACAGTGCCTTGCAAAAGTATTCGGCCCCCTTGAACTTTGCGACCTTTTGCCACATTTCAGGCTTCAAACATAATGATATGAAACTGTAATTTTTTGTGAAGAATCAACAACAAGTGGGACACAATCATGAAGTGGAACGAAATTTATTGGATATTTCAAACTTTTTTAACAAATCAAAAACTGAAAAATAGGGCGTGCAAAATGATTCGGCCCCCTTAAGTTAATACTTTGTAGCGCCACCTTTTGCTGCGATTACAGCTGTAAGACGTTTGGGGTATGTCTCTATCAGTTTTGCACATCGAGAGACTGAAATTTTTGCCCATTCCTCCTTGCAGAACAGCTCGAGCTCAGTGAGGTTGGATGGGAGAGCGTTTGTGAACAGCAGGTTTCAGTTCTTTCCACAGATTCTCGATTGGATTCAGGTCTGGACTTTGACTTGGCCATTCTAACACCTGGATATGTTTATTTTTGAACCATTCCATTGTAGATTTTGCTTTATGTTTTGGATCATTGTCTTGTTGGAAGACAAATCTCCGTCCCAGTCTCAAGTCTTTTGCAGACTCCATCAGGTTTTCTTCCAGAATGGTCCTGTATTTGGCTCCATCCATCTTCCCATCAATTTTAACCATCTTCCCTGTCCCTGCTGAAGAAAAGCAGGCCCAAACCATGATGCTGCCACCACCATGTTTGACAGTGGGGATGGTGTGTTCAGGGTGATGAGCTGCGTTGTTTTTACGCCAAACATAACATTTTGCATTGTTGCCAAAAAGTTCCATTTTGGTTTCATCTGACCAGAGCACCTTCTTCCACATGTTTGGTGTCTCTCCCAGGTGGCTTGTGGCCAACTTTAAACAACACTTTTTATGGATATCTTTAAGAAATTAATTTCTTCTTGCCACTCTTCCATAAAGGCCAGATTTGTGCAGTATTCGACTGATTGTTGTCCTATGGACAGAGTCTCCCACCTCAGCTGTAGATCTCTGCAGTTCATCGAGAGTGATCATGGGCCTCTTGGCTGCATCTCTGATCAGTCTTCTCCTTATATGAGCTGAAATTTTAGAGGGACGGCCAGGTCTTGGTAGATTTGCAGTGGTCTGATACTCCTACCATTTTAATATTATCGCTTGCACAGTGCTCCTTGGGATGTTTAAAGCTTGGGAAATCTTTTTGTATCCAAATCCGGCTTTAAACTTATCCACAACAGTATCTCGGACCTGCCTGGTGTGTTCCTTGTTCTTCATGATGCTCTCTGCGCTTTAAACGGACCTCTGAGACTATCACAGTGCAGGTGCATTTATACGGAGACTTGATTACACACAGGTGGATTCTATTTATCATCATTAGTCATTTAGGTCAACATTGGATCATTCAGAGATCCTCACTGAACTTCGGGAGAGAGTTTGCTGCACTGAAAGTAAAGGGGCCGAATAATTTTGCACGCCCAATTTTTCAGTTTTTGATTTGTTAAAAAAGTTTGAAATATCCAATAAATTTCATTCCACTTCATGATTGTGTCCCACTTGTTGTTGATTCTTGACAAAAAATTACAGTTTAATATCATTATGTTTGAAGCCTGAAATGTGGCAAAAGGTCGCAAAGTTCAAGGGGGCCGAATACTTTCGCAAGACACTGTATGGCTGAAGTATCCAAATATTTTTTGGGCCACCGTTGCTACAAAAACTGTGAACAATAAATCTGTTTGGAGAAAAAAAAAAAAAAACCTTAACAAGAACTTGCACGTTTAGATTCCTTGTCATTGTTTCCCATAAAAAAACTTGTATTTATATATGCAAATCTGCAACTCTACCATAAGCCTGCACTGACTCATGAACACAATCTTGAATACAAAGGAATTCAACTGCTACATATCAAGATAGTTGCAAGCAGAAAGCAAAGGGGCCAAATCAGAAATGCGCCCACATATGAAAGCACACACCAGGCATAGTTCTGCAAGAAGAGTTTTGGACTGTTGCAAACACACAATGTAATGGCTGGAATGCCTGATGCCTTATCTGTTTCACGTGGTAATCAATAACTTGAATAGCCTTTAATTCCGAAAGACTTTATCTTTACAATAAAGCTTTTGTAGGTGTACAGATGACCAAAATTATATTGCAAGGCAGGTGTTCCAGCAGCTCCTGATTAGTAATTGTTCTGCACCAGATGAGGGGGAAAAACTGAGGGTGTGGCGGAGTGTGAGTGTGCCTGAATTCAAGGAAGAAGGTTATGAAGCTAACAGAATTAACAGGCAAAGCTCAAAGTCCAGTCTAGACGAGAACGAGGAGATCTCTTGCTCCTTGTGTGGTGTTTGTTTTCACTCAACTTCAGCCTGGAAAGCATCCAATTTTTCTTAAACTGTCACCTGGCATCCGTAAAACAGAACTGCCCTATGCAAATCAGAGGGGCCTAAAGGGGAAAATGCCGTGGAACTAGCTTGGTACACACCTTTGGATCTGCTCTCAGCAGATGTTCAATATGTGTGCATGCACTGTTTTTTTCCTTTTCTTTTAAAGTTTAGTCATTTAAAACAAATCATCTCTATAACAGGGAGGCAAAGAAAACTATTTGAAATCAGACAAGGTTTCACCATCAGCTGAGGCAGCAGCCTGAAGCACAGAAACATTACATTGCCTTGGCTGTCAAAGTTCATTTAAAATCTCTATTTAGTTTAGTTACTCACTATTTATAAAACCAATTCAGATGGGATGAGCCGAATTTGACACCACCAAAAGGTGAATCTGTTAACATTAGTTAATGCACAGTGAACTGACATGAACATTTGTATTAATTAACATTGATAATGTGTAATAAATCCTGTTCAAGCTAGTGCACTGTGCACTGACTAAATGTTAACAAAATCACCTTTTGATTTTAATAGTTTATTAGTTAAAAACTAAAATGGACTATAAATAAGACTTTATTTTAAAGAGTTACCCATTTTATTTATAGTAAAAACAACAACAACAACAACAACAACAACAACAACAACAACAACAAAGCCTAGTTCAGAATGCACGATTTTAAAACTCATTGGGTCACTGCTCCATTCACACTGCATGACTATCTGTGGTAGCATTCAGTCACGGCTGTGTTCACACTGATTGATGGATCACACTGCATGACTATACAGGAGGAACAATCCCCCGACAACACTCTCTCTTCGGTGTGCAAACTACGTTTCCCAACTACACGTGCGATGTGACAAGTAAACAACGCGAGATCCCACGTGCGTCAGACCACAGTTCTCACGCGACACTTGGAATTGTTATTAAAAATGATAAACTGCACAAAGTTTGCTCCAAATTGATTTGTGGAGAAAAATAAAAAAAGATAATGGTGGAGGAAGTTGTTCTGCAAAGAGAGTTTGAGGTAAATAAATAATTTTGCAATGTGCTGTTGCTGCGGCTGGACGTGCAAATGTTTGGGCTTTGTTGAAAGAATTGTGAATATATCTATTAAAATACTGATATTCTGGTCTATAACTTCTCCTTAAACCTCTTGCTGCCCTGTATCTCACTCTCTCATTGGCTGTTGGTCATCGACAATGTTATTTTCAGTCAGAACTCATTTCATACAGCAGGATTATGAATCGCCGACAGCTCCAGATATTTAGCATGCCAAATATCTCACGGCGTCAGTGACTCGTCTGCAATTTTCTTTGACCGCGTCTTTGATCATTCACACTGCGTGGTTGCCACTCGCGTACACGAGCACCGATTTGCCTTTGATCTTGGGCATTTGTCGGCGACTTCGCAAAACCTGTCGGCGAGTCAAAATCGGGCAGTGTGAACTAGGCTTAATAATAATTAACTATATTCATTAAATAATGTTGCAATTTATGTTGCTGTTGCCAGTGTTTGTGAAAGCAAAAAGAAACTTTAAGGGCGGTCCAACTAAACTTTAAGCATGTAAAATGTCATCGGCCACGGCAACGAATGACATCACGCTCTGTGGTCCCTCATTTAAAAAAAATGAATTCAACAGAAATAATAATAACCCAAAAGGTAAAAATCTAAAATCGACTTCATTTTCTTTGCTATGCCCTCAACCTGCAGCTCTTTCAATTCAGCCAAGAGGTCACACAGTGACTAATTTATCTTCACAGGTCAGAGCTCAACAAGCTTTGGAATGCAACGAAATGCGAAACTTTCACATGAGCTTACATTTCCGTCTCCTACATTTGCATGTTTATGAATGGAAGTAAATGGAACGGAAAGTGTAGTGTGACGGCCACCCTTAGGGTTGTATTTTATGCTGGTTTTACCAGAGTTAAGGGGTTTTAGGGATGACTTTTTATATCATGAATAAGAATATACTTAAATAAATCATAAAATGGAAATGGCGATAGTCTTTTCTTCCCTATTGAGATGTATATCCGAGTAAAAAATGCTTTTCGAAGAAGACAAACATAATGTAGGGTACTGCTTAGATTGTTGGATTGTGGTTTGCTATTGTTGTGATGTTATGTGACATCAGAGAAGAGATGTCACTGCAAGAGGAAGGGGAAGTTATTTTGATTAAAGATTACGAGGGCACATGAATTTGTAAAAAAAGTTATTATGTGCACAGATAAATCATTTCTAATAAACACTGCAATATTCCATACAAATTAAATTTTTAAGTCATGGCGACTTTAACTGCAGTAAAATTCCAGCAACCCACTGCCTTTAGGAATTTTCCGTTGAAAAGGGAAATTGAGGTGGAGCGTATCAAAGGGTTCTTGCCTTTCTATTGTCAATAGCTCTTAGTTTACGTCAAAGCTTTCAATGCCCCCGAGTGCAAGATTAGCTGTCAATATTTTCGGCTATGTTTTCCTGGAAGAAAGCTGTCTGAAAGTAACACAATTCTGAAAGTGAAAGTTAATAGGAGTCAATAATAAACTTTTTCCTTGTTCTTTCATCTTTTAGTGCGTTTACATGCCGATTATGCCTAATAAGCCGACAATGAACATGGTCATGTAAACACGCTAACCCGTTTTCTTTTATCGGAGTAAGGTCATAAACCGGTCGGGACACGTAGTTTTTTTCCTCTTACCCCGATTTTGCGCTGCATGTAAACGCATTAAGCTGCTTTCTGTCGGCTTATTGAAGTATGCATGTGTGATAGGTGACAAACACGCAAACTTCGAGCAGATTTAAACGCATCCAGACAGAGCGAGCTAGCGTTTTGCATTAAATAAGGATATACATATATATATAAAAGGACAAACTCTTTTAAGACCCAGAAAACTGTAAAGATGTGTTCTCATCTCATGCAGCAGAAGTAGAAGAGGTTCAGACAAAACGCTGAATCTGTAACTGCATGAAAGAATAATGAGCCGTAAATCTCCCACTGACACGGTGCACGCTTTATTGAACATCACAGCTGACGTAACATTTGGAATACTCCGAGTCAGATATGGACATTATTATTTTTGACGTCTGACACTACAAGGAAATAACCCAGTTTATTAATAAAGTCATGTAAACGTTGTTTATTGCGTTGTCAGTTTACTAGTTTGCATGTAAACGGGGAAAACTGGTTATTTGTGAGTTATCAGCTTACTGGTGTGCATGTAAACATGCTCTATGTATCATTTGTTTTGCCTTATTTGCCTTTTTAAACATTTGAAATGTTGATATTTATGATAATATTTTAGAACACAAACGTAGGATGTATTCTATTATATCATAAAAATGGCATGAAATATGCATGATACTATATACACCATCCTTATTTTTTTGTTGTTTTAACTAACTTTCATGCTTGTTTTAAAATATTTTAAAATAAGTCATTTTGAATTCCCCTTGAAGTTTGTTGAGGCCCCCTGCTTGAGAACCACTTATTCAAACAAACATGCTATTCTCATTACAGATTATCACTGAATTTGTTTGGAAGTAATTTGGCAAGTCAAAAAAATAAGTTTATAATAAGTTCCAAAGCTTCAGTCATTTAAAGTCATAAAAAGACATTTATAAAAGGAAATGCATTTAAGAGTAACTGGCAACACAGTAAGCTGATGAAAAGCCAAGCCAACTGAAAGGTCAAATGTCACACGCGTGATGAAGGAAGAAGGGCTGATGTGAGAGCGTGCCGATATGTTCCACTCACCTGACAGAGGTGCACAACCATTCTCTATCGGAGCAGTGAGATGCATGCACAAAAGCAAGAGAAGACATGAGTGAACAGAACAAAAGAGAGAGGTAGAGGTGGACTGGGTCAGGGGGCAGAGAGAGAGAGTGAGAGTGAGAGTGAGAGAGAGACACACATACACAACTGCAATGGAAAAATATAAGTTGAGTCAACACTGAATTAAGAATTGAATGAGAGGGAGAAGCCAGCTGCAGTGGACATGGAAGCCGTAGTGGCTGATGGAAAATGGATGGGGCTGTTGGGTGAAAAGGTCATTGGTTACCTCTCGCTTGGCGAGCAGGACGTTGGGTACGATGTGTGGCAGACAGCGGCCCAACATGAGCATGACGCTCTGCTCACTGTCAGCGATTCGAGACACCTGAGACAAAAGGACATGGAAATTAGATGCAAGAATGTCGCCATATAAAGAAAAGCAGAGGCAAACATGTCCGGCATTTCATATAAATCACACGTGTCTTAAAATTACTGCTTAGCTGCAACCAGAGAACCTTTTCTGCTTTTGTATTCTGGAAATAGAAGGCACCGTGCACTCTGTGACCTCTCAAATGTGCTTATTAATGCATTCCTGGTGATTTTGAAAGCATAGAATACTGAACTGTTCCCTGTTTAACTGTCTTCATTTCCTTGGCCCTCACTTTATTCAAATCTGTAATGTATGACTTTAACAAATTAAAAGCACTAGAAAAAAGGTGCACGACTTATTTGAAGTGTGAAGTTGCTCGTTTTGTGTGATGAACATAGCGAAATTTCAAACATTATTCATTGCTTTTATTTTTATTTCCATTGAGCTATTCATCACTGCATCCGGACCATTGTGTCATTTGAATTTTTGTAATAATTATTACATACTATAATAGTATTTATTAGTATTTTGAGTATTTGAGTATTTATAAGTATTATACATTCATTTTAATGTTTAAAATTTTTGTAAATCTGATTCTGTTATGTGCTTTTGCTGTTTTTGTTTTAAAGGTCCCGTTCTTCGCAATTCCATCTTTCAAACTTTAGTTAGTGTGAAATGTTGCTGTTAGAGCATAAATAATACCTGTGAAATTATAAAGCTCAAAGTTCAATGCCAAGCGAGATATCTTATTTAACAGAAGTTCCCTTTCAAAGCCTACAGCGAACGGCCGGTTTGGACTACATCCCTGCACTTCCTTCTGTAATGACGTCACTAGAACAGTTTGTTAATACAAGAATAAGCAAAAAAGGGGGCTTGGTCTTGTTGCTCTCCCACGTGCATCCCCTTGTTATGGTAAGAGGCGTGAACTTTTTTGGGCAACGTGAGCTAAGCTGCCATGCAAGGAGGGACTTCATAGAACAAGGAAATCATCAGGCCGTTTTTAGGACAGAGAAAACAGCGCTTTACAGATAAGTAAACTGTGAAAAATACTGTGTTTTTTTACACACGAAACATGAACTCATGTTATATTGCACACTGTAAACACAATCAAAGCTTCAAAAACACATGAAAAACAGGACCTTTAATATTTATATTTAGCTTTTATTTCATTTTCTTTTTATAGTTTTACGTAATTATAGGTCTTCAACTTAAACATATTTATACTCAGGGCATAAACTTAACACTCGCCAAGCGCCAAAAAACAGTGCAACTCGCCAGCTGCCATGCAAAATCAATGCATGAATGTGAACATATGTGAACGAGGCTTGGGACAGATGACAGGCCAGCAATGCACGCAGAACATTGATTGGTTGAAAGAGAATCCACACTTGCACGTTTTTTCGGCTGTGTTTTTCCTTGCAGGTTGCGGCCTTGCCTTAAACAAAGAGCGTCTTCTTCTTGTGAATACAGCCACATGCCGAGAAGGAAGAACTACATCTGCCGTGTATCCTCCATTGTTGTTTACCGTGCCGTTTTCTTCTTTGCATTAGAATGACGTTAATCGATACACCACTCGTATCAAGTAAGGGTGCTGTTGGCGATGGAAACTAGCCATATCAGGGTATCGGCCATATTATTTAGACCCCCGAATCAGACTGAACAGTACCGCTTGGTGGAAACGAGCCATTAGATAAATGCATTGACTCTTAAAGTGACAGCAGCCTAATATTCCTGCTGCTGTCTGTGTGCTGTGATTGATCGGCTATCGATCTCTATCGGCTGATACTGGATTTGGGATGATTGAGCGGCGATCTCTAAAAAGGCAGATCTCATAATCTGATCTCATGCTGATAACACAGACCAGCGCCTGCTGTGAAGGCTAGAGCATGACATGCTGCGGCACCATTTCATTCTCTTTCAGGCATGGGCAAAATAATTGTAATTGTGAAGGTGAGTTACAGTTCATATCTTTTTATTAAAGGTGCCCTAGAATGAAAAATTGAATTAACCTTGCCATGGTGAAATAATAAGAGTTCAGTACATGGACATCACATACTGTGAGTCTCAAACCTCATTGCCTCCTACTTCTTATGTAAAACTGAATATCTCAATAATCTCAACATAAACCCAACAGTGACGCAAGCATTGGGGATCATTTATATGCACGCCCCAACATTTGCATCTGTCCAAACGTGCATTGTCAGGCGGAAATGGGAGCAAATCATCAAAACAAGCTGCTCGCATGGACACACTTCATGTTCCAGGCTGTGCAGGAGACTTTTCTACCCTTCCCACAGACAAAAAATGTCAACAGTCATGGTTGATGTTTATAATCCGAAACCACAACAATCCGAGAGCTCACGTGCATATGGTTGCCAGATTGGATATGTTTAGGTATAACACTGGATATCATACAGGTTTTCACAGAAAAGCTCTGGGGGATTTAATTCTTGAAATCCGGCAACTGGAAGAACACAAGCTCTTTCTCGCTTGCGGATGATCTGAAAACACCAATAAACAAGTACACTGCATTTTATCAATCTCCATTTGAGATGTTTTGCTTAAAGTGTCATTTAGTCGGACTGTGTTCTGTCAGGACTCACGAGCCACTTCAATGAACTGCTGTGAGCTGCTGAAATAAGCCAATCAGAGCAGAGCTCAACATTAATATTCATGACCCTTCCAAATAAGGCAAAAACAGAGCATTACATCCTAGGGACTAGGGGTGTCCATGGTTAACCGATTAACCGTTAAAAATTGCGTAACCGAGTGAAACATTTTGCTCGGTTAAGTGGCGTCAATGACGTGCTTTGAATTTAGTTGTAATATATTTTTGCACCCCTAGAGACCGCCAGAGCGCTCCCAGACATTTGTAATATCCACAAGAAGAAGTCATGACGAGCTTTCTAAGCGGGCAAAGAAAGCGTGGGAGCACTTTAAAAATGAGAGTGACGGGGCAAAATGCAAGTATTGCAATGCAGTGCTTACCGCATTTTTCAGGCTATAAGTTGCTCCGGAGTATAAGTCGCATCAGTCAAAAAATGCGTCATGAAGAGGAAAATAACATACGTCGCACTGGACTATAAGTCGCATTAGGGCAGAAGCAGAGCGGGAGCCGCGCGCGCTGTGCATAACGGAGCAGAAGAAAGAAAGTTTGAAGTGAGAAACTTGTGAATGACTAGAGAAAAGCAGACGTTACTTTAACTGTAATGAAGAAAACAAAAAAAGCTAATCGCGGACTGAAAGCAAGATGGCCAGAGCTGAAGGGACGAGTCCACAGATGTTTGAACTCTGCCGGGAGAGGCTCAGCCGGCGAGTCAAACGCTGTGTGAATCATTCTCGGCTGCATATTTTACTGCATGCCCTAATCATGCAGGCGCCCTCGCGGCCACTTGCATTGCTCGTGAACTGGAGCGCATCTCATCCTAATTTAACGAAACTCAGCATACGCCTCACAGACATGAAAAATATCTTAAGAAAGCTTGAAATGTCTTTTAACAATTTAAAATGAAAAGAAATAGGCTACTCTCTGATTATGTAATCCATGATGTGCATTTCTCTCTATAGGCGCGTTCACTACGGAGATGGCGGTCGTCAAAATAATAAACTAAAAATAACCCTGACGCACACTATGGTTAACCGAGTATTAACCGCTAAGGGCCTCGGTTAACGGTTAATGAAAAACTTGAAAACGTGCAGCCCTACTAGGGACAATTTATAGGGTTGTAAATGGACCTATAAAACTGTATCTGAACAATTTTTGGCCTTTAATAAGCCACATACCCTCTATGTAGATATCAGAGAACAATTTAACATATTGTTTCAAATCATTATAGGGCACCTTTAAATAACTTACAAAGTTATTTGAAAACTTTCCCTGAGGCGCAAGTCTCTCTCTAAATGCTCAAATGGCTTCACATCAGCACATCGCGTCTGCACTAAAATGGAGCTGCACAGTTGACAGTATTTGCCACTTGCACTAATGAGGCAGTGTCGTGTCATCACTAAAGTTTATCGTTTGCATTTCTTTATTAGTGATGCCAGAGTTCAAACCACTCAGCACTCACGCACTCTCCAAGAGACCGTGAGCTTACACACATTCAAAGCACTCACACACAGGCCACCTCACAAAAAATTGTGAAAACATAGTCAAGAGTGAATGTTAACATTTATGTAACTGCATGCCACAGTATCCATGTATTCGGTCTTAAAGTGAAAGCAGTCTTTTTTCTTTGTCTTTTGTTGTTTGATTAACATGAAATGACACTCATTGCTCTCGAATTACCTTAATTGTAAGGATTAATATGATTTAATTTATTCAAGGAAGACCATCCAACAGTATTTTACATTTGATTCCTTTTTCCTAAATGTCTTTAGTATTTCTTACATCAATACTAGCCTACTGTTAGACCTTTCGGAGAAAAATAAACTTTAAAACACAGTTCGATTGTATTTATTTGTGCTCGTAAATAGTTGTTCTTATTGTATTACTGACTGTTTAAAATTTGCATTCAGTTTGAAATCAGGCTTGTACGCAAGCTATTTCAACAGTGGTATTTCACATTTGCTTACTTTATTAAATTCCTGTACCTGTAAACTATTGCCAGACCAACCTGAAAAACAAACCATTCAAACGTGGTTTTGAAACTTGTGAGCTGATTCAATTAAAACAATTGAAAAGATGATGACTTTTGAAAATTGAACGAATTACTTTTTTTTTGTTTAAAAATCAGCGTTGGCGAGTATATAAATCGGTGTCCCTCGCCAGTTGGCATGCAATAATACATGAACGTGAACATGCTTGGGACAGTTGACAGGCCAGCACTGCATCGTCACAAAAGTTTAAGCCTTGACGATTTAAATATTCGAGTGCAAGATGACGCAAAACTTGTTTACTTATTTCTGTACCTGATAACTACTGTCAGACCTACCTGAAAAACACTGATTATTTAATTTTTATCTTTGTTATAGTGTATTCATTTGTGCTTTTGCTTGTATTTTTTGTATTTTATTTTATTACTTACTGTTTACTTGTCTTTAATAATATTTTAAGCCAAAATTTAGGTGGATTACTGCCTGTTTTTATAAAAGGTTTAATGGCAGATCATTTTTTTCACTGAGCAAAATTTTGCTGCTGGCCCTATTCACTGCAACTGCACTGAAAAGAGCAGCCAAGTCAAATATTCCACTGAAGAAAGAAAGTTCTTAAAACCATACTGGTTTGAAACAACATGGGTAAATAATGACAAACGTATAATTTTTGGGTGAACTACGCCTTTAACCGTCTCTACATGTGCTTGTGTATTAGTACCTGTCCTGTATGCTACCCGATCCCACTCACCTCTGAGCCCAGCCTACTGTCAGCAGACATTCGACAGAAGGACAAAAGTGCTTGGTGGAAGGCCGGAGACAGCTTTCTGCAGAAGCAAACAAAACATGATTTAACAAGCCACCTCCACCTCCGGTTACCAATAACTCCACATATTAGCCCAGCTTTCCACAGCGCAGAGCAAAACGCTGATATAGGAACAGTCAAAACATGGAGAGCATAATTTGTCTGAATCAGCCTCATGGGGTAAAAGTCCATCCGGAGCAGATGTGCAAAATGATGATGAATGGAATATATGGTGCCAGTCAGCACCGCAATAAGAGCCCGGGTGAGGACTGTGATGGGGCTCAATGCAGTGCTGCCATCTAGTGGTCATAACGGCCTTGTTCCAAAACCTAGTAAGCGGCCTCATTGTCTACTATACAATGAGACATTGCTATAGTACTACAATGTCTACAGTGACAAAAGCTACCTACTAAGACAGCATCCATTCCAAACTGAATAAGTTACTGACTGTTAAGTTACTGGCATGAAATGCTTTTCATTGGCATGCGTTTAAAACTTGACTAACACCAACCGTTCCAGTCAAGCCTTGATTTTTGAAATATTACAATTCAAAATAACTTTTTTATTTCTATGTTTAAAAAAAGTTAAAACCATCACTCCAGTCTTCAGTCATGCGATCCTTCAGAAATCATTCTAATATGCCGATTTGCTGCTCAAGAAACATTTCTTATTATCAATGTTGAAAACAGTTGTGTAAAATATTTTTTAGGATTCTTTGATGAATAGAAAGTTTAAAATAACCCTATTTGTCTGAAATGGAAGCTTTTGCAACATTGTACTACTGTTTAAAGGTTTTGGGTCAGTAAGAATTTATTTATTTTTTAGGGGAAAGAACACATTTAATACATTTGTTCAGCAAGGATGCATTAAATTGATCAAAAGTGACAGTAAAGACATTTATTATATTAAATAAAGATTTTTCGTGCGGTTCTTTTTAACTCTATTCATCAAAGAATCGTGGAAAAATATGTTTTACACAACTGATTTCAACATTGATAATTATCATAAAAGTTTTTTGAGCATCATATTAGAATGAATTCTGAAGGATCATGTGACACTGAAGACTGGAGTAATGAAATAAATAAATAAATCTCATTTTAAAATATATTCAAATAGAAAAGTTATTTTGCATTTTAATAATATTTCACAACATGACTTTTTTGTATTTTTAATAAAATAAATGCAGCCTTAGTGAGCATACGAGACTTCTTCTAAAAACATTAAACATATTACCGATTAAAAACAGGTGTATGATGCCAAATAGGTGTCCTACTTTAGATAGGATGCACACTAGGTTTTGTAACAGATCTCACTTGAACACACTTTTGTTGTAACTTGTTTGAGCACTCTCTTTATTTGCCCTTGTGCAACTCATCAACTTTTTAGGTCATCATAACTCATAACAGTTATTGGGCAGTCCACAAGGAAACGCAGGTCTCACCTGTTGGGCCGGTCAAATTGCACAGCAGTTTTACCCTGCTGACTCTGAGACTTTAGTTTGCTGTGAGGTTGTGTAGCAGTAGTGGTGCTTTCAGTGCAGTCAGTAGTAGTTGTAGTGGTTGAGGCCTTTGTAGCGTTGGCATCCGGGGGGCTGTCTGTTTCTGTGACCCCTCGTATGTCCAAATACTGTCCATTGTCTAGGGGGGGTTTATCACATAGAGGGTCTTGTTTAGACGGAGTTGACTTCATTACAGTTGTGGTTTCTGAAGAAACATTTCTCCGAAGCGTCTGGATATCACTGCACATGCACACACACAAATGTATTTATTAGAGATAGCAATGTGCAAAAGTAATGCAAAATGTACACAAATATAGGAGTGAATTCAGTGTTGAGGCAAACAAGCAGTACAGGAGAGTGAGAGACAGAGAAGATAAAATATGAAGTGGAGGCATATCTAGTAAGAAGCAATGTGTAAAGCTCATCTCTTGCTAGGAAACGTAAATGCCATGCTGAAAAATGTCAGAAACCCAAAGGTCATGATGATGAGAGAGACTGAGCCTGAGGCGAGGTTCTACAGTGCTTGAAATCAGAATATTGGAATACTGAACTTTTAATGTTTATATTTAATTGTATATTCAATTTAAAAAAGTTTGGGATATGCATCACAGTTTCCATAAAAATATTGGCAACATTTAACAATAAGGTTGTATTAGTTAACATGAACTACCCATGAACAACACCTCTTTTATTAAATTAATTAGTAAATGTTGAAATTAACTAGACCGGGTAAACCCAGACCGATCTGCCAGCAATTTGATTTCGCCCTGCATCTAGCTGGAAACCTATCCTGCTTCTAGGCCTGCACAATTCTGGGAAAAATATGAATCACGATTTTTTAGCTTGGAATTGATATCACGATTCTCTGCAACATTCTTTTTCTCATAGTGTAATGTTTATTGCACACAAGAACCATGAAAAAACAAATTGGCAGTACCAAAAATATGTTTTTCCACATAGAACATTGCACATCACCACCCACCACAATTTTTTTTTATTAAATAGTCCTAGTTATTGTTTTTGATCCATGAAACGTTAATAAATAAGGTTGATTATTATTCAAGTTACTCAGTCAAGAGAACAAGGATTTTTTATATATATCTTTTGTTATAATGTCTTTTATGAGAAAACCAAATGAGGATGCTTCCGCTGACAATATTTTCTGGATTTCTCTGTTACACGACAGGGGGCGCTATTATGCATCTCCTGAACGAGTACAGAACAAGCGGCAACCTCCCGTGATCTCTCTTGAAGCCAATACAGAAGTAATGTAAACTGCAATTCCTCAACTGGCCACTAGGGAAAGGCTCCAGATGGGAGTAGAATATAATTGAGCCCCATGTTAAAATTCCCAACTTTACAGCAGAAAAAAACATGTTTACAGCCTGGTACTAATTGTGATTTTGGTCTATCCGGCTAATTTTGCAGGTGACAGATTGGTTAACTGGCCCAAGGGTCTTTCACGCTGCCCCCGGTCATCGGGCAGTCCTGCGTGACTAAAAGTCGCTGAACTTTGTGAGAGCTGTCCTTTCAAAATAAAGGCTGAACCGAAGTCATTTAAAAATTAAATCATGAACAGTGTGAATAGAGATCGCAATTTTATAACGATTTATCGTGCAGGCCTACCTGCTTCTGCTATAAATTTGCAGGGACCAATCACAAACTGGCTTAACCATCCTATTAGTAGAGAAGTAATGGATCGTTGGTCTGATTGGTTGAAGGAATATCCAATTGCGTACAGAGTCATTTGAATTATGACCGTTGATCACGCCTCTTGTGCAGTAGAAAATACCATAGATAGACAGAAAAAAAAAAAAATGGACACAGCGACCCCATAGACTTGTGAAGTGAAAGTGAAGTCATTTAGAAGCACTCACTTCCTGATGGCCGAGCATACTGCGCAGCCTCAGACTGAGCTTGACAACATAGATGTGACTTAAGCAACCTGTTCGACAGTTGTAAGTCTTCAATGCTGTTGAAATATTTTATCCTGTTGATTTTGGCTCATTATGAGCTTCTCCCCTTGACTTAATCTGACTTTATGTCTCACGTCCCCCAATGCCTCATAGACAGTCAAAGACTACATGCGAGCGTCTCCTCCTATCTATACGGTAAATTCTCTACTGGCAACAGAGAGTCGCGTGGTTATGACGCAATCGTTAGCCTATTTTTTTTACAAAAACGGCTTCTACGGGGCGATAGTGTAAAATACAAGGTAATAGAGCCTTTTATACATTGTCATTTTTCTTTAGAAATAAACAATGGACAAAACACCTCATGGTCTTAAAACGCATCAGATGTTAAGTTATTCACTGTCAAAGTGACGCCAAAATGAATAGGAGTCAATAGGATGCTTACAGCAGATGATGGCTTGGTTAGCAATGGTTGCCCCTATGGGAGGTACGCTTTCCGAGTGCTAGATTACCCCCATGGAAAATACAGAGCAGACTACCCAGACTAATGTTCAATCTTAAAAGATTGAGCTCGGTCTGGTGATAGCCATTAAGATAAAAATGAACATTAGCAAAGATAAATAAATGCTTCATAAGTGCAGTTCATTATTAGTTTGTTAACTAATGTTAACTAATGAACCTTGTTGTAAAGTGTTACCAAAATATTAAGAAGCACAATGTGAAAGCCGTCAGCTTTGCCGTCACATGAACAAATTACATTTTAAATATATTAAATCAGAAAACAGTTACTTTAAAGCTGTAGTTCGTAACTTTTTGAGCTCTAGCAGTTAAACAGAACTGCATACATCTTGCAGAAAAACATTGCAGCCGGAGCTACAAAAACATTTAAAAAGATCTTCCTGAACCCAAACTTTTGTATAGTAGTGTAGTTTGTGTGGTCATTACAAATGATAAAAAAAAGTATAATAACAAAAAGACAAGTACTTCAAAAAATAAAATATTATACATTTACCTATAGCATATGCATATTCTTTGACATTAAAAATATAAGTACATATTTGAATATAATTATATAAACAATGCTTATATTGTTAATGGGATGTGCTAGTTTAGAAGGGTAACTGATTGACAAGAAAATCATAGGGAATGCATGACAGTGAAAAACCTCATCTTAATATTTTCCACAAAGAAATTGATTTGTATGAACATCAGGTGACAAGACAAGACCCTGTGCAGAGAGCAGATAATAATTATGACTATAAAAATCACAGGTTGCTGCCCTGAGCTCTGATTATATGGGCTCGTGTGGCACGTTTCAGACAGTTCTGATTGAATTGGGCCCTCAAGCAGCAGGCAATGACACTTACCTCTGAAGCTTCTTAATCTGTTCAGCCAGACTCTGTTTCTCACTGTTCAACAGGCTGATCTGATATTCCAGCTCCTGAACAACTTCCTGTTGCTGCGGATGACAACGAAATTAGATTTAGAAGTTGGCATATTTTACAACGGAGAAAACCAATACTACTTTAAACCACATTTCAGACAACAGAGCTGAATGTTTAATCACAAATCCCTTTTGAATAGATATTTAAAATGGGATTACTGGGATTTGATCTTATTCTGGTTATGCAAGTGTCATGTAAATGTAACCTGATTGCTTTAATTTGATTATACAATACACCAGGACACGGTAATTAAAAAAAATTCATCTGGATCAGAATGATCTGGATTTGGAAATACCAGGTTTTGCGATTTAGGATCAGGTAATTCAATT